>NW_020447408.1:1005253-1121634 GCF_003343035.1 Apteryx rowi | reverse complement strand
GCCCGCGACGCCGGCCGCCCCGGGCGGCGCCGTGCCGCGGCAGGCCCCGCGCGGCGCCCACCATGTCGTGCGTCCACTACAAGTTCTCCTCCAAGCTGAACTATGATACGGTCACCTTCGACGGCCTCCACATCTCTCTGTGCGACCTCAAGCGCCAGATCATGGGCCGCGAGAAGCTGAAGGCGGCTGACTGCGACCTGCAGATCACCAACGCCCAGACCAAAGAAGGTGCGTGGGGGCGGCGGGCGCGTGGCGGGGCGGCCGCGTACGGGGGGGCCGCGGCCGCCCTCGGGGCCCGGAGCGGAGTGGGGAGCCGTGAGGGGRCCCGGCCGCCATCGGTAGGTGTGACCCGTGCTCGGGGCCTGACGGAGCTGTTCTTTTGTCGTTGCTCCTCTGAGAGAAACAACTGCCTCTAGACGTGTGCCTGAGACTCGGACCTRGGTGTAAAGAGTCGGCGGTTGATATGGGACGTACGTTGCTTACAGAAGTTCTGGTTTCCTGGAATTCGTCTAGCTCTGCTAGTAAAAATGATAAGGAAATGTGGGAGGCTATCTTTTAATAACAAACTTGCCAGATTCCTTTGAAATCTGGAAGAGAAAGTTGAAAGTGATACAAATATCATGTATTTTTGTATACATGTATAAATGGCTAATTATTTGAAAAAAAATTTTTTTTGCTGATTTGTCTTCACCTGTTTTTTCTCTATTACATTGGAAAACCGACTTTGTGGCTGTTGCAGAAATAGTACTCTCTAGCAATGTCTTGGATCACGAGTGTATCTGTAAGCTGTAATCTTTGCAGACTCTTAAAAAGCATCTTGCACAAGAGTGTCCTCTGTATCTAAACTATACTTTGGAGTTTCCTTTTAATGTAATTTTTTTTCACCGATGACATTATCATTCAGAAGCTTCTGAGTGTCATTTCATCATTTTTTAACCTTTTTTTTTTTTTTTTCTCGTGCTACATATTAACCATGTCAGGGCAGTATTGAAGTTTACGGTAGAGTATTTATAAAAACAAATACATAAGAAATGTTCTTTGAGATGTGAGAAAGTCTTCTGATTCTAATAAATGGTGCTGGATTCTCAGTGGTAAGAGTATTGTTTAATATTACTTAGTGTAATATTTCGGGTTGTGTTGGTGATCTACCTTCTTGATAAGTTTCTGAATGTGATTGTTTGTTTTTGGGGGCGATCTGGGATGTGACTTTTCAGGAAAAAAAGATTTCTTAGAAGTGTTTTCGTTTCTTAAATAACTAAAAAAATTGTTCTCTGTTTGCCCAGTGATTCTGTGACACTCTTCAACAGTCTTTTCTTTAAAATGCGTTCTAGGTGGATTTTTCCTTTTCCTGTTTAATACTTTAAAACTTCAGCAGTTAATAGTTACACTGCAGTAACTGCAACTTCATCTCTAACCTTTATAATGGTTGGACCTAAGGCTCACTGTTTATCAGTATATATTAGAATATGATTTAATAGAATAAGTTTATCAAAATATAAACACTTTTTTGTTATTTAGAGATATTACAGTTATATTCGGGAAAATGTCTGTAAAGAGGTTTAATAGTTTATGGTTGAGGGCCTGCTTAGCGATGCTGTTGTATCACCCAACATATGTAAGTAGGTAGTTGCATTTCAGAAGTCTAAGAATTCTTATAGTAGTATTGAACAAAATTGACAAAGGCTTTTGAGAAGTGCTCGATCCAGTTGGTGTTAAGGTAAATGGTACAGATGTTTAATTTGCTTTAAGGGCTTTGTTACAGAAGGTCTTTGAATTTTGTCTGCAGTTACTAATGTTCTTTCAGCTTCACAAATGCTAGCAGACTGAATGACCAGCTGGCTGATGTCACTGTTACAATAGTCTAGTCTGTCTAAAACAGTGAGAGCCTTAAAAACAGAACGTTGAATGCTAACAAACTGTGATGGAGCCCAATTATTATTACCAGAAGTTAAAAAAAAACCCAAAAAACTGAAATACTTTTTTTTTGAAATAAATCAGGTGCAGAGATACTTTAGTAGCAGGTGATGAACAGAAACCAAAGTTACAGAGTACATATAACTTTTTTTTTTTTAGGCTACTCCTTATTTATGCTCATAAATGTATTAACCTCACAGAATGTTAGTCTTATATACTTACTATCAAGCTTATAAAGTAATTATGTAAGAAGGCAGCACAGAATTCTCTGAATAAAGTATCTGCTTCACTAGCTTAGGTTGTTCAATGTGTTGTTGGCTAAAGGTAGAGTTAAAGAAGGAATATTCAGCTGCTTTGTCCATCTTTCTTATTTTAATGAGCATCACTCACTTAAAGTTGACAAGATCCTCTTTAGGAAGTTTATGTCGCACTTTGATATTTGTAAAGTGAGTATAAAATTCTGAACATAGTACTGGTGATATGGATGCTTATAGGAGTTTCATAATGGTGGTTTCCATGTAAAAAATACAAAAAGTGTTTTTCAGAGCAAAGCTAGATGATGCATTTGAATATAATATTTATATACACCAAATTGTATATATAAATTTGAATTTCAGTTTTTATTGAACACATTAGACATTTAAAATCCCTTTAAGAACATAAAGAAAAATTAGAACAGGATATTCTGCCTAAATGGGATGTTTAAAATTCTTCTCTTGATGAGTAATTTAAAATGCCAGAAAACTAATAACGTTTTTGAAGACAAATGAAAATAGTTGCTGTAGCACTCACCTGCAAGGAGTGTTTCATTGGGGAATTCTGGAGAAATTTGGTTTTTAACTTTTGCAGTGGGGGGGGGGCACACTTTTGGAAGAAATGAGGCCTGGGTATTACAGAATAAAAGCAGTGAAATGATGAGGGAGGAGCATGGAACTTTAATTTTTTTGTTTGGGAAGGGAGGACAATGCAATAAGCAGGATGTGATGTAGTCTGTCTTCTTTCTGTTGTTGATTTTCAAAATAATCTAATAGAAATGGATAGGTTTCAGTCCCTCTTGCTTTTTATATCCACTTCATTTAGGGAATATATATGTCCATAATATCAGTTTAGGTTAAATTTGAGGTTCTGTGATATCGCTCAATGATCTAACAAGACAAACACACTTCTGCTTACATGCAGAACTTCTAACATCCTTACCAGTGTTCAGCTAATACAGTTTTCACTAGCAGGCTTAACAGCTCTGCAGTTTAGCAAATTGTGCAGTTACCCCAGGTTTTGTGGCTATTTTGTGGTGTAGTAGATAACCAAACAGTGGTATTGGTTCAAACTGGTAATGACTCTAGCAAACCCGAGTATTTGGGGATCCTTAAAAGGCAGTGCAGTTCCCTGAAGCTGTATTCCTTTAACAAATTGTTTAATGGTAGTATTTCTTTGATAAGCTTGCTGTGTACCCAGTGTGTAATTTAATGTAGAGTTGGTTATAAAGCCTTAAATGTTACTCTCCTGTTTTAATGAACTCAAGAATTTTTAAACAAAATCTTAACGTGCAGTTGGTGGACCTTCTGTGTTTCTGCATAGGTAGTCTTGTATTTGAGAGATTTGCCAAAGAAACTGTCCAAAAGAATTTGCTCAAATTTCTCCGTATATTGTTCATATAAGCTTCAATACCTGAACTGGTTTGAATAAGCTGAGGCTGCATGAGTGAAGCAGTTGCTACCATTTTGCATTGTTTGTCAATACATAGATTTCTGATAGGTCATTGTAAAAATACAGAAGTACTTCCACTTTTTTTCAGCACTGGTTTAAACAAGAAAGCTGGATTGTACTAAATAGTATTCATGCTGCATTTTATTGCAATTGTTTTAAAGCATTAGTATGAGGCAAAAGCAGAGCGCAAGCATTCTGGTAAGTGTTGTCAGCATGTTTTTCTGAGAGTTAGTTATGGTGCTGACTTGGGAGAAATAATTTTGCGATGAAGTTTTTTTAAAGGCTTTTTGTATGCTATAGAGAGCATGCATGCTAGAGCTGACGGAGGATTAGATGTTATATAATCCTGAAGAACTGCGATATTTGTCCAGATGGTGATGTGTCCTTCTTTCACACTTAAATGTGGACAAAAGTGTTGTGGTTTTTTTTTTAATTTTGTTTATGCTGCAGTTCTGACTGAATGTTAAATGATTTTGGAAAGAACAAGGTGAAATATCAGTGAAGATGGCCTATTTGTTCAGATTTTTCAAAATACTTAACCTTTTAAAATTCATTAACTGTTACTTTTCATAATAGAAGTCCGGTAATAGAAGCAATGCTAATATAAGCTAAAAGTAAATAGAAACTTAAATGTCAGTGAAAAAACAGACAAGATGGACTGTTCTTTAGATGCCGGAAAGAGGCAGAGCGATGGCAGGACCCATTTTAAAAAAAGGGAGAGGGGAGAGGGAGGAGAGCTTTTATGCTTACTCTGCGTGTTCTGCCAAGGCAAAACTCCCTTTTAAAAACTAATGTACTCAAGAATGATATATTTAAACTTGGCACTTTTTTTTTTTWAAATCTGAATGTTTTGGTCCATCTCTGTTGTAATAGATACTCTCATGACTTTAAGAAGGAACTGCAAGTTTCAGAATTCGTGTTTCTTGAGCACTCTTTCCTGCACTGTAACATTCTGGGTTGAAAAAATCAGAGAATGTGTTGTTCTACTTATCTGGCAAAACAGAAAACTAAAAGAACCAAAAATGCAACTATCAAACTCCTGGCTGATTATAGTGAGATGAGTAGTTATAAGGAAAAATAATGTTCTTTTAAGACTGTCTCTTGAACTCGAGACTTGCTTGAGTTCAGAGTTGCAGCTTACAGTTGACAGCTGTAGTAATGCCACTATGTGATGTCTCCAAAGCAAACTCATACTAACTTTGAGTCATTTGGTCTCACAGCTAATGCTTGTCCATGTACTAGGATGTCTTCAACAAAATGCAAATTTACCATTTAGATAAGATATTTAGGCAACTTCTAAATCTTGTCTATCACTGTGCCATTCTGTATTGCAGTGCTAGTTTAAGGGATTGTTGTAACAGCATCCCAGAGTGCAACTGAATCTTGGGCTGCCATGCAGCACTGTTATGTAGAGCTTTTAGAAAGGATATGTAGTTCACAGTATTCAGGTTAAGTTAAGCCACATACCTGTTCAATAACCATTATGTTACAGTGGAGCTCAAATGTGTTGTCTGTCTGGGAGTCAGCYGTTTTAACTCCATCACCAAGGTGTTTGGGAGCTGTGTCCCTCTTGTCAGTGTGGTGACAGCCAAGTTAATGTTGCTTTGCAGGTGCTAAGGGTTAGCTCAGTGTGGTCTCTTAGTACATTGCTTTTGCTTTCCCCCAGTCATAGACAAAAGTGTTAAGCAGTGTCAATAAGCCAATAAGACATTAAGGCTTCAAACAGTCTGCATAATCAGATTAATGGCTGAAAGTATGTTAGACTTTACTGACTCACTGTTTCAAAATCATACAGGTGCTCTTAAGTAGCACACTACTGTATAGCAGTGGTGTAGGTGAAAGTCCCATGGACCATTTGGATCACTGAACAAGCGAACTCAAGAAATGGGAGTATTCCAGGGTTAAATTTACATCATTGATATCTATTCTGGTGGAGAATGAAAATCCAGAAATGATAGTCCAGGCAATTAATCAGAATGTTTCAAGGCAATGCTTTAAATGCTAGCTACGCAGATTATTTGTTTGCCACGAAGTATATAAATGAGCGTTGATTAGAACAGAAGAAAAGCTTGGAGGTAATRAGGGAGCATAGTTTTAAGTGGCTAAGGAGAAGGAGTACATTCTTAGAAATTTTCCTGTTTTCTGGTAGGGCTGCTAGTCTTGCATGTCAGTAGTCATTTTCATCTCTACCTCTGCAAATCCTTCTGCCAGCAGTGTAATAGCTGATTAGGAAGGCATCCAAGCCTAAGAAAGGCTTTTGCCTATAGTTTCCCACGTAGGCTTGCCTTCCGATGCCTGCTGTTGTGATGAGCTTCTGTACTTTATCTGGATGAAAGTACTTTTCTAGGCAGTGCTCAAAAAGATGCTTTTGCAATGCTGTCAGACTCAAAATGGTGGATTAAAGCAGGTCAAGTAATAAAAAAAGTAGTAACTTTTCTGTGGTCAACAGTRTATTAGTATAACATGCATATGACACATTAAAATTGTAGCAGCTTTTGAGAATTACTATAGGTGAGTTTAAAAATGGGATTTTTAAATCGCATGTTAAATGCAAAGCAGTATAAACCTCAGAATGCAACCTGAGCTATTGATACTTTTCTTGGTTTTGTTTGCAGGAAAAACATTGCCCATGCTAACATAGTGCTCATTTAAGGTTTTTAGTTGGTATGAAGCAGTAGTCAAATAGTTGTGTGTGTGTTTGTTAATCAGTGTGCCTCCATCCATTCCCTGAAATTCTCCTTTCCTTTGACCCTTTCAAGAAAGCTATTTTTTTCTGAAATTGACAGCATGTTTTAGACTGGTATGTCTCTTGTACTTTTGACCTTAATGTAACATCTGAATCTTCCTTTTTTTTTTTTCCTCCCCAAGCTTTCTTTGTTAATTGAATCCTTATTTTTAATCACAGCTCATGTAGACAAAACCCCAGTAGCCAATTACTGACAATCACTGACAATAGAACAATTTCTATATTCTATAAGGGAATAGTAATCAGCAATACGGCTACCTCCTGCTTTGTCAAACAGTCCTGTTAGAGCTCTGCTTGGGCAAGTGTGAAAAGTGTCCTTGTTGAGCATGGCGTCACTGCTCACTTTGCAGATGTTGAGTCATGTGGTGAGGCAGGGTCTGCAGAATGACACTGCTTTGCAGATCCTGGTAGTTGCCAAGTCCCTGCTAGGGATTATTGTTCCCCATGTTGAACAGGTTGCTGCTGGGAGATGCCAGTTAGGCTGAGATGTTAGTCTGAGATGGCATCTGTTAAATTCAAATTGAACAAACAAAAATTTCAGGGGACTTCAGAATAGCACTTCATCTTTAGTTGTCTTCCTATTTACAAAAAAATTAACAACTTACTTTGCATTGTTTGACTGTGCTTTTATTGAAATGTCATTACCAAAATGAATTAAAATATTTAAGGCAAAGGAAAAATAAATGTATTGAAGCTAACTGGTATCAAGTCTCCTCATAGAAGTAACTGTCAGGTATGCAGTCTCCTGCATGAGATCGCTCTTTCACAAATTCTCTAACACCCTGATCAAGCTTGTGGGATAATTAAATACCAAATACAAAAAAGTGCCATGATAAATGTCCTATACAAATAAAGCTTTTACTTCAAGCTAGTAGCACTCTTCAGTTGATCTCATTAAATGTGTACTGAAAGCACAGATTGATATTTCGCATGAATTTGTTTCTGTATCAGACTATATAGGTGGCTGAAAGGCTGGAGCTCTCTTCACAGTACACTTAATTTGCAGAATGAAAATATTTTATATGTGTGCGCGCACACACAGCTTATTTGGAAGGCAGCTGTTAATGCATTGCTTCTAATGGTCCCTGAATTGTCACAAACGACTAAAAAATGATTAATTTGTCGTCATCATGCATCCTGCACCTTTTTTGCATGTTTGAATTGGCCTCTGCCAATTCACTCGTGCAGTTCTTTGGCCTGCTGTTTTTGAACCTGCAGTTTTCCTGGATACTTTGTCTTTACATGTAATGCAAAYGAAAAATAGTGTCTGTCTTCTGTTTGTTTTTCAACTGATGTCTAGACCATGCAGCTGAGGTAGCCTGCTGTCATGGTATTTACGGTTTCTTTTTAGGAGAGGTGGTGTCAATTTTAATCTTATGCTGAACTGCCAAATCCTTGGTTTGGCATAGGCGTAGCAAACTTCTATYTTGTTATGGAGCCACTGTTGCTTATTCTAGTTCTTTGACGTTTTAATCCATTTTTTCTGATCTGGACCAAAAAGAATGTTCTATATGACTTTATTCAGCAGGTAGAAACAGCTGCTTTCGGGATTGACTGACATGATCTCTCAGTTGTTTATCTAGGTCTTAGTACTGTTAGAGCTCCCTTTTTTCCCTCTATCAAAAAGTCCTAATGAAAACCTTTATTGATAGCTGGTTATGTGATTGTTAGGTTTCCCTTTTGAGAAAGGCTCTGGGGGTTGGTTTCCGAATATGGCTTCTATAAAGGCTTCTATTTTTGTGTAGCCCTTTCTTCCACAGTTTAAAACTACTGCAAAGTCCAGAAGAAACTTGCTGCTCCCTGTTCAGTTCCTTAGGGAAAGATCAGGAATTATTTTCATTTTTTTTTCTGAAGAAGCATTCTGTCACTGGAAAAAGAAGTAACACTTCTGTTTCATTGTTAAAACAGTAGTCTCCGTATGTATGTTTTGGTTTAGGGGAGGTTTCTGTCTCTAAGAATAACATACTGAAAAATGAAGCGTAAATAATGAAATACTCTTATTTCACATATGATCACTGGGCAAAACTGCACAGACAGCAGATGGAGATGTATGGTGCCTTGGGTTTTCAGACCATTCTTCCAGTTCAGCCTGCAAAGGTACAGGCTTTTAATATTTAAAACTATAGGTAGGTTATAGGGAATGCCTGATGAGTTTGCTTTAAAATGTTTAGTCATATCCAGCTTGTGTAAATACAATATACAAGCCATTTTCATGGAGAGATCTTTGCGTTTTAAGCTTACTCAGTCTGAAGGTCTCTCAGGTAGTTTGTTGTTGTGTTATGTAAAAGGTCAAAAGGCTTTCTTCTTTTCAAAAAAACTAACATAATGTGAGCTAAGGTGAAGTATGGGTAGCTTCAGGCACACGCTGTTTTCTAAGGTCTTTTTAAGATCTGTTTTTGTAACTAATTTTATCTCAGTCATTCTGTTCTGCGCAAAATGAATCTAAAAAAATCCCTCCACCCCTGTTTTGGTTAATTCAAACTAGTCACTTAGCTTAAGAGGAGAGAGACCACTTTTGTTTAAGCCACTTCTGGCCTATTGGGGAGGGGCAGGGGGGACAATAAGTAACTTCTGTGGTCAGAATTCCAACAATGTCAGTCTAGTCTCCATTTAAATGTGAAGTACTAAGTAGCTGAAAAATGCCATTGTTCTTGATTTATAAACTTAAGAAACAAACAGTTGGTGGGTTCTCTTCTCCTGTGTTCTGTGTGGAAACACTAGCAGTGTAGGCAAGTTGTTCTTAGTTGTCAACTATGAAAACAATACTAGTAAGTTTTCATGCTTCAGTTAAGTACCTGTCTTGTGGAGCAAGCCAATGCGATTTATGGAAGTGCTTGTTTCTTCCCTATAGAACTTTGCTGTGGGCTTTCTCCAAAGATATATTGGCTTTGTAGTCTAACAGAAGCAAAAGCAACTTAAGCTACAATAGGAAAGAACCTTTTGCATTAGTAAGACTCTCCTTTACTGATATTTGAAATTATTTGCTGTTGGAATTCAACTTAAAGAAATCTTTAGATTTGATAATCAGACACAAGCAACAAGATTTTTTTTTTAAGTTTACTGTTAGTTTGTGTGGGCAATAAAAGCGCACCATTACATATAAAATTCCCTTTTTATATCCTTAAAGGGAGTCTCTGAAGTGCTATCTAACTATATATTAATATACATTATTATGAATTGAGACTGATGGTTTTTGCTATGGTTTTTTTTGTTGCTTTCAGAATACACAGATGATAATGCCCTGATTCCTAAGAATTCATCAGTAATTGTTAGAAGAATCCCTATTGGAGGAGTTAAAGCTACGAGCAAAACATATGTTATGTAAGTATCCATAAAATATTGTATTCTTTGTGAGGGTTTCAATGTTTAACTTATTTTTTAGACTGATCTTAGTCTGCCAGAAGCATTCATGTTGTATCTTTCTTGGCAGAGCTGTTACTAGTTTTTGTTGCAGTGGGATAGATATTCGTGTTTGTCCCAAAGTGAACTTAAATTTTTAGGCTTACTGGGACATCAGTTTAATCTCTAGCAATGATAACTTTTAAGATGGTTCTATTGGCTTTGTTCTYAGGGTTGATCTTGTGAGACGTTAGGTGTAGATACTGTTTCCTGTACATGGAAAGATTCCTTATTATATGTGTTACTCATATTGCTTTTATAGTTGCCATGGATATGCAACGCAGTGTAAATTTTATTTGTTCTTATCTCAGAAAAATCTGTTTCTCAATGTGTGACTATTTCTTGCATTTTTGTATTGGGATATGGCAGGTATTCTAATGCMCCAAATTTTTGCCTAGTAAACAACAGAGGAAAGACCGAGGGTTGCCGGTTGATGAGCCGTGCAAACAAGTCTTATTCCTGATTCGTATTAGTTTCTAAAAGACAATGGCTGTTTCAGGCGATGCAAAAAGAAAAACGTCCTTAAGTGTATTGCTTTTTGCGTGTGATGAAAGAATAGTTAATATTTTCTGAACTTGAAACTCAGTAAGCAGTTCAGCATGCCAGCAAGAGTAATTAGTTATCTTTCTAATTCTTTTTTGGCCTGAGCTGGTATCTGAGCTCCAGGTGTTCATTCTAAATTCTTAGGACTCGTGGAAAACAGAATCAGATGTATTGATTAAAATTACAAGAATTCAAATGAAATCCTGACTACAGGATTATTGCTATCCTTCATTTGT
Organism: Apteryx rowi; assembly: GCF_003343035.1. NCBI lineage: Eukaryota > Metazoa > Chordata > Aves > Apterygiformes > Apterygidae > Apteryx > Apteryx rowi. The sequence goes on along the minus strand of NW_020447408.1, from coordinate 1,111,089 downwards.
TCATATGGTCCACTTCTGTAACAGTGACTAGCGTTGTTTGAATGGTCATGTTTTTCCAGKTGTCTTAAAGAAATGCCTCAGCATCACAGTTAGCAGATGTTATTAGCTTGTGGTTTTGCCATGCCTTATTTTTAATGTTGGTTCTCAAGAAAAAAAAAAGTATACTGATGAGTTATGGTATGTCTCTAACAAACAGTACAGCAGCATCCTGGTACCCATGAAGCATTTACAAGCAAAATAGTTGATTTTGTGTGGCTCTGCATGTAGGCTTTAGGCATATTACTGCAGTTGTAGTGCTTTCAGGCTCTACCTAATAATACTGGACCATGCAGTATTGTGCTTCTAAACATTGCCTTGTTTGGAGGCTAACTTAAAAATATATGCTTGGTGCTGTCTTATGTCAGTGCATCCTCCATCTCTGGTTGGATGGCACCCTCTCCTGGTATAGTAATCCTGCTCTAACATGAGAGGATAGATGCTAGCAGCATCAAAGATCAAATAAGTATCTGTATGTGGGGATGGGGAAAAAATGGCACTGCTGCTCTAACCCTGAAAATTAACCAGGCAGATTAGCTTTCTGTTCCTTTAACTAGTAATACTACAGAAACAATTGGTAGAGTAGTTAACACTTGGAAAATACAAGTATATGATATAATAGTGTAGAGGCCTTTGAAAATGCATTGTTCCTCTTCTACATTCTTCAAGGTAGAAATATTAAGAAATGATTGTGTGGTAATCTGAAGTATTTCCTTACATGTCCTCATCTTCAGAAAGTACATGGCTATAGCTGTGAGCCTGGAGGTTTCCTAGCATTGGAAGGAAGCATGAGCCTTTCCATGTACACACAAATTCCGCAGCAGACTTTGAATTGCCTCTGCTCATGGGACACTTTGGATGACTGTATGAATTGTTTGTTAACTATGTCAATAGTTGCATGTCTGATTCATGATAAGTAGCATGCAGATACAGATCAATCAGTATGTGGAATCTCAGCAAGTTTTCAAATGTAATAAGAAATAGTTCCTAAAATATTGTAGCATTTTCAAGATTCTGGCAATTAAGACCTTTTTTTCTGTCACAGGACTCCTAAATCGCACAAAATCCTAGAAACTGCTTTCAGGTGACATTTCTACTACTATTTTTAGTCAATGTAGCATATGTAACACATTTAATATTTTGGCACTTTCATGGCTAAATATAGTAGATAACTGAACACAGTGCTTGGGCTTCCACAAAGAAACACTGTTATAAAGAGTATGCTGCTGACATTTTTGTTATTCCTTTGTCAGATGACCGATTTTCGCTTAAGTAAAAATTCACACTTCAAAGTGTCTAGACTATCACTGTTCTTTCTCAGAAATTAAAATATTGTATCTGATCCCTATTTATACTGGAAATATGCAGATTGGCTAAAGCTAGCTTTGTATTTAGATGGGTGATTATTTGAGAACACAAAGCTGTAGCACAGACTTCATGTTTTTGATACTTACGTAGCAGAGTCAAAATATCAGAGGACTTTAATTTGCACTGTTGTGTTCTATATATGTAAGTTTTAAAATAATTTTTGACAAAGTAGAAATGTGTTTTTTGGGTTTTTTTTTGTTTTTTAGTCTCTATGAATGTACCAAGGGAGAACAGTTTGTATATATGAATAAACTTCCACATTCACTAGATTATCAGAACATAGTATTTTGATGTTCAGGCTTTATCATCTGTTTTCACTGCTTTATATTGGATACAAGTGCTTTCTTTTAAATTCTGATCGCCTTTATTTCTTCTTCTAGAAGTCGAACTGAACCAGTGAGTGGAACATCAAAAGCAGTATGTAAAAACACAATCTCACACTTTTTTCTACACACTGCACTTAATTATAAACAATGTAGCCTTACATTTAATTTTCCAAACATTAACTTAACATATTTTCCAGCAAAACATAGTATATGTTGTAAATACAATGTATTTGATTCAGCATAGTAAAAACTGAGTAATGCTATCATTTGCACAGTTCTAATGTGAATATTGGTATTTATGCCTAGTAATGCATTGTATTTCATATTGAATATGCTAGAATATTTCCTGTATGACTTTGTGTTGTACAGATAATGTATGATCATTTTTAGATCATGTAGGTTCAAGGTTTGCACAATCGAACATGGTGCCATGTTCTACATCTGTCTGTCTATAGCTAGTAATATGTATGTTTGTATAGGTTGTTGTGTGCTTTTTGTTTCTTGCAATAAAAATGTTTGGAGTGTATTTTTTGCCATTTTCACATTGTATCACTTTAGCTTTTGTTTTTAAATACTTTTTTTGCCAAATGGTTTTTGAAAATGTTATCAAAAACCACTGAGAAACCATTATTGTTAAACTTGGTATTGTTTCTTACTTTTGACTTGGGGGTTCAAACAAATACCAAAAGGAACATATCCCATACATTTTCTGAGGACAGTTCTGTGCAGCTAAATGATTCCTTTTGATGTCCTTAAATACTCGAGTATTTGTTCCTAAAACTGTAATTGAAGTGATATTGTTTGGGCCCCTCTTGAGTACGTAAATGTGTTGAAAAGATTGCCATGGATTTAAATATCATTGCAATACAAAGTGGTATTCTAAAGTTCTGCATTTGATCTTTCCACTTTATCTGATGAAACAGCTTAGTTTAATAGTATGTCTGCAGATGAAAATATCTAAAACATGGTGTACAAATTCTAGCACAAGGTTAGAACCTGGTGCATTTGTGGATGAAACCACTGTCATCTCTCAACTTCTGCCTGCAGTACATTTTCTTATCTGGGTGACTTCAGGGTTGGATGCTGCTTTAAGTTATCAAAGGTTAAGCCTTTCTTTAGTATACCACCACAGTGAATTTACATTTGGAAAAGGGGCAGCATTTTTCTTCAGGTTTGAAAATGCATTGTCATTCTACTGCTAAAAATATAGTTAAGTAAAACAAGGAAATACTTCACTGGTAATGGTCTAGATCTTGATTTGCCACTTGGGTTGAATATTATGTATAATGACACATTTCAAAGTAGTCCTTATTAGTATAAAAATTACTACTTGGTGTTTTTTATTTTCCATCTTTATTTTAAGTATAACTGCTTTTTCTTCACTAGAATGGTGTGAGGCATTACACTAACCCTGGATCATTGGATCTGATCACTTGATAAGCTGTTAGGATAACTTAATCTAGAAATGCATGAACTCTGGGTCTGTGTTCTATGAAGAATACAGCCTCTGGTTCTGATGGAATGGTATGCAATCAACCTAAAATCCAAAACTTCTTGTATGTAGGTTTAAAAACATTGTCTAAATCTGACATCCATAATTCTATCACTGATTGGTTCAAATTCCTTTTTGGACATAAATGCCTCTCATTGTGAGTTCGAGTTAGTTTAACTGGCCCAGTGAACCTAGTAGTTAATGTAATGCATTTATGTAAATCACGTTTATAGTATTTGATCTAATTCAGATGGGTTTTTATTTCTTGAAAACAGTTATTTTTCTTTTTGTTTACTAGCATGTGTATGAGCACAAATCACATGTTCATAAATAAAGTTAACATTCTTTTAGCCTCGTGTGTTCCCTGGCATGTCTGTATTACATTTCTAAGTAGCATCTTACCATGAGCTAATATAGATTTATCAAAAAAAAAACTAAAAAAGAAGGGGATGGGAAGTCTTAGTGTTAGTTGGAACTAATTAAAGTAAATGGAAAGCAAAGCAAAAACATTGCCTTTTTGTTTGCTCTGGCTGTACCTGATTTGGGCTGTGGGTAGACATAGCAGGGGGAAACCTCCTTGGATCTCTCCTTACCAGTCCTCCATATATGTAACTCATTATCCGTGACTCTTTAAAGGCATTGCAGTCTCAGGCACTTCCATTATTGGAAACACAGTTAGCTTTATTCTTAAAGCTAATTCAGATCTTGGTCTAAAGGTTTAAAAAAGTTACATATATACAATTTCTGTGTGTATTTCAAAGCAGAACTTGGATATTATTGTGGTAGGAACAAGTTACTGGAAAGCTGAGCTGTTTTTACTGTTAAAAAACAGTAAAGCATTAACAGCAAAATTAAAATGAGTTAGGATATCAGGTTCACAAAAGCTTATGACTTGTATTTCTTCATTGTCTTGCTCCTTCATGTTAGCTGTCATTCTACACTTCTAAATCTGTGCTGTTGTCCGGTTATTATTACAGCCAAATCAAGAAAGCAATTCCTCTGTTTTAGTATTTCAGTAGCTGCAAGAATCCCTGTTTGGTATTTGTCCTTAGAGGCTGTAGAAACACAAAAGTCATGTCCCTTGCTTCAGCACTGTCAAACACAACTGCAGGCCTTCCTGGCTTAATCCTCAATTAAGCCAGGTTTTAGGTAACACAATTTAGATGTAGCACTGTAGCAGTGACATTAGCATTTTCTTACCCATTTCTTTCCCCTTTCCCACTTGCTTTATCTTAGTTTCCACGTAGTCTTCTGTATGAAAGAGCTAATATGTTGAATGTCAATTCTGGTTTTTTTTGTTGTTTGGTTATTTTTTTTTGTTTTGTTTTTGTTTTGTTTTTTTTTCCCCCCTGATTCTTCTGCAGTATTGTCCTAGGTCTGTGCATGAGAGTCCTGGAGACATTGTTTCCACTTGTCTGATTTGAGAGACTAGCAGGAAATACTTTAGAAATTAAGAAGAAAGGGTGGCTGTTGGGCAAACGCACTAAATAGGATTAAGTAGCTGTTTGCTGCTTTTGGTAACTGTTGAGTAGCCAGGAGTGTTATCGCCTCCTAAGAAACTAGGTTGTTGCCTGTTGTATTTTATTAGGCAACAGTATTATATGGCCAGGTTCATTAATATAGTTCATTAACTGTTATGTTTCAGTTATTGATCAACCCTAGACTGTTTAATGTGTCATTAAATTGCTGGGCTCCAGTTGATAGCTTTCCTAATCTTTGCCTCTGAAAAAACACAGATGGATAGCAGTTAAGTTCTACTTGTCATGATAAACATAGGCTTTCTTATTTCCACATGTAAAAAGGAGTGGCATAGGGAGCATGAGGTTTCAAGATATTTAATTGGACTATCTTTTTAACATGGCTAGGAACTAAATGCTCAGAAAAGGAGGAAACTTAGATCTTCTGATAGCGTTCGCAAGGGAAAGAAGTTCTTATTCCAGGTCTGAGTCTTCCCCTCAATGGGACATTTTCAAAAATTTAATTTTTTTAGTTAGCACTATAGTAATGTTGTGTATGCTTTCCCAACCATGAATGCTTCTGTGTGGAAAGTGATTAATTCTTTTGCTGGAGTGAGGAATCATCTACTACAGATAGATTCTGCCCCTGCCACCCCCGAAGTCTGAATAATTAAACTACTTTCTTGAATTCTTTCCCTATATTAGGTAATATAGGACAACAGCCTTTTCCAAGGAAGGGATTTAATCTTTTTTTTTCTGGACAATTTGGTGACCTCTCAAGAAGAGGTGTTTAGTATACATTGTGAAACTTTATTCCACTTTTTTGAACAATTTAAGACACAATAAACAGTGACTTGAATGTCTTTCTGATAATGTTTTGTGTAAACTTATTGCTGCTTGCAACATAATATAATTCAGTATACTGGGAAAGGAAAAAGTTAGGAATTACCCTTTTTACATGTGGAAAAAATGCAATTTGATATTGGTTCTCAATAAACACTGTAATCTGCAGTCTTTTATTAACTAGTGACTTGAAGACTTCATTCCTGCAAGCTGTTCCATTAGGTAGCTGGGGAGGGAGGAAGAGTGGTCACAGTGGAAAAAAAAAATTACAGGCTTGCACTCTGAATCCATATTTTCTTCATCAAAAATATTCTTTCGTTTTCTTGTTCTTTTAGCCCTGGGCTGCTATTTAAAAATTTCTTTGATCTTGTAGGAAGCAAAATAATGAATTCTCACATTTTCCAAACTAATTCTTATAGAATGGCCTACTGTCTAAAATATTAGAAATTACAGCCATCTCAGTTTTTATGGGCTATTCTGTCATGTCATAGTAAACACCATTATTTCAATAGTTTAATCCAAACATTTTAAAAAAATTTTTCTAGACTAAGTGATGGGTTACCTTTATGACTGATGGTGTGGGTTGATGTTTTTATTAGTTTTTTTATGGGGTGTGGTGAGTTTGTTTTACATTTTTTAACTTATTGAGAAGAGGGGCAGAGTTTCTGTTTCAGGGCTCATATGCCTGTGCCTTTATTTTGACAGGCAGCTACTGTGTTTACGAAACCATAACCATGAGTATTTATAAATGATGACCCACTGAGTGAATAACTTGCAAATTACACTGAAAATTTAAGTTTCCTACAGTGATGCTCCCTTCCCAAATAAACTTAAAAAATTTTTTTAATGCATTTTAGCTGAAATTGATAGTTTCCTTACTCCTTTGATTTTAAGCATTTGTGAGCATTTGACAAGGGTCCCTCTCTGAAATACTCTGGAGTAATAAGTTGATTTCAAATGGATTTGGTTATTTTGGTTTCTTCTCATTAATCACATAGGCACTCTTAAGTTGTTATTGGTTTGAACTGTTTTGAACAAATACAAATTACACTAGGCTGGAAATGCCTCTTCCAGTGACACACAGAAGATAAAGTGCAGACTTTCAAACTGCAGTAGAGGCTAACTGTTGCTATGTTTTCATTGTGGAACTTGAATATGTGTTTAATTTTTTGTGAACAGATTGATGACTCTTCTGCATCTATTTCTCTGGCCCAGCTTACTAAGGTATATATATATATATTCTTGTTAAATACTAAACAAAGAAAAGTGTTTACTTCATATTTTTAAATCTTATGCTGCGATCTATATCTGGCTTACTGTTGTAACTTGAACAAAATTTTAACTTAATTTTAATAATTTAAATTATTTAACTTTAAAATGTGTGTAAATATTGATACTATCCTGTAAAGAGTAGTTCCCAGTTTGGGAAGATAGAAGGGGAGTACCTTATCAGCCTCAACATAATGTTGCAGTATTACTCATCTTCAAGACACAAAGAAGAAGCACTTCAGAAGCTGTTTACCGTTTTTCATACGTTTCGTTAATTTTGCGTTGGAAACTAATACAATTTTTACAGAAGAATTTAATTGGCTGTAAGTTATGGACATTTTGGGGGGGGGTTGCAACAGCCAAAATAGAAGCGTTTCCGTAACATGGACAATTGCATGGCTATTTTTGAATTTCTAGTCTTTATAGATCCATTTTTTTGAATGCTGCACAATTTTATAAATTGTAGACCTGTAGTATATATACAGCGGACAACCTTTTATACAATCTAATTTGTTTGAACGCAGACCGTGTAAATTGTGTAAATGTACCTAATTGTTTATAGGAATATACCAATGTGTATGTGTGGCATATTAGAAGATGTGACCTTCTGAAATTGTTGTAATGCCATGTTTTGCTATGAAACTGCTTGCATTTTTTGCTCAATAATGTGTAACTTTGTCTGGGAAAGCACTAGTGACTGCACTTTTTGAAAAGGCATAGTACTAGCCAATTAAATTACTAGTCTTCAAAATTACAAAGACTAGAGAAGGCAGGGCCTAATGCAGAGTAGCTAGACTTCTCTTCTGAAAATAAAGTCTGGAGTTAATTTCCAGAACTCTTCTTCCCACTGGTAACTTCTTCCCTCACCACTGTAGAAATCAAAAATTGTGTACATTTGGCAAAAAAGAAACTTCAGTTTGAAATGTAGCCACCTAAAGAAATTGGTCTCCATTAGTGCTGTCCCTAAAAATGTCCTTGGTTTTGTAAACTCATGTCAAGTTATTTTCTAAAATGTGATAAACTGTCCAAGCGGTGTACGCATTTAAACTTTCGAGAAAATTTAAGTATTTCTGAAAAATACAGGAGCATAACATAGCTCAAAACTGTTACTTACTCTAACCTCTTCAGTGCAGACTGGCTTAGCATGGAGGCAATGTGTTAACAGTTTTCTATTTTATTATTACTATGTATTAAATGCCATATTTGAATTTTGGTCTATTCCTACTAATGTTTTGTGGTTTTGAATGTGTTTTGTAAACTGTTTGGGTTCAAACAAATTAGTCAAGTATCTGTAAATCAAGTTTTCTGTAAATGTTAATGGAAATGATTTCATAGATGTCAATCTGGATTATGTTACTGTTGAGAAAAACTGTGTATATGAAACGACCATTTAATAAAATGTTGAAACTAGTTGGTTGCTTTTGTGAATGAATGCATACAAAAACAGAAACATGAGTGGTTGACCTGAATGGTAGGTGCTTGAAGATCCAAATAATTTGCAGTCACTCCCTTAGACCCTGCTTGTATCTGGACTAGTGTATAATAAAACATTTTAACAAATACAACAAATACTGCTTTAAAAAATTAGATGGCTTCAATAATTTGAAGATCTAGTTCTGCATAAGGTTTATATTTACAATTTGTATATTAAAGGGACACGGTCAACTGGAAAACCTGCAAGTTTTACTTACTAGTTACAGCACTTAATGTTGAGAAGTCAGGAGAAAAAACATGCAGTTTGGACTGTCTACAGCATGTTGTTCTCAGTTTTCTACTGAGAAGAGTCTTTTTGTTGTCTTAAAGAAACTCTATTCTTTTTAATGCTGCTTTGTCAGAAGCTGAATTTCAGCAAGTAGAAACAACTTTCCCAACTGTAAGTTGTGTCCTTTTAATCCTGCAAAATGTAAATAATGCTTCTTGTATCCGTATTTCTGAATTAAATACACAGTGACTATCTTTCAAATAGCCTGGAGCTTAAAATTCAGTCTAAAAATACTGGATAGTATATTTTTTACACATAGCTTCAGTCCACTTTGTATTAAAGAAAATTGGATTGATTACACAAGTCTTTATGTAAGGTACAAACAGAGCCTAAGGTTTTGAGTGCCCAAGAAAGTTCTTTTCGAGTAGGTTAACAGGCACATAAACATCATGTAATGGCATAAGGACTCCCCAGAACATCTTCAGGACAAATATATTTTATATAAGCAGCTGTTTTGATGCAACCTCAGCTAGAGTTGTGCTGCTCTTTACAGGATTGGATGAGTGGTGTTGTCTTTGGCTGTGTGGACTTAAATGTGTTTCTAATGTGTGTGTCAAATAATTACCTGTTAAACAGACTGCCAATCTGGCTGAAGCCAATGCTTCCGAAGAAGATAAAATAAAAGCTATGATGTCACAGTCTGGCCATGAATATGATCCGATCAAGTAAGTGTTCATAATGTCAAACCTGTTCTTTGAAGATTATGGAAAACTTGTAGAGATACTTGCTTTGAAAAGAGACACACATGCGTACTTTTTTTTTTTTTCTCCCCTAAACTTTTTTAGCTACATGAAGAAACCCTTGGGTCCACCTCCACCATCATATACTTGCTTTCGTTGTGGAAAACCTGGCCATTATATAAAGAACTGCCCAACAAATGGGGTAAGATTGTGGTGGACTTCTGATATTACTTAGATTTTGAATTTTTTTTAAGTTAGCAATTATTTAAAAATTAGATGAACATTCATAAACTAAGTATTGTCTTACAGCTGTACACTGTGAAGGCAGGCACATTAATACAGTTGGAGAGATTTGTTACCCAACAGAGTTTCTCTCTGGGTTAAAATCTTTTCCCCTTCAATAGGGATTCACTTCAAAGTATGATATTCTATTGTGAATGCTTTTTGAGTTCATTAAAGCTTAAGTTGGAGGGTATAGGGGGCTTTTACAAATACCCTGATCTGCCCTAGAATGTATGAAATCAGCATTTGATGTTTAAGTGAAGATATTAATTACAAATATAGTAGTGATCCTTGTTTTATCCTCTTGAGAAGTGAACTATAGAAGTTATAAAACAATATTGCAAAGCCCTTCAAAATTCAAGGGAAGTCTGGAATTATAAATGTAAATTTCCTCTTGTTTCTAGGACATGTCATTAAATATCATGTCCATAGATTTTTCTCTGTGTACTCTCATGTTTCTTCATGTATATTTTAATAGTATTTCAATTTTAGTGAAAATTCTTCTGAATGTTTCAGCATGTTTTTTTTATTAGTGAACATTCACATTTGCTAGTACTTCATATAATTGAAGAGGATATCTGTCAACCATTAAATTTCATATCTGTATATAGCATAAATACTTTGCACTTGAGGTTGAGGAGTTGTATTTGGCCCTCATCTTGGGAAGATTTGCATGTTTTTGACATCTTAATTACACATATCTCTGGCTGAGTATTCATGACATTTAACATCAGTGACTGAACTTAAATGTCTGAGGTATGAATTTAACCTTCCAGTGTAGACAGTGAATGTAACTTCCTCCAGTGCCTGATTCAGGGCATTGAATTAAGCTCTTGTTCAGTTGTGCTTCGAAGGAGCCTGTTTGTGTCTCTTCTGAGTGGTGAGCTAAGGGAGATTTGACTTAAGTAATGTGCCCAAAGTTAAACTGTATGAATAATCTATTAAATTCAAAATACTGCTCAAACCTTCAAAACATCCTGGCTATATATATTTAGGAAAACAGATATTTTAATTATGGAACCCTGATGTGTGGGAAGAGAAGAGTATCGAAGGTTTTTTCTGCTTACTTGAAATAATTATTTAAATGTCGTTTTGCGTGTGGCTCTTTAGATGAGAGATATCTGGATTTCTTTTCTTAACAGGACAAAAATTTTGAGTCTGTTCCCAGGATTAAAAAGAGCACAGGAATTCCCAGGAGTTTCATGATGGAAGTGAAAGATCCCAATACAAAGGGTGCTATGCTTACAAACACTGGAAAATATGCAATACCAACCATTGATGCGTAAGTATGGAATTATCTGATTGACCAAAAAGTGAATGAAAGAGAGCACGTGTAAATGCCTGAGTGAAAATACAACATAGTTGACCAGCATCTGTAATGGCAGCAAAGGAAGTATTGTTGTTGTGTCTTGGCCTTAAAATCAGTCATCTGATATTTTCTAATAATAAAATGGTATGGTCTTGCTGTTTAAACACCTGGAAGTAAGTTAAACTTGTCTTGTGTGAAGGATCTATATTTCTGCAAAAGGGCTTTCAGTAATGTTGTTTTTGTATTTCTGTTTTATCTTTCAAAGGTTTCTTGCAAAACTGAACAAATAGCTATTGGCCTGAGATTTCCTCCCCCTTTGACTTGTATCAAATCTCATGACTGAGACAGACAAAAGGTTTTCTGTTGCTATAAACTGAGAAAATACTAGTGTATATTAACAGAGGCTGTTTTAAAATGCCTGGTTTAATTTCAGCTCTAAAAGTGTTTAGCAGCACTTCTTTTTTTTCTGTCAAGGATATCCTTTTGTAGAAACTGTAACATAGACTTTTTCATTTATTAAAATTTAATTACTCAGAGATTAACTTTATCCTGAGTATACAGTTTAGTTTTACCCTCTGACATAGGAAAGGTGGAGTCTTAACTTGACAGCTAGCTGTCAAACATTATTTTTCTAGTCAAAGCTAATCTCTTGTGTCTCAGTTGAGTCAGTGGAGAGGGGTGAATTCTCCAGAGAAACAGTCTCTCTCTTCCCTCTTTTAGTGTAGTGGCTATAGAGAACTAGCTTAAACTAAATACCTACATTTTAGAAGGCTAATGTGGAGTGAAAAGAATTCCATCTTTTCTTGATAAAAGCAAAAACTTGGAAAAGTTTTCTTTTATCCACCTCTAACTTTTTTCTTCCCTTCCCCTCCCCCTCAGGGAAGCTTATGCTATAGGAAAGAAGGAAAAGCCTCCTTTCTTACCAGAGGAACCATCCTCCTCCTCAGAAGAAGATGATCCTATTCCGGATGAGTTGTTATGTCTGATTTGCAAAGATATAATGAACGATGCGGTTGTTATTCCCTGCTGTGGAAACAGTTATTGTGACGAATGTAAGTATTTACTCCAACGTTTGTTTATTCAGAACATCAAATCTGATCTTGTGAAAGCAGAAATAGGAGCTAATTTTTTTGTTACCAGCTCTATTTAATACTTAAGTATACCATATTGGGAAAGGACTCCCTTGATATAAAGAAGAAGAAAGGGCGGCTTCTTTGCCTTCTTGAAAAATTAGTTGAATGCTTTTTACATGGAAAAGAATGAGTATGAGAAGAGTACACAATTCTGCAGCTCATTACAGTACTAAATATTTAACGTGTAGTTTGTCTCCAGCCCTTCTCTCTTGCTGTATAAAATATTACTATTATGTATTCAACCCTGATGATTTACTGTGGACTGAAAGAGGATAGTTAGGCATTTAATCCAAATTCTTCTTAAAGGGACAGTTGTTTTAAACCTTTAGGACCCAAACTTACTGATGCTTTTTAAAAATGTATTTTATCATTAATTTTGAGGTTGGTAACTTTTACTATACCAGATAGTGGGRAAAAGACTAGTCAAAACAGCAAGAACACAGCCTGTTCTACATCTTCAAATGTTAGGATTGTAAAATGTCAAAAATGTGTACTTATTTGCTCTATACTATACCTTTTTTACACTTTTAAACATTTACAGCTTTATGCTCTCAATTCAAGACCATGTTCACCTATTGATTGTGCACGTGTTTTTATAGTTATAACCCCCCAAAATCTATTAGTTTGGCAAAAAATATATTTGATTCTAATTATTCACAGGTATCAGAACAGCACTATTGGAATCTGAGGAACATACCTGTCCGACTTGTCATCAAACAGATGTTTCTCCTGATGCTTTAATTGCCAACAAGTTTCTACGCCAGGTAACAAGATCTCTTTTATGTGAACTGTTTGTAAGAAAAGTCTATTTGTAAATAGCTGAGGGAAAATAAAATAATAATTTGTCTTCTTGAGTAAGGCTAATAATAGGTAAAGTATCTGAAAAGTAAATTTAAAGAGGCTTATGACCTTTACACGCAGACCTGGAAACTTTTGGTCGCGTTTTTGTTTAATAATGATTGCCTCACTTTCACATTGAGTGGTAGCACTAGGCTTGAAATCAAGCAGTTTAAACACTGATATTAGTGATCAGTAACTCTATGAAAGGTACTTGTTTTTAATGTGATGCATTCATATATCTGTATGTTGATTTATTTTAGGATTGATAGCATTTAAAGGAGTACACAAGTAATCTTATTCTGTGAAGGCTGAAGTTTTACATGAGTCTTTCATAAATTTTTTTCTGCCTCTAGGCCGTGAACAACTTCAAAAATGAAACTGGGTACACAAAGAGGCTCCGTAAGCAGATTCAGCAGCAACAGCAGCAGCAGCCACCTCCACCACCACCACCACCACCCCCACCCCCCCTAATGAGACAAACAATAACACGCAACCTGCAGCCTCTACTCAGGCCAACAATTTCCAGACAGCAGGATCCACTAATGATTCCATTAGCTGCTCTGTCTTCTCATTCTGCTGCTGCTTTGTCATTGGCTCCTGGGCAGTCATCTTTGGCAGCTGCTCTGCCAGTAAATCCGTCTTCTGCCGCTGTCTCTGATCTCCCTCCAGCAGTGTCCCTATCTCTCCGCTCTGAAAAGCCAGATGGACCTTTTCAGTAAGTAAATCTGTAGGTCAACACAAATAGAAAACACATCAAAACACTTAAGTTATATTCTCCCTCTTGAGCTTCTCATGTAGCTATTTATARATCATTAGTGACAGTTCCCAGTAGTTGTGGAAGTTCTGTTTTTTCTCATCTTTTATTGCTTTGAATGAGGACACTTGATAAGTTGGAAGTGTGCCTCACATAAGAACATTCTCAAAAGTTTCTTATTTGATTCCCTATCAGACATTCAGTACCGGCTTATCCTGTAATAGGAACTTTTTTTTCCAGTAGTCCTTTGATATATATATATTTTTTAATTCCTAAAGTAACCATTTAGTTACCATCCAATTGTTAAGTGTTCTTGATTCTATTAATTTCTCTTTATTAGCGAAGAAATTGTGTTTTCATGGAAAGTGTAAAAGCACATTTGTAGGTAAAATTGACCAGATGTATTCACATTACCTTTTTCTAAAACAGTTCTATCATCAGTATTGTAAGTCAGAATCATCCTCAGTAATATACATAGTCTAGCCATGACCCATACAGATTTGGATGTAATCATTATTTAAATCATTCTTTAAAAACCATGTGAATTTCCAGTATTTACAAACATAAAACTCTGACTGCAACCCAGCGAAGTCATGTGAAAATATATTGTAAGGAACTATTTGAACTATTGTTTAAGGTTTATAACCTTTCAGTTTTGTGGACTGAATGCTAATAGCTCCTCTGTCCAGAAGACTGTCAGGCTCAGTTTTACTGTGGAATAGAAAGGGCCACAATTCAAAAGAACCTCTAAGGCAATCTCTAAGCTAGCTTATAAACATTTCCAAATAGAATTTCAGTTCTTACATCTTCCAGAACTGAGGTTCAGTGTGTAGGTTATACATGCTCTAAGCCTTGCATTTGCAACTAGCTTAATAAAATACTTTTCTCGTGACCTTTCTCTTTAAATGTTAGTAATCCAAATGGACTTTTTCAGTGCTTCATTTGTAATCAGCTAACTTTACATATGTAAATCTGTTCTAAGATTATTTTTAATGTATACTTTCATTTACAATAGTCTTCTCTTACCTTGCATTTTATATTTTTCAGTAGCATTTTAAAACACTAGATTTGACTAATAAAACTTTTTTCCTAGTGATGCTGATGTTATACCTCCTGCTGCTCTTGTGACTGCCTCTGAACTTGTTAAATCATCTTCTGTTCTGTCAATCAGCAGTTTGATGGAAGAGAAGGTAAATTTTATTTCAGCATATATAGTGATTCCTGTATTTTAGTAGAGCTTAGTTTCTAACTGTTTGCATTTATTCACAAGGGCTATCAGGTTCCTGTACTAAGACAACCAGCATTACAAAGTCTTCTAGGCTCACAAGGACAATCAATACCCACAACTGGTAAGTATCTGCCACTTGAGAATTTCTTTTAAAAAATTATCTTCATAGAAACTGAAYAGGATTTTTTTTAACTCTTTCCCCCTCATCCCTCCAAAAGGTCAGCCAATGAGAGCCAGTACAGTACGCTCAGCAGGCAGCAGGCCAGGCTGGGAACCGTAAGTACATTCTACAGAAATTCAATATATTAGTACTCATAACCTGTTGATTAGACAGTTACACACAACATAACAGATGATTTGTAATGCAATAAGTATGCACATGTAGTTATGGAAAAAAACAAGTGGTAATTAATTTTTAAATGCTTTAGTCTGAATTAGCCCTAACAAAGGGGGATCTGTGCTCTCAGTAAGACTATTTAAAAGAAAGCTCCAGTTTATAATTGAAAAGTTACTCTGAAAAATTAGAAAATTTCAAGGAACCCATAGATTTAAAAATTAAATATAATTAAAACATTAGGTGGARAGCCACCCTTTTGATTACCAGCTGAATAGGGCTGAAGAAATTGATTTCCCATTAGAAATAAGCCTCCAACACTGTGTTTAACAATGTAGTTAATACTGATTGAGCAAATTATTGAAAAGTCCACCTGTTATCTTGCAACAATTTGAAATTTCTTCAGCTTAGTCTTCTTGAACAGCCAAGCTGCTTTCTCTCAGTTGGAGTGAGAGTCAGTTTTACCTATTACTACAGTGTCAAGTTTGTCCGTCTTTCTGGGATATATTTGTTATAGATAGGTTATAAGGATGTATTATGTTTTATAAGCTCTTAAAGATAAAGCAAAACAAAACAGGATCCATCCCACAGATAATCTAAAATATCAAATTCAGTAAGCAAGAAAGTAGCAATTTGGGGACAAGAACAGGCCAAATGCATCATCATGAGGACAACAACATAGGAAGTCTTTATGGAAGAAGTTAGAAGAAGTTCAAGAGAAGAATAGTTAATATTTGTGCAGTACTTTGAAGATCAGAAGTGTGAAGTATTAAGTATATCAAGGAGTGGCAGAGGAGCGGTGGGCGCTTGGCACATGGGAAATGGGAGTCTATTTTAAGCATAGGCAGCCTCCATCCACAGTTGCAAAGCTGAGTATGAGGAGAGAAGACTGAGGGAACTGTTGGGGGTGAGGATGTTGAAAGCCAAGTATGAGGAACAAGAAATGAGTATAGTCTCAAATGAACAGAAAGCAGGGAGAAAAATGCTTAATTTGAAAACAAGAAGTGCTTACCACCATGCTCCCACTTCGTTCGCTTTCCTATTTAAGATCAGGGCAGAGTGTAACAAACAGTGACACATGTTTTTGGGTTTCTTTAGAAGTTCAAATCGAGGACGCCCGCATAGTGAACGTACACAAAGGACTCAGGCCCCAACACTACCAGCATCAACACCAGTCTTTGTGCCTGTGCCTCCACCTCCCTTGTATCCTCCACCTCCCCATGCACTTCCTCTTCCACCGGGGGTACCACCACCACAGTTTCCTCCTCAGTTTCCACCTGGTCAGCCTCCATCTGCTGGGTACACTGTCCCCCCTCCAGGATATCCCCCAGCTCCTGCAAACATGTCATCAGCTTGGGTACCAACAGCAGTACCAACGGCTCATTCAAATACCATCCCAACGACACAAGCACCTCCTTTATCTAGGGAGGAGTTTTACAGAGAACAACGGAGACTTAAAGAGGAGTAAGTATTTGGCTCAATGAAGTTGCGTTATTTTTCATTTTTGTATTTCAATAGCATATCGGACTGCAGTTACACTAAAGTGCATCTGGCATAAGCAAAAATGACATATAAAGCATTTTTTTCCAGTATACTTTTTCATTGCAGATGGTAAACATGCAAAGCTAAAGCAAGACAAATGTAATTCTAAAACTTTCCCTAAAAACTCATAGGAATTCTAAACTGTTTTTGCTTAAATAGGATGTTCACCTTTTGCATTTGCATGCAATATACATTTTCTCATATTGGCCATGTTTTGTTTCTTGATGTCTTTTTGTAATAAAGGTCAAACTATAATTGTAATAAAGGTCAAACTTATTTTAACAGGGAAAAGAAAAAGTCCAAACTTGATGAGTTTACAAATGATTTTGCTAAGGAATTGATGGAATATAAAAAGATTCAAAAGGAGCGTAGGCGTTCGTTTTCCAGGTAACTGCTTTACATGTCCGTAATGGAGAAGCAGATTGTCTAGAAGAATGAGAAGGAGTTCCACTCCACCTCTCTATCTTTAGATGGATTGGATGATTCGAGGGATAAGCAGTGACAGGAGTTTCATATGTAGGTTACTAGCTCAAGTACGGCAGAGATTACAATTGACTGATAGCTATAATTTGGCAGCAGTTGTTAAGGAACAGGTGTCTTTATTAGTAAAGCATCTCTATAATGACATCCTTCACCTCCTGACAATCTTGAGGAGGCTAAAAACTGGATAGATGTTGTTGCTGGATTTTCTTCGTCTCCCTAATTCTGATTGTAACCAACCAAAGCACTTCGGAGGAGATACGAGAGAAATTGTCTTCCGTTTTCTCTTTGTTTATCTGATGTAGACACATGGAAAGATTTTTATCCTGGACTGCAAACTGGTGGCTTTCACTAGTGTTTTGTTGACATTGTTAAATTTTTTGTAGGAATTAAAAGATCTGACTTCTTTTTTTATGAAATCTTAAATTGTTAAATTGTTGAAGGACTTGTGAGAGGAAGAACGATGCTAATGAGCATGTGTGGAATAATGTGAAATGGTTCTTGTCAAGGAAAATACTCAGGGTAGTCAACATTTTATATCCAAAAAAATCACTTGGGCATCAGTCTGAATAGTTCTCCATTACTAAATGTCATTAATATCATTCTAAGAGTAAGTGTTGAATCATAGTATTACTAGAGGCTGAGTTTGAAAACTTTTAGATATGATTTTACTTGCATTGAGGTCGCTGTCCTTGGTTTGAGCTAGAGATATGTGCAGAACTTTGCTAGGACATCTAGCTAGAAGTGTTGATCCAGTAGTACTGTATGTAACATTGCAGTACAAAGTATTACACATCTTTCCCTAAATTGCCAAATAAGCAGTAAAGTTAAATTGACTGAGCTAGCATTTTAAAACTTAGCTTTACTGCCTTCAGACTAAATCATGTTCTGTTGATGCTTGGTACTGCACTGTAGCCATTAAGACTTGCTCTTTTTGCATCTTACTGCAACAAAAATGATTTGCACAGCATGTGGTTGCTGACTAGTGAAAAATTTGTGCATTCTTGTACCAGTAGAGGCCAGTATACACCACCTTAAATCAATCAGTAGATATGGTAGTTAATATGATAGAAGTGAGTGGAATTAGACGTACTCTTCCTGTATGTTTTTACACTAACAAAGCAGCAGCTGTTCTGTCTTGTAAGCAGAAACTTTTACATATTATCAAGTTCTTCAATTTGCAGTAGCATTATGTCAGCAGCTGAAAGAAGCTTTGACATAAGCATATGGAGAGAGAGAAAAAAAACAAAAACCAAATTTGAGAGGAAAAAAAGTTGGGGTGAGCAACTGTTTTGAATTAACTTCATTTATTTTTTTTGTATTGTGTTTTTTTTAAGGTCCAAGTCTCCCTATAGTGCTTCATCTTACTCTAGAAGTTCATATACCTACTCCAAGTCAAGATCAGGTTCTTCCCGCTCCCGCTCCTACTCTCGGTCGTTTAGTCGTTCCCATTCACGTTCCTACTCACGATCACCTCCGTATCCAAGAAGAGGCAAAGGAAAAAGTCGTAACTATCGTTCTAGGTCAAGGTCACATGGTTATCACCGCTCGAGGTCAAGATCACCACCGTATAGAAGATACCATTCACGATCAAGGTCTCCAATATTTAGAGGCCAGTCTCCCACCAAAAGGACTATACCACAAGGGGAAGGAGAAAGGGAGTATTTTAACAGGTACAGAGAAGTTCCACCGTATGATATGAAAGCTTACTATGGCCGATCTGTTGATTTTAGAGATCCATTTGAAAAAGAAAGATACAGAGAATGGGAAAGGAATTATAGAGAATGGTATGAGAAGTTTTACAAGGGCTATGCTGTTGGAGCTCAACCTCGACCTCCAGTAAATAGAGAGAACTTTTCTCCAGAGAGGTTTGGTCCACCTGGAGCCAGACGAGAGAATTCACCATACACTCGGGGACGTAGGGAGGATTATGCTGGTGGGCAAAGCCATAGAAATCGAAATATAGGTGGAAATTACCCTGAAAAACCTTCTGGAAGAGAGAGCCATGGCATCAAAGATCCTACAAAATCAAAAGAAAAGGAGGTGGAAAATCCACTGGGAGATGGCAAGGGAAATAAACATAAAAAACACCGAAAGAGAAGAAAAGGCGATGAAAACGAAGGATTTCCCAATGCTGAGTTGTTAGAAGGTGCAAGAAAACCAAGAGAACCAGTTACAGCAGAAGACATCAAAGCAGACTCTCTGTTCATGCTCCCCAGTAGAGATGATGCTACCCCTGTGAGAGATGAACCTATGGAAGCAGATTCTATTGCTTTTAAACCAGTGTCTGAAAAGGAGAAAAAAGAGAAAGATAAGCCAAAAGCAAAAGTTGACAAGACAAAACGGAAAGCAGAAGTAGCTGTTCCTCCTAAGAAAGACAGTATAATAAAACCAACTAAAGCTTCCCAGGAGAAGGTAGACACTGATCGTGAAAAATCTCCTCGAACAGAACCTCCTGCGAAAAAAGCGAAGGAGGAGTTGCCAAAGACAGACAGTGTTAAAACATCCTCATCTCAAAAGGACGAGAAGACTCTTGGTACACCACGGAAAGTTCATCCAAAAGTGACAAAAGATCACCCAGAAACCAGACCAGCCAAGGAAGAAAAGACCAAGAAAGATCATCCAAAAGAAATCAAGTCAGAGAAGCCCTCCAACAAAGATGAAAAGTCAAAAAAAACAGTTGAAAAAAGCAAGCCTTCTGATGCAAAACCTGAAAAAAGAAAAAGAAAGGCAGATGAAAAGGTTGATAAAGAACACGAAGCCACTTCCATAAAGGCCTCTAAACCAGAAACTGCTGAATCAAAAACGTCACCAAAGGGGAAGACTGAGCCTGATGGTGAAAAAACAGAGAGAACTCCGGAAAAGGATAAATCTGCTTTTCTGACCACCCCTGCAAAAAAGATTAAACTTAACCGAGAAACCGGCAAAAAGATTGTGAGTGGAGAAAATGTACCACCTGCAAAAGAACCTGCTGAGAAACCTGAGCCAAGCAGCAGCAAAGTTAAACAAGAAAAAGTGAAAGGAAAAGTGAGAAGAAAAGTAACAGCAGCTGATGGATCTAGTTCAACTCTCGTAGATTATACCAGGTACCTTACTATTTTTCCTGTTTCTTTTCTCACCCCCCTTTCCGTGCCGTACCGCTTTTTTGACGCCCCGAGGGCAGCGGGGCGCGCGGCCGCCCCCGGCACGCGCACACCGCTGCAGAGCCCTGCTTTGTCTTCCCCCCCCCCCCCCCCCCGCCCACTACAAAAATGTTAAATCTTTATGGTGACTAATGAAAGGAGCAGCTAAATCCATTCTAAATGAGTGTTTGAATAACCTGTGAGCTGTTTCATCAAACTGTAATTGGGTCAAATCTAATTTTGTTGAAGAAAAGCAGTCTGTTTGTACTACATAGAAAACTGATAAGGTTAATTCATAGGTGATGGGTTTGACCCTTGTTTCTGGGACTTTTTTCTCTTATTTGTTACCCTGTTGGATGAAGTTATTTGACTCTTTGAGGTGAAGAGGATGGATTGATGTCCCCTCTTTGTCTTCCCTCAAATCCAGCTTACTCTAAAGACAAGGATAACAATCCACATCTATATCATGCAATACGTTAATTTTTAGAATTTCCAAGGTATTATAGTGATATACTTCGGTTGGTATGACACCGAATTATACCTTGCAGAAAAACCAGCTCAGTTGCCAGTACTGTGTATTGATTTTTAACTTTGAGGGCAGTACCATGTTGACACAGCAGCACTGTGTCCAGCCCAATACCAGCTTTTCTGGCATTTACCTTGGAGAGAGCTCTACTATATTCCATTGTGTGGCATGTGAAACCAAAGTGATCTAGTGTGAAGTTATTACTTACATTTCAGTGGCTAAAGAAGCAGGACAAAGCAAATTCAAAACATGTAAGATATTGTTGGGGACGTAAGATACTGTTTGGGTATTCTAAGAAGTTTTAAAAACACATTTTTCTGAAGGAGAACTTGGGGACATGAGGGTAAAACAGTTTGGCTGGACAAATTTCTCATTCCACTGATGCTTGCTTCTGTGGTGAAACAAGAATGTATATCTAATCTATCTACCATTGGTAGAAATAGGACATCAAGGAATTACCAGATCAGACAGTCCCCAATCTGATAATCTTGTGTCTCTGTTAATTAAATATGTAGTAGGAAGATACTAAATGAATTGATTGCTCATAATCTTAGCCAGTGGACTCATCCTTTCTCTTGTCTCTTGCTTTAATTGAACATGTTTTGAAAAAATGCTGAAGACTTAGAATTTAAACGAAGGGCATTTTATAAAATGTATCATAYGGTTAAGAAAAGATGGCTGTGCTTGTATCTTACTCCTTATTGATGTATGCTTTTTTTTCTTCTTCTTAGCACTAGTTCTACTGGAGGAAGCCCTGTTAGAAAGTCTGAAGAAAAGCCAGATACAAAACGAACTGTTATTAAGACCATGGAAGAGTATAATAATGATATAACTGCCCCTGCTGAAGACGTCATTATTATGATCCAGGTCCCTCAATCAAAGTGGGATAAAGATGACTTTGAGTCCGAAGAGGAAGACATTAAATCTACCCAGGTACCCTCAAATGTAGGAAAACCTGCTAGTGTTGTAAAAAATGTAAGTGCTAAGCCCCCAAACCCTGTGAAACACAATGAAAAAGAGGCTGAGCCTTTGGAAAAAACACAAAAAACTACAAAAGAAGCAAGTTATGAAAGTTCTCAGCATGATGCAAAAGGTTCAAAAAGCTCAATGTCAAATGAAAAGGGGAAAACCAAAGACCGGGATCATTCTTTGTCAGACAAGGACACTTCTGAGAAGAGAAAGAGCAGTGTTCAGCCAGAAAAAGACCACTCAGAACGTGGGACTGAACAAGGAAATGGAAAAAATATTTCTCAATCTTCCAAAGAGAGCAGATCTTCAGAGAAACATGATACTGGGCGTGGATCCACTGCTAAAGACTTTACTCCTAACCGAGACAAAAAATCTGACCATGATAGCAACAGAGATCATTCTAGTTCCAAGCGCAGAGATGAAAAGAGTGAGTTAGCAAGGAGAAAAGACTCACCTTCTCGAAACAGAGAATCTACATCAGGACAGAAAAGTAAACCAAGAGACGAACGAGCAGAGCCGTCCAAAAAGAGCACTGGAGATTCCAAAAGGAGCAGCTACAGTCCTCCACGTGACCGAAGGCAGTCTGATCACAAAGCTGCTCATGATTCCAAGCGTTCATTGGAAGAACACAAACCTCCAGATAAAAATTCAGGGAAAGAGAAAGAGAAACATGTATCAGAGGTAAAGAGCAATAAAGAAAAAGAGCCAGGTGGTAATAAGCCATCTTTGAGACTTGAATCACCAGATGCAAAAAATGAGAAAGAAAATGTGACTGGGCAAAATGATAAAAGCATCATCAAGCCTAAGCCTCAGGTAAGCAACTCCTCACGGCTCTCTTCCGATTTAACTCGAGAAACTGATGAGGCTGCATTTGTACCAGACTACAATGAAAGTGACAGTGAGAGTAATGTATCTGCAAAAGATGAAGAAACTGCAGGAAAAAATTCTAAAGAACCAAAAGAAAAGCCTGTTGATAAAGTTAAAGAGGAGACAGCAGCACCTACTGCTGACCAGCCTGATGCAAGCAGAAGTCAAAGTCAAAGCAGCCCTAGTGTTAGCCGCAGTCGTAGTCAAAGCCCTTCTGAGAGCCAGACCCGAAGCCACAGCAGCAGCGCCAGCTCAGGAGAGAGTCAAGACAGCAAGAAGAAGAAAAAGAAAAAAGATAAAAAGAAGCACAAGAAACATAAAAAACACAAGAAGCATAAGAAACACGCTGGAAATGAATCGGAATTGGAGAAGAGCCAAAAACACAAACACAAGAAGAAGAAATCTAAGAAGAGCAAAGATAAAGAGAAAGATGACCAAAAAGTTAAATCTGTCACTATATAGAATGACAGATAAGAAAAACTGACTTAATTCCTAAGTCATCTGTATTAAAATTTTGTTAAAATGTAAACGAATTCAAGCTTTGTAAATAATGACATGAAAGACCCTGTGCTGCACTTAAAATATTGCTGCTTGATTATTTGATTTTTACATCAGAGCTTTATAAAGTGAACATTTTGTACAGAATTGTGAGTTGTGACCATGTAACATGAAAGGTTTTGCTGGGGCATCTTATTTTTAACCACCATTAATTAGTTTGGGTGGAGTTTACTGTACTGTGAAAATTTTCACATTTGAATTTTTTTTAATTGCCTGGCAGAAAAAGCTGGTATCAGTTATAAAATATCAGCAGAATGATTTGCAGAATACATTACAGCCCTGTTATGTCACTTTTTGATTACAATAAAAAGTTTTCAGTAAACTTTATTCAATGTGATGAGATTTCCAATGGTAGGTGAACATGAGCAGAGAAAGAATAGCGACAGAAAAAAGTTACCAGTAAAGCTTGCAGGCAGCTAAAATGTATTATATGTAATATATTAACGGGTTTAATTTTGAAGAGACTGGTAGAACTTGAAAACTTCTGAACTGATGCAATGTGGGGAGGTACTGCCAAGAAGAGCACTTTTTACATGTGCCAGGTTATGCCAAGTGGACTTGTTTTTATAATTGAAAAGGTATATTGCCTGAAAAATATAGCCACTATTAGTAGCTGGTACTGACTATTTTAAAACTAATGTTATATATGAAGCTGTCACATTTCAACATTGTTCCAGTTTGTTTAGAAAGCTGTTGCCATGTGTTGGCAAACATTTACACATACATTTTAAGAGAGCTGTCCTATGATCTGTATTTCTTTTCATAACAATATTGATCACAAAAATGTTTGTGTTTTTTTGAAATAGCTTTGTTTTATAATTAGCATTTTCATACTGTGGTGCCACATGATATAGAACAATCATTTGCATTAAATGTGGGGTTAAGTGAATGAGTTTGGCAAGAGAAGAAAGCCCATTAGAAAGGCAGACTTATGCTTAATAGTTCTTTGAACAATGACAGGAAGTATAGAAAATGTAAATTTAATTGCTTTGATAATTTTACAAAGGACGATTTAAAAAAAAGTGGCAGTAGTGTCCAACTGCCAGAAAGCCAGCATGGTGAGAAATATTTCTCATTGTATATTAAGGGTGTAAGATCCCAGTGCCAATTGAATTTGGTAGTAAAAGCCCCTTGACTTTACTGGGCTGTGGGATTTGCCCCAAAAGAGTTCTGTTTAGAAATAATTTAAATTAAAGCAGCATTTCAGGGCTTCCTGTTTGTGGAGACTATTTTGTTCAAAAAGTGGCATTGTTTCTAGGAACTGTCACTTGGATATTTGGCAGTATAGAAATAGCAAAGTAGTTTTTCATCTTGGTTTTCAGTGGGGTGACTATCACATTCTAAATGTTGGGTTAAAGATTGGGCATACTGTACTTCTGATAGCTAAGAAATAACCAACTAGAATTAGTATCGGAATTCACTTCCAGTATTTTGTATCTCTTCATATCAAGGCATTCAGGACAGGTTTCAAATGCTTTCTGCACAAGGTAAAGCAGACTTTCAGAGTAAGCCACTTAAATTTTTACTTTCCAGAACAAAAAAGTACACGTCCATAATAGTTGCTAAGTGTGCTTATCTGAAGTTTCCTATGTGTAGTCCAGTAAATCCCTATCACACCAAATCAAACAGCAAATGTATTGGAATTTAAGGCACCCTTAGATTGTCCCGTTGTATATTCTGTGTTCATGATTTTAAAGCCATTGGAAATAGAAGGTTTATTTAGCACTGTTCACTGTCAGTGAGTCAAACAGTGTTCTCTAGATTTGAGGAGAAATACTCTTGGAACTCATTTGGCTTCAGGTAAAGAAAAATAGTTAGGATGGTTTTAACCACAGTAAAGAAAAACATATGTACAGAGCAAAATAAGTTTTGCTATCTTGTTCAGGTATAAGAAACAAATGCTGACTCAGTGACTAAATAACAATATATTCCTTATGATAAAATATTATTTGATCATCTACTAAAGGTAAGTGTGGTCTGTTCAGTGAAAGTGATCACAAATCCTTATGTCAGTGTCTTCAGGGAGTCCTTGGGAATCTCTTATCTCCCATCTTCGATTTAGACTAAATGTGTCAGAATGTTGTTTGAACATACTGATAGATGGCAAATCTTAAGCTGAAAAAATTCAGGAAAGAAGGCAGATTAAAAATCTAAATGTAAATGGCCAAGCAGAAAACTACCCCAGTGTAGAAGATAATAAAAGACTAGAATGCTGTCATCCAGAACTTTAAAATTAAGGAAACGTGTGGAAAAGATGACAAGGGTATAAGGCTTAGGATGCATTCATGTCATGCATTGATAGAGATGAAATCAGGAAACCTAGGACACAAAAAGAATTTTAGTTAGAATCCCTAATAAATTGTTCTGCATATTAAAACTTAAGGGAAAGAAGGGAAAGTTTATGTTCATTGTTTAATAACATAGAATAAATAATGGATGAAGCAATAGTGGTGAATATGCTTTCACTTAGTTTTTAGCAGAAAATGTTGGTCATAACTAGTTTTTGTAAAATTTAATAAGGAGGCGCATGGGCTAAAGGAAAGAGGATGTTAAATAACATTCATAAAAAAATTATTCTTGCCTATTAAAGGTACTAGCAAAGCATTTTTTTTGTAAACCCTGAGGTGATGGCGTTCTGTCTCAAATGACTGGAGAAGAGCAAACCTTGTACCTCCCTTTAAAGGGGAAAAGGTAATTTGTTGTAAGATCAATCCAAATGGGACTGAATATTTTATAGTGTATAAACACACATAATA
Source organism: Apteryx rowi (assembly GCF_003343035.1). Lineage (NCBI taxonomy): Eukaryota > Metazoa > Chordata > Aves > Apterygiformes > Apterygidae > Apteryx > Apteryx rowi. The sequence continues at coordinate 1,085,156 of NW_020447408.1, read as the reverse complement.
GGATGAAGAACAGCCATTATCAAACCCTGAAGAACAGAAGTTGAACCTGCTAGTGGGTCCTGCCTCCTCAAAGTCTGTGAGAGCATGATGTGGAAATTATAGCTCTGCCGCGGATCTAGAAAGGTTTACGTGCTTGGGCTCTGTGCCTTGCTTACGTGCTCATGTTTCATTATCTGTGAATACTCCAGCACAGTTAAGGACGCACAGGCTCTTTGTGTAATGCATTTGGAGCGGCGTTATGTTATGGGGGAAAAAAGGCTGTGTTTGTGCCCATGATTTATATAATAGCCTCATAATTGTTGAACTTGCCCAGCCAATTGGAGATCCAGAGCTCATGGCCTTGGTCTGAAGCTTTCACATACGTATTTCCTCTTAAGACAACTTCCTGCACTTCTAGAAACGTATGCAAGACTTGCAGGGCAAGAAGAAAGCACAAGTGGGACTTTGTCACTGTAGCCAAGTGGCTAGGATACTTTGGGGAAGGAATGAATTCTGGGTTTTGGTACATAGAAGTAGTAAGCCTAAGGTGTAGGGTGGAAAACTTAGGTTTGACTTTAATAAAAACTTTGAGTAAGGATAGTGAAGGGCTGAACTAGAATTCTGTAGGAGGTTGCAGAATCTCTTGCATCTCTAACAAGCTAGGCATGCATCTGTCAGAAGTTACTGGTAGCTAAACTTGGCACTGGAATAGAGGTGTTATGTTAGTTGAATTCTTGACAGCTTCTGCCAGTTGTATTCTCTGATTCAAAATGATTTTTGTATATGTAATTGTTATGAAGAGGGTGATGAACAGTTGTTTTGTCTGCTGGGAAATGGCAAAAGTAAACAGCATATTGGTGGAGATGCCATAGGAAGCGGTAGGTTTCCTTCTTTACAGGTGATGAACTGGTTAGACAAATACGTTGGATATATCTGATCTGCCCAGAGCAAAGAATGAAACAGGTAATTTGAATACTACAAGTTAAAGTATCACTGACACAGAAATGGTAATGTGCAAAATCCAAAGTTACTCCAATTAGCAACAAGAACTAAAGTATGTATAGAAGCCCTATTGGTGACTTCATGATATTTGTAATGCCATTTGAATAATCAAAAGATTAGAAAGCTGCAAGAAACTGCAAGAAAAGTCTTTCTTTCCTGTCCGGTGTACAGTTCTGTGTAAGCTATAAAGGCAAACAGAGACTGACACTGAGAATAAATTACAAAAAGGAGTTTGGGTCCACAAAATAAACCTTGAAATTTGCTCTGGGGAAGAGTCATTTGGCTAATCAGGGATTTGATGTACTTTACAGTCCTGTGTTGTATGTCACCATACAGGTATGTCACCATAGTTAAAGGTACTGCTGTATATTTTATAGTATCTTTTAGTTTTTCTTTCACAAGAAAAGCAGCATTTACCCTTCAAGTCTTTGTAATGATCTTCACCCTTAAAGGGGATTTGGCATGCAGCTCATCCAGCTCATCTTAGATCAAGTACTGATATTTGTGGAAGGAGGAAAATAGTTACTAACTTCTGTCTGCAACCTGATGGCTGCCAAGACTGGAGTATTTGTTACTGAATTTTTTTTAGCTCCTGATGGAAACTAAATGCCAAACAAAGCACAGCATTTAAAAAAATAGTTGCCAAATGGTTTCTTGTATCTTGCCCAGCAAGCTGAGAGGGGTAGTTATTCAGAGGTTGGGGTTTATATTGAAATGGGATCAATTGAGGTCTGTTTTTTGCATCATCGCCCCAGAATTTGGTCCTATAGGAAGAATTTTAGTATAAAATAATCATGTTGTGAGCTTAGCCATCTGTTCAATGATAGGAGTCCTATATGAATACAGTAGTCTTCATGCAGTTATATCTGCAGACAAGGTTAGAACATGATGGGGAAGAGGCAGCCCCTCTGGTAAAATGGCCTTGGCATGTGGGCCTGATGGGTTGCAGGATGTGCTCTGCTGTGCCCCTAAAGGCAAGCGGGCATCAAGTGCGGGTCCCAGAGTGCTGGAGGCCCACAAGTTGTGCTGGTGTCTCAGTTGCTGCCCACCAGTATTGGTCAGGCTCCAGGTGATCCCCTCCAGTACAGGGCATGTTGCTTCTCTTTAGAGAAAGTCCTTGGGCAGGTGCAGTGCAGCTGGGAGAGGCCTGGCTGTGGTCTCCTCATCACACTTACATAGCTGGTGGAAGGTGGTTCAGTGGGTTTTGTGGTATTTGCCACTTGGGCAGGGATTCACATGGGAAGATCCATGAGGTGAGAAGATAGTGAGCTGGTTGCTTGGACCCCAGTGTTTAGCCTATGCAGAAGTTTCCACTGTAATGGGGAATCCTGGATAATTTTATGGCGATCATACCAGCTGTTTATCTGTGCAAGAGGCTTGTCTTCCCCAGGGACCCTCAGAAATGCCTTATGGACACTTGAGGGGTTGCAGACTGTAGGCGCAAACTACTGCTTTAGGGAAATGCTTAGTACCTTCTAAAGATCCAGCCATCCACTTGGCTGCCACTGGAGATCATAGCGCTCGCTCGGCCCTGGTGTGCGTGCCAGTGAGCAGAAATGCAGAGCTGTTGTTACATCATCCTCTTTCTCCTCGGGTCACAGCCTTTGATGCGTGGTTTTGGCTGAAGAAGCTAACTGTTGGTAGTGTCCCAGCTGTGCAACAGCTTTTGAAATATGACCTGACTTCTGTGCTCTCTGAAACTGTCTCCCTAATAACTTTGGAACCTGTTGGCMGGCTGCAGCCAGATACGATGGGGCCAGAGGTCTCTGGAATAATTGCAGTCTTACCCGTTCCTGTGAAATCAGTGGCTGGATGAAGAAGAGAGGCCTGAAGGGAAGCTTGCCRCTTACAGGACATCAGCCCTTCTGCAGGCAGAGAGGCAGTAACCATCCCCCTGACCCCCAAAAGACGCTTGGTAATGGCCTTTACAGGGCCTGCTGCTCTTGGTGGGACCCCAGGCCTTGTTTTTCCCCACCGGGCATGTAGGAAGTTGCGGTTTGCCTGAAGCACAGGGAAGGGCGGCTGAAGCGGCTGCAGGGGGCAGAGGGGAGTGGGGATTGTCTAGATGGAGTTAACAGGCCCGAAAGAGAAAGCAAAGGCAGCCCAAGGTTGAAGGAAGCAACACCTCTGAGTGAGACTAATTAAAAGGAAGAGCTAATCAAGGCCTGGCGCTGCCAGGAGTCCCGCTGGGCTGAGGAGGGGGATGCGGGGCGAGCTGGCGGAGGAGCGCACYTTTGCGGGGACGGGAGGCTCCCTAATTAAACAGGGAGAGCTGGGCTCCGGGGTGGGGGCTGGAGGAAGCTGTTAGCGCTCCGCCAGCGCTGGGACTCGTGCTCTGCCCTCGGCCCTCCCCAGCCTGGGCCGGCACCAGAGGTCCYGCCAGGAGCTCGCAGGGCTGCCGCAACGGAGCGGTGCCGTAAAGCTCGGCGCTGGCGCCTGGTGCTTGCTCAGCAAGACGCTGGCGTGCGTCCGCTGTGACCTAAGGCCGGGGCGATGGACAGCCAGCCTGGGAAACGCCCGGGGCTGGCGAGTGAACCACGCGAGGGGCGTTAGCGTCCATCGCAGCTGGAGAGGGGCAGCCGAGAGGCTGCTGRCGGGGCCTGCGGCGGCCGGGCCTGGATGGCGGCGGGCGTGTGGCAGCCTGGCCGGGCGAGGCAGGGCCTGTCCCCCTCATCCTGCGCCCCGGCTGAGCAGCGACACCGCCGCCAGCCCCCCGGGGCCTGGCCTCGGGAAACACGAAGCGCCGCCACCACTGCTGATTCCGCGGTGCGGGGAGGGATGGCGGCAGCTGCCCTGCTGTGGTGGCGGCGGCCTTGCCGCGGCCCTGCCGTTGTCCTGGTGGCCGCCCCACGAGGGAGTGCTGTGGCGGGTCCCCCGGCTGTTCCCGGGGACGAGGCCGAGGCTGTGCCGGCGCCGCAGGGCCGCGCTGCCCCCTCGCAATCGCRGCACCGCTAAAAGGGGCGACGGGCCCCAGCCCTCGGCGTGAGCCGCCGCCTCGGCCCTTCGCTGCCCGGCGACGAGGCCGAGCTGCGGTCACCCCCCGGCCCAGGGCCCCGTCAACCGGCACCAATTCGCCATTTTTAACTTCTCCCCGAAAGCGCAGGACCTGGTTCCTCACAGGGAATCAGCCCGTCGGTGGGGGGCTGGGGAAGTCCTGCCCCGGGGGGGAGCCGGGGTTTGGCCTGCGACCGCAGCGCGATGGGGTTCTGCGAGCGGCTCCCGCGGCAGGGAGAGCCCGGCTGCGGAGCGACCCGGCACACCGGTGATCCCCGAAACCGGGAATTTCAGCAAACCGTATCGGAATTCCTATTTTGCTCATCCAGCAAGGGAACAACGAGCGGCATCATCCGACCCTTCCGTGCCGTCGCGGCTGCCGAACGCTTCGCCTCTCCGTGCTCAAAAATAAAATATTCTAATGAAATTGCTCTCAAACGGTCCCTAGAGCCAAGAAYGGTTCACTGGGACATGTTAGTGATTTTAAACTGAAGATAAAAATTGCCAACAGTTTCATGTTCAGCAGATTTTAGTGTTGGTTTTTTTCCTCTCATTCATAGTTTATTTTCTGTAAGTTATTTAGTCAGCTCTATTTATACCCAGTAATCGTATTGTGTGAGCAATTCATATTTTTGTAGAATTTCTCTGTGGATGTAACAACAGAAATTTATACAGCTTTGTTGGCTTCTGTTCTAATCTGCCTGAACAGTCAGCCCTATAAAATGCTTATGCTTATAAAATGACTACATAAGATYCCTATTTTTTGTAAGTCTTTGCAAGTGATTCAGTTAGGATTTTTGTTGCAATTTACATTTCAACTGGAATCTAAGCCAGTACTTTAAATTGTTTTTATGGATCTGGACAAAATGTTGCTCAGTGAGGGTTTTAATTTTTTTCTTTTGTAATACGATTTTCAGGAACTACTTTTTTTTTTTTTTTAATAATGTCAGAGAATCAAGTAAGTAAAAAACAGGAACAGCTCAGAGGTATTTTCATACCACCCTCAAAGGGAGAGGAATTTAATGGGTGTTAGTCTATAACTCCAGAAAGGATGCAGTCTGTACTTCCGATTATGAATTTCACATATTATTTTCTGTATCTATTTCTATTGTCCAGACCATCCTTCCCCACAGCCCCAATCAGTGTGCTCAAATTATTAGTAAATATAATCTGATAGGAAATACTTTATGAAGATAATACCACTTCCTTATCTCTCTGTTTACATTATATTTTATCTCTGGTCTTTGCAGACTAGCTGCATTTTGTTCAATATGGTCTTACACCTGAAATGTGTATTTATCTGTATCTGTTCCTCTCTGTCTGAAAAATATATTACACATGACGGCAGAATAAAATAACAAGCAGTCATTGTCTCTTCCAAAATACATTTAATGTTTTAAATATCTGCAGATGGATTTCTCTTTCTGGGGATGCTAAACAGGGAAAGCTGTGGGCTTCTTGTTATCTGTCACTTTTAAGTTTTTGACACAGCTCAAGTTGAATACATTAATTACAGTTATTTAAAGCACTGGGAGGTTTCTGCTTTAAACATTCAAACCTCTACGCTTTTTGCTGAACTAAAGCTGTTCATTACAATTTTTTCTATGTCTGTCTAGCTATCTATCTGCAACACGTGCATATAGCCTATCTACAGAGATCCAAATAAAAAGTCTGGGGTTTGTGTGTCAAGATGACATGCTGGTATTTTCTTAAAGACAGCAGGTATAGTAGTTTGCTTGGATATAATGTCTTTCATTTAGCTTCCCTAATGTATAATCTTGGAGTCAATTTCAATTAAAAGTGAAATGTTTTGATGATTCCCATCCTTATTTTAATTCCCCTCTGTGTAGAATATGCTGTAAATTGATAAAGCAGAAAATTAGGCACTGCAAAAGCTAACACAGTCACTTTTCACTTAATTTGTCCGTTTGTGCRCAAGTTTACAAAATAACAGGCTTGTTTTTGCCCCAAATGTAGCTTGTTGGGCCTTTTTTGCTAAATATTTGACTAAAACCCCACCAGTATCTAAGCATTTACATTCATGCTACTCCCCGGGCGCTGTACAGCTTCTCCCCTAGAATGTGCAGTCATACTGGCTGCCGGCTCCTCTCTGCGACGGAAACAAAAAACCAGACAAACTAGCAAACAACATAATGAAACAAACCCAACTGTTTTCCCCGAATTAAATATCGGCATTGTCTTTTCACCTGCTTAGGTTTAGAAAAGCAGACTTTAAAACCTGAACTGGTAAAGATTTTTAATCCTGCCGTTGCAAGCGCAGAGAGTCCGCGCTCTGGCTTGCAGCCATTCCGAATAACGTTAGTTATTTCTGTTTGGCTGCACCTTCAAAATACCTTTCCAACTCTTTGCTGGCTGTGGCGACTCCGCATGGTTTCAGATTTTGTTTGTATTTGTTTCAAATGGATTTTCCTTAAGTGCTGCTCAGTGGAATTTTTTCGTTTTTGTTTCAGATCAGTGCAGTATTTTTTTTTGTAAGAAAAATATTTTTCATGTTTCCAGCCTGACTTTACGTTTTCTTTTCACCCAGATGCTACGCGCCAACATTTTAAATCCGCCTCAACTGTTTGCTTCCTTCCGCCGTGACAAGTTTCTCCCTCCTTGGGCGCGATGCGCGCGTGGTGTGATCCGGCTCTCGGACGCTTCCCTTCGCTCCATGAGCTTCCAGGTAAAGCAYGCTATGCTCGTTCAGGTCTTGGATTTTGCATGCGTGCTCGTGCAGCCTTTCTCTTCCCGGCAGGTGCAGAAATTGTTCGGTGCGTGAAATGTGCGAACTGGCGGCGGGCGCGTGGAGGGAGGTGGGTGCGCGCGGGGGACGGAGGGTGCCGGCGTGCCAGGAGCGCGGACGCTGCCTGCGCCGCGGAGCCCTTGCCGGCAGCCCCGGTCCGCAGCAGGCAGGGAAGTGGCAGCTTTCCAAACCCATCACGGCTTTATGCGTAGCCCGTGCATCGACTAAATAACGTCTCCTTGGGTCGCGCCAGGCGCGTTTGGACAAGGGAGACGACGGGAGAGTTTTGGAGGAGGAGAAAGACTGCCGCTTGGCAAAGGGGGCGCTCGGCAAAATTCACGGGCTTCGGGCTCCTTTTCTTAAACGGTGGGAAAAACGCCAGGTAGATTCTGCCCTGGCTGGGTGCAGATTTCCGCTGCGAGCCTGCTGACGTCACCGCCAGCCACGGCGGGCTGAGTATATTTTGCAGCGTGGAGCTGCAGAGCCCGTGACCTGGTTTCCTTTCCTCGCGCGGCAAGGAGCCCTCTCGTAAATCCTAAGTCGTAATCCAGCACGGCCGCCCGTGCCGGGGCTGCTGATGCAGACCCAGCCCGGCCTCAGGTCCGCACTCCCCGTTATCCCTCCAAACTTCCTCTCTTCATCTTTGAATGGAAATGCCTCTGCGAAGCCGATCAATGCCTGCTCGTTTGAGAGGTAAACGAGAGTTGAATAATTAGCAATGATGCACTCGGTGGCAAAATTCCTCGGCTTTAACTGATATCAACTCCACTATTGCGCATTGCATCTGGGCCAGGCTCTGCCGGCGAGCAGGGAGACGCAGCACAAAGACGTAGCGGGTCAGAGAGAGGCAGGGAGCAGGTAAAACGGGGAGCTGCAGAGGACACGGGGGCATCTTTCCGCTTCGGGGAGGTGGGGCTGGGGCAGGATTAGTCTTTTGCAGGCAGTTCGCTTTTTCCATCAACATTTTGCGTGCGTGTGTGCGCCGAGGCTTTTGTCGCCCTTTTGTGAGCGAAATGGTTGTTTGGTAGCGACGGGCGAGGGCTCCTTGCCAAGACCGCCTAATTAAGATTAAGCATATGCAGATTTGCCTTGTTTTCAGCTAATGACAGCTGCAAACAATTATTTGTCATGCTTGCTGGTTGTTGATTGGTAAGGGAAGGCCATGCGAGAATTCACGGCGCTCCCGCTTGTACCGGCAGATGCGGATGTGTGTGCAAGAGGCTTCTTCCTTTCCCGGGATTGGATTTTTTGCTCAGAATTCAGCCTATGCCCTTGACGGTTTGTGTTTTATACAAACAACGATGCCGTGTCAGACCTGTCCAAAAGGTGCCCGGTTAGCCGAGTCTGGTGTTAGCTATGCAGCTCTCTTTTGGTTGGGGTCTGTTGGATATGGGGTTTTTTTTGTTTTTAGCGTTGCCATCAGAATAGGCACATCTTGATATTTTCACGGGAAAATAAATAAAGATGTTTGAAAATGTATCTGACGTTTTTAGTTTTCAAGCCAGCAGCCTTCATCAATTTTCTGCAAACTGAGAACCAAAGCAGAGACTAAATTAGTCAGGAGGCTTTCTTCCTGGAGTCCTGCGCTGAAAGCTTTTAGCTTCACAACAGAGAGCCAGTGCATCTCAGGAAGCACCTTGGCATCTCTCCAAAATGCCTGGGCTTTTTAAGGACATTCTCAAAAAGAGCTTGTTGTTTTTTTTTTTATTATTATTATTATGCTGATGAAAGGAGAGAGCCTTTTAGACAAAAGAATGTCTGAGAAAATGAAATACTCTGTGTTGCAAATGAAAACAAATGAAACTCTGCATTGTTTTAAAGATGGCATGGAAATGAGGACAGATTGAAAAAATAGTCATCATGGAGATATAATTATGTTCTGTTCGACATACATCCTGCTCTTTAATATGTGCCTCATGATTGTGTACTTTCCTACAAATGTTCCCTCTGCCTTTGTTTGTAGCCTCAGAGCCTCCGCAGCAGAGCTGGTCTCGGCAGAGACAGGAAAGTACAAGCCTGTCTTTAGACGCGTTTGAAATATCTCCCTGGGTGTTTCGGCTGATTTCTGCAAGTCTCTCTCAGCTGTTTTCAATCCAGATGCAATTTAAAATAGAATTGAGGAAAACGGAAGTGTTCTGGGAGGAAAAATTAGAAAATGTGTCTTCTAAATAACCTCTTGGCTACAGCCTGTGCCTGTCCACATCTCGTGGATGTGGGATCAAGGAATTCCACACAACACACAGACCTGGATATAAAGGTTTATTGCTTATACTAATTTGGGGTTTTATAGCCCTCAGTGCTTCACAAAAGCTAACAGACCTGTATTTATTGAATGTGTGTCCAACAAGAGTGTCTGCTGTAAGAATATGCCCATTGCAGCTGTTTTTCTCTTCTTTTTGCACTTCAATAGTTGAAGTACGCTTCTGGTGCCCTCCGTGAGAGTCGGGGTGCAGCGGTGGCATCCACTGCTGTGCCAGGAAAGAGCAGTGAACACCTCTAGGCTGTTTTGCTGCTAATGTCATCCGTGGGGCATTTGGAGACTGAGGTCAGTGTCTTATATTTTCTCAAAGACTTTGTGGCCAGCAGGTAAATGTCCAGCTTCCCTTCCCTTAACTCGCCTCCAGCTGCTCTGTAGGCAAACTTGTTCCAATTCCTGTTAATGCGGAGGAAACCAGGCTACCCCAAGCCGCTGAACTTCGCCAGCAGGCAGCACTGCATCCCTCCAGCGTTGCAGGCTAGGAGCCGCGTTTTCCGAGTCCGTTGTCTCCATGGCTCCTGAGGTCCTGCTCTGCTCTTAGGTGGACCGTTTCCTCCGCAGGCGGTGCAAGATAAGTGCAGAGCTCATAGCAGAGCTCAAGGCTGTGTGGATGAAATAAACAGCAAAGCAGTCGCTGAACAGATGTAGCAGTCCACAGAGAAGCATCCCAGGGATTTTCTGTGACGACTGATTTGGGTGTTGAATAATGCAGAATTATTTGTGAGCAGTGCTTAGGTCTCAGCGATCGCTCTGTGGTCACTTAGGTCACTCTGCAACTAAAAGCAATTGCAATACAGGGCACTGGTAAGCCAAGCCTGCTGGGCAGGGTGAGGCGTTTGCCAGTCTTCCCCCTTAGAGAAGAGGAACGGGCCAGGCAGACCCACGGCTGATGGTCCTGCTCGTCTCTCTGGAGGTACTCTATGCGTTATTTTGCAGGCAGACGCAAGCTACCTCTGCCCTTGTTCTGAGCTGGCAGGATCCAAATGCACTGTGAACAGCAGCTGTCTGCGGTTAGGGCAGAGCTGAGCACTAATAAGCCAGCTCCGGATGCAAAAAGGATGTATTACGCAGCGCTGCTCTGATGCCAATGTGAATGGCTTGGAGCATGGACAGAGGGATTTCACAGCTGCCTGCAAAATATTGTGTAGGCGTCTCTGCTTCAGTCCAGGGCCAAAGTTACAGGGTGCAGAAGGGCAGACTTTACCATAGCTTCGGCAGGGAGCAGCAGTGCACTGCACCACCACCGCCAGTCGTTCATCCAGTGCTCTTAGATTACCGTCGGTCTGAAATCCAGTGTTTGCCAGCTGACATTAGTGGCTACAGGCGAGGCTTTCGAACCTGCTGCAGCAGGAGGCAGCGATACCTGGAAGGGAGAGAAGGGATGGGAGGTAAGTCCCAGGAGGGACAGGTCTCTGTAACAGTGGGGGTTGGCTTTACTGAAGGAAGCCAAGAGTCAGGAGAAGAGAAGGTGACAGTGACACAACTGAGAAGGGAAAGGGTTTGAGGTTAGGAGGCAGGAGCAAGGGAGCAGACTGTACCTGACTGTTGAGATGTGCAGGAAGAGAGAGAAATTTGGGGGATGCAGCAGCCTGCTGGCACCTTTGCGTCCCTCTGTGCAAGCAGAGCAAATGGTAGGTGTGTTGCTTGCTGCATATTTCAGACCATCTCCTGCAGAGCAGCTCCTGGTGCCTGTGGGCTCAGGACCCTCCATCTTGCACAGTCCCTCCCGAGGTGCTTTGCCAGCGGCCTCTCTGCTCGCTGGCCGCTCCATCCAGCGCACAGGGGTRTTGCTCGCCATGTTCTTGTGTGCTCCTTCCCTGTCACGGTGCCTCCAGGGTTTGCATTTGGCTTTCTTTATACTTTGGAGTCATGAAGTGGTATTGTGAATTTGTGGTGAGAAAATTGTGCCTTTGGGGCTGAGGTTAAACGATTGCTGCCTGCTTTGTGAATTGTCCCTAGAGTCCCACTTGCTTTAAGAGTGACGAGGAGCCAAGTCCTCGCATAAGGCAAGGAGGGAGCGCGTTTGTCCCACTCCCGCGGCAAACCTTGCAGATATTCCCCAGGAATCCAAGGGAAAGGAGTCGCCCTTCRTGCCTCGCGGAGGGTCCTGAACTGTTCTGCCGGCGCCGATGCCGTCCCAGCCCCTGGCACGCGGCAGCGGGTGTTAGCAGCCGGGATGCAAGGGACCAGCTTCCTGCAGCTCCGGTAGCACAGGCCCCTCTGGGCGGCCCCCACCGGCACGCGGGTCCTGGGAGCACCCGTCCCGGGCGYGGGGCAGGGAGACGTCCCTCTCCGCCCCGGGGACAGCAGCGCTGCAGCTCGGGGGGCAGTGGGGGCTCCGTTCCCGCACAGCCAGAGCGTGCGCTCTTGACCTTGAGGACCAGGAGCAAACCTAACTTTAAAACCGGTGGCATAACGATATTCTGCAATTTCTGCAATGTGAGAAAAAGGCCCCAGGAGGCRGGAGCCGGGCAGGGGCGGGCAGGCCCCCTCCTCGGCCAGCTCGTGCTCTCACACCRTATTTCGCCTGTTGCCACGCTGTGCGAGACGGCGGCTGCTTCTCGCCCTCCTGTTTGTCAAGCGCCCGCCTGGCGCCCCAGACCGCTGCCTTGGCTGGGGGGTGCAAACGTGGCTAACGCCGTCCTACTCGGTCCCAGGGTTTAGTAACCGCTGGCCGCGAGTTCTGCGTGTCTAATCCCCCACCTTGGTAGATGGAMCTGTGCTGCTAGTGCTGAGGAGTTTAGTCAAATATTCAAATGCTTCTGAGAATGTTTTGGAGAGTTCCTGATTTTAATTGGATTTACTTAATTATTATTTACTTAGACTGAAGAAACTGTTGTATTTAAATAACACCGCTTTTTGCCAAAATGCTGTCACAGAGAAGCTGCTTTCTCTTTAGGAACCTTCAAACATGGGCTTCCTTCCAAACCCTTCAGCTTTATGGTACTGGAGACTGTGCATGTTGCATCGTTTTTAATTTGTTCTTTGCTTTGACTGAATGGGAAGATGAACTCTGTCCTYGCAGGGCTTTAGTAGAGATGTGAAAGGGATGGAGATTCCTGGTCCGAGCAGCTAGGCAGACAGTAGAAAGGATAAAATAAAAGTTTTTTATTGCTTCCAAAATTAACCTTTAGTTTTTCTTGTTAGAGTTTAGCAGGGTTGACAGTCTCAGCTGTGAAGTTCCTACAATATGGAATAGCCTGGTATGTCTTCAAAAAGTTTGTGACAGGAAGGGAAAAGAGATCCAAAGAATATCTACAAACATTGGAAAGAGAAATGACTGAACTCAGAAGAATGGTGGGAAGAAAACTGAAACTCAGGGATAAAAGCCGTCCATAATTATAGATAGCAACGGTAACCAGCATTTGTACTGAATTGCAAGCAGACATATCCTTATTTCAAATCACAGTGTTGGGTTGATTTTCATTCCTTTCTTTTTCTTTTTTCTCTTTTTTTTATCTCTGTTTAGCAGCATCCAATTTCCATTTGGAACTGGAAATGCAAGCTCCTGAGAGCTGCAGCTTTCCACCTCCGTTCGTGCTTTGCCATGTCTCTCAGTTCAGCACCAGGCAGGCAGGAAACGCTCCACAGGAACCTCAGACTCAGCTTGCAGACCCACCAGAAGAGCAATCTGGGCTAGACAAGCAGGGTTGAGGTTTTTTTGTTTTTTGTTTTTTTTTCCTTGCCCTGTGAATATGTCTGGACCGAGAACCCCGCAAATTTTCTGGGTATAATATTATTCTTCAGGATTTGTCCTTTATGCCATGTAAAAGACACCAGTATGTTCCGAGATAGATGACAAGAAATTCTGTCTCTACTGAATTGAGTGACCAAACTTGTGTTGACTTCGGAGGGGCCAGGATTACATTCGGGATCTCTCTGTTACAACTGGGCCCTTTTATTATGTCAACTCAAATCTAAGAAAGATCTTGCGCGCTCCACGAGTGATGTATGTATATTCTTAGTGTAGGCTAGCTTATCTCTTGCTGTCAATACTGTGGATGATGGAGGCTTGTCCTGCTGGGAGGGTTATATTGAGAGCACATCAGGAYATAAACCACAGYARAAATTTGCCCCAGCACGAGCAAGATGGACAGCCAGCGGACGTGGCTGATTTATTTACTTGCACTTACGCTGCTTAAAACTGCATCACGAGCGTTGCATCTGGTGATGTGATTAATGAAGGTCTGTCTTAGCCATTAAGAACTTAAATGGTCTGATCTGGAGAGCCGCACGTTGAAACTGGGACAAGCCCTTCTCAGGGCAGGCGGTACGTGGGCACGGCACGGCCAGCGTGGTGCGGCCAGCCAGCTGGGGCTGGCACAGGGAGCAGCACGGGACGGTGCCCACCCGTTAGCCCTTACCCGTGCCACCCGCAGCGGGTGCTTTTGGGTGGTTTGCCGAGTGCAAGCTCAGCAGCCGGAGGGGAGCTCCGCAGGGCATCGCGGTGGCACAGGCCTCACGTCGGGTCCTCCTAGCCTTGGAAGCCGGCATCCCGGGACGCTGCCAAAGGGAGGAGGGGGGCAATAAACAACTGCAGCTCCTGACGGCAGGAGCACGGAGCCGACTTAGGCCTGGCTGAAGTCCCCCAGCTCCTGTCATCTCCAGGGACTTTTCACTCCTCCAGATATACATAGGAATCATGTCACCTGCCTAAGCTGTAGGTGCCTGGGGCTGGACACAGTTGTGGAGTGTATGGGGAGGAGGAAGCCTGCACTTCGGAAAGGGAAACACACTTGTGTCTCTAAATAAAYCCTGTTGGTTACTAACTGCATCTTTGCAGGTTTTACTCATATTTTTCCCCACATCATCACAAAAGGTACTGAACAGTGGGTAAGAATATATGAAGAGCCGCATTCCTGCTCTCAACCCTTATTTATTTTATCTGTTCCTYTGACCAGATTTCCGCAGCTGTCTTGGCTTTTTGCTGTACCACGCTGGGTTCTGCCATTAGGTGATGTTCGATAGTCACGAATAAACTGGAACTCGAAATGTGGCAAGTCACTGCAATGAGAACAGAATGATTATTTTGCATTAACGTGAATTCATCTCTGAAGTTAGGTCAGTACACATGGGACATCTGATTATTTTATTGTCAACCTTCAGAGACTCTTTTGCACCTTCTGCTTTTCCTGGGGAGTTTGGGTGAGATCTTAGAGTTTCAAGCTAAGGTTTCCTTCCTCCCGGAGAGTCTGGAAAGGAAGGAATATTGTTGATTTCTAAAGTGTAAACATGCAGTTGAACTGGGAGCTTTTATTTCATCTGATTCTTGGAAGTAGAAATTCAGGAATTATACAGGCACTGAGGTAGATTCCAAACTGTTCCGAGAATTGCGAGGTCCAATGCCATTCAGAAAGGAGGGAGCAGGTAGGAAGATCCTGGGAATCACATGGGATTCACCCTGCCCCTCTATCTTAGATTATTGAAACAGCCTTTATTTTAAARGCTAGGGAGAAAATTAGAGCCTGGGATGAATCCTTTCCTCCCYGTTCAGGATTGTTCTTCAGTCTGGGATATGTTAAAGCTCTGTTGTATGTTTTGATGTTGTCTAACGAGTGTCTTGTATGCCTCGCTGCTGCTGCTGCCTGGTGTTTTGGAAGGAAATCTGTAGCTATTAAACAGAAATAGAAAAAAACATCCATTTGTACATGACTATTTTCTGTTTCAAGCTGCTGAATATTCAATGGAAATCATTTGTGACCTATATTCAGTGTAATTGCTATTATTGCAGGGTAGGTAACAGAAATGTCAGGGCAAGCACCACAAAACTCGGTTCTTGTCTCTGCGTTGCATTGTTCAAAGGTAGCTGGGAAGGAAAGAGAAGCAACAAAGGTTCAGCGGGCTTCAGTTGCTCTGCAAGTCTCTGCCGCCTTCAGAATCCCCCCTGAGGGAACTAGTGCTTCCCAAAACCTTAATTTAAAGAGTTCGCGATTCCAAAGAAAATACAATGCAAACATGACGATAAGAGGTGCTAAATCCCACCCTGACGCTCGCTGCGTAGGGTACCTTTTATCCGGGGACCACTGGGTGCTTTATGGACTGGCTCGGCTGAGACCTCCCTTGGTTCCTCCTTCTCAGGGCCAGGAAGAGACTTGCCTGCGGCTACCCGGTGAAGCCAAGGGCTAAACCAGGGACCGATGGTCGGAGTTCACCTGAAGGTGCTTTTCAAGCTGTGCTGTGGGTGCAGAGGAGCCTATCCCACACCCCTCACATTGCTTTTTGGGCCATTTTTTTCCCCTCTTTGCTCAGATTGGATGGTTTTGCTCAGAAAGATGGTGGCCTGACTTGTTTTCCGACAGTAAGAGCTGCTGTTCCTCTTTCTCGTCTCTCCTTGCCCAGCCTCCTGTGCAGCTCCCTTTCCTCCTGCAGAGTGCCTCAGTCGGTTAGGTCTGCGTTTTGAGCAGGATCATGGAGTCCTACAGTAGCAACACTTTTCCCTTAGTTCTGCAATGTATGCTTTTTCCCCAGAATCATAATGAAAAGCACCCCTGTGAAAATACTGTCGCTTCCAGCATGTGTGAATGATTTTTATGCTCAGTAACGCTACTTTTCTATCATTTGGTCTCCTTATTTGGTATTTCTTTAATAATTAGTGGCAGATTTTGTACTTATGTTTGCAATTATCTAAATGCCTTTGGGACATGTTCTGCCAGATAATTGAATCTCCTTGGTATGCGACTGCAAAGATATTGTTAGTGAATGCATGCTGGATCCAAAGAATGTTTTGCTGGCTTTTGGTGTCATGTTAAGATAAATTAGGCTTTTTCCTTTTAAAAAACTAATAGAAACAAAGCGTTTTGCTTTGCTTTCCTCAGCAAAAGCTTTGCTAGAGGCCTATATCAGAGAGGGAAACATATTATTATCAGTAATTAACTGGATGTGCATTTTGGTTATATGCAGTGGTGCTTTCCTGGGTGTCAGCAAATCCTCCATGTGCCAAATGCACAGGTGTAGCAACTAACCAAGTGAAAGATGCAGGCAGGACTTGGAGGAGTGAATTCTGGGGTTGCGAAGATGGTGGAGCTGGGAAAGCTCTTCAGATCCTCCATCACCTCTAGGTTTTGCTTTAAAGTGCACCACACAGCGTGTTTTTCAGACCAGTTTGAAAGTCTTCTCCCAGTGAATTTCCCTGGGAAGTTCTTCTGATATGGATTCAGTCTCAAGCTGAGCCGTAGGAAAACTCCTTAAACTCTTTTTCTCCAAAGCTGCTATTTGTGGTGTTCGCATGGTGGCCTCCCCTGCCACGGGGTCGCTGGCAAACCTTTGCTCACCGTTGCACTTGCGCACATGTGTGTCTGCATCRTCAGATTTGGTTGCTCACCTGCAGACTTGCCTCTGGTTTTGCTTCTGTTGGGGATAGAGTTACGCCCCAAGGCAGGGCTCTGTGGCAGGAGCCTAGGTTTGAAAGCAGCAGGCGTCCTTCAGCTCCAGACGTAACGTTCCTGGGGCAGTACCTGGCCACAGTGGGCAATACTTCGTTCTCCTGGTCTCCTCCCTTTCTGATGCCCAGGAAAGAAGAACAGAGGCGTGGTGCAGCCTCTGGCGCTTCTCCATCCCTCCTTTCTTCCATGCAGCGTCGTTCCCCATTTCAGTGTTGAAATCCAGGGGAGCCGAGGCAGAGGCCCATGCAGGGTGATGCAAGGAGCGGAGGAGCTGGGCGTGCAGGGCCTTTGCACCGCGCTGCCCTCTGCCTGGGTGACCGGGGCCCGAGAAACCTCCCTGCAGCATCCAGAGCCGTGCAGGGAATTGCTGAATCCGCAGAGCACTGCAGAGACCGCGCCCGCCGAGCAGCCTCCCCGCGTCCCCCGAGCCGAGCCGAGCCGAGGCCTCCTCTGCAACGTGGCGAGCCTTGTTGGGAGTGGTGCGGAGGAAAAGGGAGACATTTCAGCCAGCCTGGGTGGAACCTTTTCAAAAATGGTCCCTTGCTTTGTTCTGGGCGTTGGTCCCTGGCCTGACCGCTCCTCTGGTGCAGGCAGGCAGGTGTTTCCGCAAGGATGCAGTCCTGGGGCAGGCGGTCTTTGAGAGCGCACAGGTGCCAGGATGCACCGACTGCTCCCACCCCTGCTCCTGCGCCCGAGCTCTCCGCGCTGGCGCTGTCCTTGTCCTCCAGCAGCTCCTGGAGTCTGTGCAGCGAGTGAATGTTGCCCCTTTTTTCCCCATGTGTGCTCATAACATTTTACTTTTTCTGTCTTAGCATATAACATCGGGATTTAAAGTGCCAAGCAAGTGAAAGGAAACCTCCCACCCCAAGTGCCGTTCTTGAGAGTAAGTGTGAAACTATTTGGCTTCTAAACGCTTCTTGTTTAGGTAGATTCAGTGAAATTCCTGTCATCAGCTTCATCATTTCTTTTAGTGCCTAGATAGGCAGAAAATACAGAGGTTTGGCTGAATGTCATATTTTGGCCACAGCCTGAGAAGTGATCTAAATCTGTCTTAAGTTTGAGCTGCTCAGGGCACATGTGGCTGCCAGCAACACAAAGCACCTTACATAACTCTGTAAATGCTGAGAGTTGTAGAGCAAATATTTTTCTAACGTTACCAGATTTTGGGCAGGTAAAAGCTTGTCTAGTCGTTGGCTGGTGAAATACCGAGCTGAGGCCTTGGGATGTTTGTTTCACTGTTGTTGCTTCTTCGCCATCTCTCAGCTCTGAAAAGGAGGTTTGCATTAGGCATAGTGGCTTCAGCCAGTGGTCCTCAGACCCTGGGGAAGGGGTGCCTGTGGGCCATTCCTAAAGCTCTACGAAAGATAAATAGGCACAGCGAGCCTGCTGTCCTCAGGCTTATTCCCTTCAACTGCAGAACATTTATAAGGGGCTACAAGCCAAGAAAGGTTAAAAGACCCAGCCCAGAGGTTTGTGCGGGTGTTGCTGTGTGCAAAGCTAAGCAAGGCTGAGTGTGAGGGTGGCAGCACTGGAGTGTTTTGGTTGCTTCACATCTATGAGACAGACTTGGTGTGAAACCCTTGTGCTGCCTGCTTTGCTGTCCCGAAAGCAGACAGAGCGGGGAAGGCCCTGGACAGCCACAGGCATTGCATGGGCACCTTCCACCTTCTCTACGGGCACCTGGTGCTTGGGGCTCCAAAAATCAGAGGGGCTCAAAGCTGCGGCCAGAACTTGCTCCTGCACGCTTTGTCATTCACATATTCAAGAGGAAGGCCCTGCTCAGGCCGTGACACACCAAGGGTTTTGCAAGGGGGGCAGCTCTATCCTCTGCTGGCAGGGGAATTTGCTCCTGTCCTGTAGCCATATCACAGCTGTCCCTGGAACCGATTCCTGCTCTGCCTGCGCCGGCAGCACCGGTGGGAGGGGGGAACTTCTGTTCACCGCTACCTCTCCCGCATGGCCCTCCCTGGCAGCACTCGGCACCCTCCGGCCACGCTGCTGCTTCCATCGGCTGGGCGCAGGCGGGTGCCGAGAGTGTCTGAGCTTTCCCTAGGCAGCTCTCAGGTGAGGCGAGGAACCCACCTCGCTCACGGTAAAATAAGATTGTATTGTGTTTCAATGTAGGTAATGGAAGAATTGTCAAATCATGGCCAGGACAATGTAACCGGGGATCTCAGGAGTGAAGAAAAACAGGTAAGAGATGCAGATCTACAGTTCTGCCTCCACCAAAAGACTCAGGTTGAAGAAGAAAACCAGGCCCAGGACAGAGGAAAGACTATCATTAAGGGAAACGGGAGATGAACGAAACAGTTCTCTGTGACCTAAACCATTGTATTTACTGAACCTTTCGATTATAACTGTGGCTGTTAAGAAAAATGCAGCAGAAAGAATTAGAGGAATGAGAAGAACATGATTCCCTTTATTCATTTAACCTTTGCTTTTTATGAAATTCTCCAATTCCAGCTCGTTTTCACTGCAAAGAATAAAAGGGCCTTTTTCATAAAACCTGGGCAGGGTGGAGATGGTCCTTCACTCTTCCGTGATTATTTCTCACATTAGAGATAAAGACCCAACTTCCTAGTGGCACTGAGTTTGTGCATGGCAAGGAAGAAGGAACTTTTCACACTCCCCTTGTCCTGAGAAGGTCCCTGCTGAACTTGCAGGAGGCTCTGGAGCTGCTTTATGTGGACCTGGCAATAGGCAAAGATCATCCCACCCCTGTACAGCTCCCACCACTCCTACAGTGAGGCTTAACACTATTTACCTGTAAAGGAGCAGGTTATTTTGAGTCAGCCAACACTCAACACACTTAGCCCATCTTTCACGTGCTTTGTTTTTTTCTTTCACATGCTTTATTTTCCTCATAATAGTTTTTGTTGTTATGTGAGTGGCAAATTAGCTTCACGTTTGGGGGCCGAAAGTGCCAGCAGTGTGCAGCATGTTTGTGCTGATCCGTTTGTCTCTTTGGTCAGTCACCTCATTTGTGGCTGTTGAAGCTTCAGAGAAAATACTGGAAAAAGTAGGTTTGGAGCTTGGCCAGAGCTGGCCTCTGTTTCTGTCAAGTTGCATACGTGGGAAGGTGCAGGTTCTGCTCCACTCCATCGCACACACAAGATGTAAGTGCCGGTTTGACAGGTGCCCAGGTCTAGTCCTTTCAATATCTAGCCACGCTGTTGGAGCCAGCCTCCCTGCACTGTCCCTGGGGGCCTCCCTGCGAATGGAAAGAACATTATCTAAGGCCTTGGCACTGCTACAGGCTTGTGCATGCAAACCATTTTATCCAAAGCTGTTTCTCTTGCACAGGTGTGTGCACACTGCCAGTGCAGTGTCCTATTTAATAAGCTCTTCCCAGGTCATGAGCGTTTGAGTCCATGGTTGTTGCACTGGTGAGAGGCTCAGCAGCTCCAGGTGTGAGTCCTGGCTGTCACTGAAGCAGGGGGGCGAGCTGAGGTCTGTGCTTCAGGCCCATCTCTAGGATGGGGAGAGCCATGATGCTGTACCTCCCGCAGGTGCTGCCACTGCATCGGCTTTGGTAACGACACTGCRTAGGCACTCGGACTCCAAAGCACCTGCATGGCTGCACACACCAGGAGGAAAGCCCTGCCACCTCCTCCCACCGGGGTCCCTCTCCCAAAGGAGCTGGGGAAAGTCGGGTGGGTGTGAATAAAAGCAGGGGTGACATCAGCCTCAGAGCCACCTTGGGACAGTGACAGGAACAACATGAAGCTCTAAATTAGGGGACTCGTGGCGGCAGTTGGTTCAGTGCAACGAGCTCATGTGGTGCCTGGGAGGAAATCGCTCCTCTCTACGTGGTGGGCCTGTGTGGTCATGCTGGACTGATGGTCATCTGCTGCCACCACGCTGGTGGTCTCTACAATCTGAAACAGCCCCTAACAGGCTGGCGTGTCCTTCTTGCGAGGAAGTTCTTTTTCTAGCCTTTGGCTTGGGAGAAGGGAGGCAGTCCATGGAGTAGAGCTTTGATCTGTGTCACCACTGGTGAGGACTCTGGGAAGGGTCTGCCTGCCACTCTCCAGCCTGCGCAGAGTGTTACTCCTACTGCGCCCCTTTTCCTGAGGACTGAGATCTGCCTAAGCCATATAGTGCCAAATCTCTGGCTTAAATAGAAGCGCTGGGAAGAATGGCCCAAAACCGCCCCGAAAAGGCAGGGGTGAGTGGCGGCACTTCCAGGAGCTGTGCAGTGTAGGGAGGGTGGGCTTGATTTTGTGTTTTGCCTTGAGGTGCTTTTGTGAATCAAATCAGACCTGCTGCCTCAGGTAGGCTATATGTGGAAGAAGTCATCTGCTCCCTGCTCTGAGTGAGAACCTGATTTTGTAAACAAAAAAAGAGAAATTGATATGAATCAACCCATAAAAATGAATGAATATGCTAAAAGGACAAGCTGACTCTATTTCAGCGATAACTCAGTACTGCAGACATTAAAACAGCTTGCTCTGAATAATGACACCTCTGGAGCTTGAAGTCGCTTTAGGGTTGCCATGACTATTACTTATTTTATATTACTTTTTTTCCCCCAAATATTGAATTTTCTCCTTTTTAAAATATGGCTGTAATTTGCCTCATACTGCACCGGTCTTCCTTGCAGCTGTGTTTAATAACAGTGTTCTGCTGGGTTACCTGTTAAGTACAAGCAGGTATTTCTAGGATCATACTCCATTGACAGTTGCAGACTGCTTCAGGTTGTAGGCAGGTAAAAGGCACCTGCAGTGATGCTGAACGAGTGCTTGGAGTAGCATAAGGCCCTTCAGCTACCAAGTGGATCAGGCAGAGCATGCCCTTACGGTCTACTGACTGACGTCTTTTTCTTTTCTGACTTCCCAATTAGTGGACTGTGTTCGCCTGGTAGATGCGAATGGTGAATGAGGGTCAGCCACGAAGAGGCTGAATATGCAATGCGTTGTGAAATAGCATTATTTGGGGTGGTTTGGTAACATTGCACACGGTTCCTGTGCATTTTTGTGCCCTGGTGTGCTCTGCCTTGGGTCGTGCTGACGGAGGCGACCTGCTGCTGCTGCAGGCTCACCAGGCTGGCCGCGCGAGGAGGTGCAGTCACAGATGCTCCTGGTCGTTCTTCTTTCTCACCAGGGCTGATTCCACCTCCTTTTCCAGACACCCTCCAGTCTGGTGATGTGGATTTGGGGTCTGTCCGCTCAGTCAGTATTTGAACACCAGAATTGCAGACCACCTGAGTGGGCTTCCCTAAGGGGCTGTCCACATGGTATTTGCTCTCTGAAGTTTCTGAGCTGTTGGGGGGCTGACACTGATACCAGTTAGTTGACTCAAGACACATATGCTTAAAAAAGAAACTTTGGCCTTTTTCTTTCATGTGCTGTGCAGAGACTGATGGTGAATCCACTCAGGTGAATAACTCTGAGTATACCGCTAAGCAGTTATAAGAAAAGACCTACAGATCTTAAAACACCTTGTGAGCATTAATTAATTTGGTCTTAGAGTATTTTGCAGTGGAATTATCTCCATTTTTTGAAACACAGGAGTTAAGCTGTGAACTTTTAAGAGGTAACTACTTAGATATGTTTCCATTCCTGACTCAAGTCAAGGGCTTTGGGGGCCCGATTTTCAGAGGTGCTGAGCACGTGAAATCCAAAGAGTGGGGAGGATGTTGTAAAAGTCTAGTACTGAAGTATCAGTGCCAGGCAACAAAAAATAGAGATCTCTGTAATTAATAGGCAGTTCTGAAAATGCAGGCCTGAGCAGCTGCTGACATAATCGGTGGCTGGTCTGGAGACTGAATCCAGGAGTCCTGGCTTTCAGCTCCCTGCTGCAATCATCAGTTCAGACCAAAGCAACTGTCCATAGCTAGCCATCGTCTGAAGACTTGCGCTGTCTCTGTAAAGGTGCGGTTCAACACGCACCTTTGAAACACAGACAAAGGCTGGCTGCACAAAAGTAGGGATGTTACACTGAATAAATTAGTGAAGATTTTTCTTCCTGGATGTCTTTGTGGAAGGAACAGAATAAGCTATCCATGCAAATTTGCTATACATCATGGGATGTCCCTTCTGGGCAAGCTGCAGCATGCGGCTACCTAGCCTCCGCTGCATTATGTCTTACATCAGTGCATGTCACGGTTAAGGCTAGAGAAATGTAAAGAACTATTGACAGCCCCCCCCAAAGAAAACCATTGTTAATCCATCTGTTCTGAAATGGCTTTGTTCCTCCCTCAGTTTTGGTGCTTATTTTGCCTCCTTTATAATCTCTGTATTGCTGGGGACACTGATGGGGACCCGTGTTGCTGAGCTGTTTGCTTATGTCAGTAGCTTGCTCGTTACCTGCGGCCTTGGCTGTTTGTGGCAGGGGTTTATTGCTGGTGCGGCGTCTTGGACATCTGCCACTCACAGGCGGTGGGAGAGATGCTTGGTGAGCAAAACCTGCAGCTTCAGTTGCTGCCCCCAAAGCTCTGGCACCTCCAGATGCTGAATGGCCTGCGACAAACCCTCTGGTTGCTCAGTCTGCTCTCATCAGGCAGATTGGGGTGTTTTATTCCCCCGTGACAAGACCGGTGGACAATCTCACCTCCATGGTGGTCCCATTGCCACCATGACAATCACTGCTTTTGGGCTTGGCCAAGAGAAGACAGTGGGGATGGGATGCCTGGCAAGCCCCGTTTGCCCTAAAGGCCTCCTACAACAGCTGTCAAATCTCACAAGACAGAGCAATCCACGAGCATTGCAGGACAGGAAGAGATGATGGAGCACTTCCAAGCATCCGTATCTTATAGCCTCGAGGCTTGCGAGCGCTCTGGTCTCCAGCCTGACCTGTGTCCCGCTGTCGGCCGCACCAGGGCTTGCCCGTGACCTGCAGCCGCTAGCAAATGAGCGTATGAGCTCGCTTTGCTGGAGCGAGCCCGGCGTGGTGCTGCCGCTGAGCACCAGCACTGAGAGGGGTTAACAGCGTGCCAGCCCGGAGCTCCTGCCAGCGCACTGCTTCTGCTGAAGCTGTGCTCGCTGCGCGCCCCCTGGTTCTGCTCTTCGCCTCAGCGACAAAGTGGTTAATATTTGTTGATCGCGGCACCGTGCTTTGCTCTCTGTGCAGCTCTTGGATGCAGTGTGATACTTCCCGGTCTCCAGGGATCTCGTGGCATTTTGCCCAGATGGCATCGGTCTGTGTCTCAAGGACATAACACAACGCCTACGAATCGTTGCAGTAGGCGCTGTAGTGACAGATGAAGCTGGGGCACTCCTTCGTCTCTGTTAAGAGGAAAGAAAAGCTCCTTAAAATGCCAGGTCTCCAGCCAGCAGCTCCCTTTAGCCTCCATGAATGATCTGGTACCTGGCAGCCGCTGGGCGTCCTTTGTGCCGTGGGAGAGCTGGCTGAGCACACGGGACCCCCTCTCTCCAGCAGAGGAGAGTGCTCGCTCCGCTCCTTTTCCTTCTGCCAGCAGAGCAGGTAGGTTGAAACGTCCCCATCTTGCCCCGGCCGCRGGACCGGCCGTGCCCGGGCTGCTGGGCGCCTGCCCGCTATTGTTCGGCGCCTCCGCTCTCCCGGGTGGCCCCGGCACGGTCCACGCTTTGTCCCGTGTCCCCGTGGCCRGCGTTAACCCTTTTCGGAGCGATGCTCCAGGTTGCCAAACGCCGCTCGTGGGCTGGTGCAGGACGGCGTCACCGCTGCCCGGGGAGGGCAGGCCGGGGGCAGCCCCGCGGCTGCGCTTCCCTCCTCCGCGGCGCGGCGCGAGGGCCGAGCTCCAGGCCCGAGGGGCACGGGGRCGGCTGCCTCGCGACGTGGTGGCCCTCTGGCAAGAGGCCAGGGTGCGGCGCGGAGAAACAACAAAAGGCGCCGGCTTCGTGGTGGCCCCGGGGAAGGGAGGGGTGCGCCGTGCCGTGCTGAGGTGCCGCTTGCAGGAGCGCCCGGTTGTCCGTCTGCTGTTGCGTGCGCCCCGTCCCGGGCTTTCTCCCGGCTGGAGAGGCGCGCGCTTCCTGGGGAGAGCGGTAAGGCTTCGCTGCAACGTCCCGACAGCAGGGCAGGGGCGAGGAAGCCGAATGCCGTCTTGCAGCGAGCTCGGCGCATCTGCGAGGAGCTCTGCGCGAGGCGACACCAACAGCCCTGCAAACATCCGGCGCCAGCCCGGGAGATCCCACCCAGCACCACATCCTCGTCTGCGGGGACGGGTGGAGGGGAAGCGTAAATAACCTCGCGGGCGGCACCTGCCATTTTGTGAGGAGATYTGGCGGGGGCCACCTGCCATTTTGTGAGGAGATTTGGTGGGCCGTGGCCCCACAAAGGCCTCCCTCAGCCATCTCGTGCGCAGCCAGCGCCCGCAAGAGCAGCCGCTAAAGTTGTCCGAATACTCAGCGCCACCCGGCCCGGGCTCTGCGAAGAGAGCACTGTATCAGCCGGCGTTTTTGGTGGCAGCGTGCACGGGGAGTTGCCGTGGTCTCAGGAAAAGCTGTAGGTGGTTTCAGGCAGCGCTGGATAGTTGTACGGTGTCGGGGAGCTCGCTGCAGCGAGGCACGAAGGGCAGCAAGGAGCCCAGCGTCTTCCCCGTGCTGGTGAGCACGGGCCAAACTGGCTTAGCAGACCAAGTGCCAAGCCGTGACCAAAAGTAATCCGCCCTGGTGTCCAACGGCCTGCCCTCGGTGGGCACGTGCCTGAACGCCGCCATGGGCTGTTCCAGCCCTCGCTCCGTGCATGCGCTCTGCAGAGGGTCAGCACGCTGCGTGCAGGCGAACGAGGGTCTCCAGGGCTGGCCAGGGTGACGTGCGCCGGCATGGCTGGGGGTGGGAGGAGAGCTAGGGTCCCTCCCAGAGCAGACCCTTCTCTGAGGTCGCTGGCTTTCCTGCAACAGCTCCAGTTGTCCTGGGCTGGCTGGAGAGCCAYGCCGGCTCTGCAGGGTCCTGCGTCACCTGGAAAGTCCGGCCAAGTCCCCGTTCAGTCCCAGCGTGGATTGCTATCATCTCGTCCCCACGCTGACACCACCAGCGTTTGTTAAAGTCTGTCTTCTCAGGCTTCCAGCGATCACGGGAACGTTCAGGTGCTCAACGGCTGATAGCACGAGGGACAGTTCGGTATCTTTAGGGGAAGACTTGAGAAATGCTACACAGCACTTGGGCTCTGCGGTTGTTGCTGGTGTGGGGGTTGTGTAACACCTCGGAGGGAACAGAGACACATGTCCTTCCTGACCGCACTGGTGCGAACTGCGAGTAGCCCCAGCGCGCTGTTGCTGCCGGGGTGGAGGGCTGCCTCGTGGTCCCTTGGCGCCAGAGGTGTTGGTGCACAGCTGGATGGCGCCACCAGCGCTTACCGAACCTCCTTCCCCTCCCGCACATCAGAGTGGCCTCGAATCTGGGGCCCGCGCTGAGCATGGCGACTCCGGGTGCTGGGAACGCTCGGAGCGTTGGTGCAAAGTCCAAGCGGAGTCGACCCCCAGGGGCCTGGTCCCCGCGGTCCCCTGCTCCCCTTGCGGTAGCAATCGCGGGGTGCCACCACGCCGTGCCTTTCCGTGCGTTATGGTTCCCAGGACCACGGGCCTGCCTCTCTCACCGCCTTCCTACCTGCRCCGCTCTAAGGGGAGGTTGGTTTGCCGACGGAGCTGCGTGTAAGCAGAGGTTACCGACGCRTTGTCAGCGCTAATTGAGCTAGCGAAAGGGAAGCGGTTTGAAGAGCGGTGTGGGCGTGCGACTGGCTGTGTCGGCGATCAGCTGAGTTTTATTTATATGTTTAGTTTTTACGAGTGACTGGAGCCAGTTGTGAGAACAAGATGTTGCTATGGGGAGCAGTCTGAATCCAAGCGAAAGAGAGAGCGCGGAGCGCAGCAAGCGGACGTATTTGGGAATGAACTTCACTTAGGTGAGAACTAACACCGTCRGCTCCCTGTTTCAGGGGGTTCTCCTGTTGTAAGTCAGGTGGAAGAGGGAAAGCGGTCTGGTCTGGAGGACTGCAGCCGGATACGAGCTCCAGGCTCCGCGTGCGTGCCGTGCGAATCCGTAGGCTGGCATCTGTACCTATTCCCGTGCAAAGCAGAYCCTGTAAATAAGGCAGCACGCGCCGGGATAACCGTGTTCCAGATCCCGCTGATGGTTACGTGTCTGGAGGTAGAAACCAGAGCGCTGGTGTGCGGGGTGTTACGTACAACCATCCTCTGCCCAGCAGACCTGACCCCGGTCCCCGGCCCTGCACGGGGAYGGTGCAGCTGGATGGGGACGAGGGAGCTGTGCGCGTTGCATGGGGGAAGCGCAGCCCCAGCTCCGGGAACGGCACGGTGCCCAGCCAGCTCTCTCATGCGGAGGATGCTCCCAGCCCTTTCCGGCTGCGCCGGGGTGCTGTGCCTGTGCCCGYGGCTGGCTCCCGGGCCGCTCTGTCACTTCCCTTCCCTCTTGCTCTCGCCTGCTCCTGCCTGCGGCAGCCCCGTCTCCGTTTCAGGACCGTGTGGCCCCACTACACCTTTCCTGGCACAGTCGCTCGGCTCCTCCTCAGTGATTTCTCTCACCAAGTCAGCAGAATTATCCCCTCCCGCACCGGGCTAAAGCCCTTTTGATGATCTCGGGAAACATAACAAGCCCTTGTTACACCAGTGACACGTGCGGAATTAACTCATAAAAATGAGCACGCACCTATTATGAAAATTAAGCGTGCCGTCTTGATGGCACGGCACCTGCTTTCCTCGCCCCTTTTCTCCCCCTGCGGGAGGGGACGTGGTGGCTTGACCACCTGCGCTGTGCTCCACGCGGGACCTGCCCAGCTCCCCGTGGTCCCTGCACGCGCATGCCCGCGCTYGCCCGGCAGGGCAAGGGAGCTGCACGCGCCTCCTCATCCGTGTGCGGGATTCCAACATTTTCCTGCGACGCATGCAGCTGATTTAATACAAAATGAAAATTGTTTTTTTTTTTTCCCTTTTTCTCCTGTGTGTGGCCAATCAACTGTTTCCTCTGCTGCGTTTCATTAAAACCTCCGCACAGCCTCACAGACACCTATTTCAAGTGGCTGTCCGTGTGCCAGGAATGCAAATGAACCTGCCTGCACGGCCTTGCTGTGCAGCAAACTGCAAAGTATATTTGTCCTGAATGTGGAATAATTAATGGTTTAGGGGAATCAAGCAAATTACATTGGAGCTGTTGCCCAATTAGTTAAACTAATTGAGAAGTAAAGATGGCTATCGGAGCCTCGGCGTCCTGGCCGCTCCGTGGCAGCCGCTGTGGTCCCCTTCGTCCCATCTGCATTCAAACCCCGCTGCGCTGTATAAATTGGCCATGATCTAAATCTTCTCTGCAGAACCGAGATTTCATTTCTGATGTGCTGCTTCATTTTCATAGGGATGATATTATTATTTATTATTTATGTGATTTGTATGTTGATGTGCACGCAAAACTAAATTTTTAATTTCCAACCATTGATGCCGAATGGGGGTACATATGTTTTGTAATGGGGTCATTTTATCGAATACCACATCACCTGTTACCAGGATTTGACTCCCGGGATGGTGTAGTTACGGTCCCTGTGCCGTAGGGGTTGTGATTATTGCCGTAATCGCAGATAGCCTGAACCGCAGCCCCCCGCCGGTCTTCCAGGTGTCRGTGGGGTGCAGTCGTCAGGTGGTTTGAGATTTGCGGGAGTGGCRGAAGAGATTTTTGTTTGTGGAACCACAGAAATTTATGTATGTGCTGCGTTACTTTCTGTTTTAAATTAGGAAAATTTCAGATAACGCAAAATTCTGCATTTAAAATGGCAGAAAGAAAATCCGGCTTCCYGTGGCTAATTCCGGTAGAAATAAATAATAAATAAATAAATAAATAGCAATGGGGGGGTTTCCATAGGGTCGGGGCGGTGGGGGGGAGCCGGCGGCGCCCCGCGGCGGCGTGGCTGAAGGACGAGCCGGGCGCTTTGTGCGAGCCGCCGCGGCGCGGCTGGGGAAGGGGTGTGCGCTCCGTGGAGTTACGCTTCCCCCCGTATCCGCTGTGACAGATTACAGCTTGATAGAGCTGCAAACATCGAATAGCAACAGAGGCGTCAATTTAGTTATTAACAAAGGATGGTATTCAAATGACGCTGGCACGGCTCCAAGTTGCAGGAGCTTATGAGGAGCGCAGAGGGTGTATTAAATATTCATCGAAATCTTGGCATTTCGTTCCCATCTTTCTCTCCCTCCCCTCCCCCCCCAACTCCCCCCGAAATTATTTGGTTCTAAAGGTTAGAAGCCCACTTCGAAAATTAATTATTTCATTAACCTGTTATAAATTAATTTTTTTACAACTAAGTTTTTTAGGGTTGATTCTAAATGGGTCTTAGTGGCACTTCATCAGGTTTCTCGTCATGTGACTCCTGACCTTGGTCACGTGACAGCACAGACTGATGCTAAAGGCAGCATGTGACCCTAAATGCTACGTGAGCTCAAAAAAAAAAAAAAATTTAAATACAAAAATATAAGCAGGTCTCTCTCCTTCCTTCACCTGCCCTTTTATAGTTCAGTCCCTACCTTTAGTCTGGAGAGAGCCTGTAGGTGTAGGAAGCTCCCTGCCACGAATCGCCTGCCAGACTTGGGTAGCAACGTGCCACTGAAGTGCGCTGCAAAATCCTGCCCTCTAATTTTGCATCACGGCTCCCAATTTGGTAAGTTAACAGATACTTTGAGCAATTAATTTGCGCAGCTTTCCTGGAGTAACTCATTAGCATGCGTGGTGCAAGCCCGGGTGTAAATATGCATGCGGTCTCATGGAATAGATGCGAAGGCGCCCTCTCCGTGGGAGCTGCTGTCGAGCCCAGGCGGGAGCAGGCGAGCGTGCCTCGCTGCAGATGGAGCATTTCTTTACAATTTGCTGGAAGGCTCCGGGACGGGGATTTTAATTTATTTAGTTCTGTATGTGCTTGCGCGCGCGCGGGGGTGTGTGTTTCCTTGCTYCTCTCCACGGCGCTCCCGTGGCACGGTCCTGGTGACTAAACCAGTGCAAATATTGTGACGCTCCACAAAGGAACGCTTCCAGGTGGCAGGAAGGAGCCTTACGCCCCTTGTCTTTTGGTGCCTTGATGTTAGGGTAAAACTATATGTGTGTATCCTGTGTACCGTCGCTTTGCGGGGGCTTTTTTCCTTTCTTTTCGCATCTGAGGGGCTGCTGGTGACGAATTGTTGGAGCGATGGAGACCCGCTCCAGCCGCCGATGCTGTTCGGCTCCATCGGCGCTGGGCTGCTGGTCCCGAAGCGGCGGCTCTCAGACAATGCGAGTTTTATTTCGGCATTAAGTGATCCCCGCAGCACCCAAATARAAGTGTGGCTTAGTCAGTGTCTCGGCACTCCCAAGTAATATCCCCGCGAGGGGTGGGGCTGCTCCTTTTCCTGAACCGTGTGTGCAGAATAATGAACTGCCATGCAAATTCGCTCAGAGAAGAATAGGGGCTGAATCTTTAATTATGCGAGTGCCGTTCCCAACACCGCTCCGAGTCCAAGTTTAAAAGGAGCCTGAGAGACCCACTTCCCAGCTCCGCAAGCTTCAGGCGACACCAGCCGCCCCTTCATTAGGATGCAAGTCCATCGCCATCTCCGTGGAGACCATGGGAAAGGAGGGCTCCGCTGAATTAGTGTCTGGTACAACTGGCAGCCATGCTGAGAAGAGGGCAGCTGCATGCAGGCTCTGAAGGGTGCTGATGAATTACTGCCCCTGTTCAGGCACAAGCCTTTGTTCCCTATTTATTGTCAGCAGAGAAATTGGAGAGAAAAGTAAAATTAATCAGGCGCAGCTAGTGATATGGGGAAGACAATGGGCTGAGCTCGGAGCCTGAGATAGGACCGGGGAGCAGCATCCGCCTTAGTTTTAAGCATTAGTAACAATTTTTTTTGTCCTTGAACTAATTATACACAAAAGCTCTTTTGAGCTGACACTGAATATGAATTGCCTTTCTGGTGTGGCATTGTAACTGTAGTGATCCCATATTTAATACTTGGGACATTCTTGGGCAATCATTAGCCCCTTTGTGTCACTGAAGGAAGCCATATGTTTCAGAGACATCTTTAAAGATGTTTGCAAAAAAAAAAAAAAAAAAGGATTTCTCTGTGTTACTGAATGCTGCTGCCAACCAGCCCGCGTCCCGCGCGGGGCGCTGGGCTGCCTTCCTTCCCCGCGCTCTCCTGGAATGCGAGGCGGCGGCGGCGGCTGCTTAGGTAAATAAGGGCTCGTGTTTGCAGCCAGGATTTTCCATCTGGGGGAATGAACTATGCAAGCTTTTTAATTGGCACGAATGTCCGCCCTGCCCCTTTCGCACGTTTGCTAGCTCTCCCAAGTATAACTCTTTAATTCAGTGGCGAGGAAGTGACTTCCACAGCTTCACTGCAAGAGAATAATTTTTCTCTGCTGCTGGTACAGATTTTTCTGAATTTCAGCCAATTGTCCCTGTGAACGAGCAGTTAAACAAACAACTGACCCAGGCCCTGCTTTTCCTTGTGCGGCAAAGTTCCCCTGGGTACTGGCTAATTTCTCGAGCTCTCCCTGTAGCAGTTTGCTCAGACCCTATATTTTTATTCCGTTTAATTGGTTCTGTAATAGTTTAGTGGCAAGCAATTCTGTTCCCATCAAAACCTTCTCGTGTGAATGCTCCCTTGTGTTATTAAAAAGATAAGTAATGAGGAAAATTGATCCCAGTTAGTTCCATGGGCTGCGTAACTTAACAACAGAGCAGGCATGCAAGGAAGAGCCCCGTTTGCGCCCGGCGTGCAGTCGGCCAGCCGGGGAGGGATCCGGGGCCCCGAGCGCCGCGGCTCCGTGGTCCGGGGCAGGGCGAGGGGGCTGGTCTAGCTGCCGCCTCTGGCCGCGCCACGGGACGAGGGCRGAAGCGGCACCGCTCGGCCCCGCGCTCGGGCGGCAGACAGCCCCGTGCTCCGCAGCGCCCGCCTCGGGTCGGGCAGCTGCTCCGCTGGAGAAGGCGTGAAGGTGCACGAGCCGTGGAGGACATCCCGGCCGAGGCCGTGAGCTCCCAGCAGCTGCTCGGGGCACGCTGAGAGCTGGCCCTCGGCGGCTGTCCCGCCGTCGGAGTGGCAAGGGTGGGTATGGAGGACTCGGCAGGCCTGAYGCTGACAGCACCCACCTTTTTCAGTTGGCTGCAGAAGGATTTCGGAGGCAGCCCCAGCTGTCTGCTTTGTCCCTGCGGGTCGTGCCGGGGAAGCTGCTGCGGTCACTACGAGCAAGTTCCTTTCAGCTGACTTCGCTGGGAACCTGCAGCCAGAGCCCCTCCGCCAGTGCCCTCTTAGCAGAGGTGTTTTGGATGCTCTGGTGCAAAGCGCCTGTCCCTCCACGCTTGCAGAAAGGCCCGGCAGGCCCCGTGCTGATCCCCAGTGACGGCCCGCGCAACTTGTTGGCTTTGCAAACAGGAAATGAGAAGCCACCAGCGGGTATTTGCAGCATGTGTCCTCTGCCATTTCGTCGCAGGTGTGCTCGTAGCGGCAGGTCACCGCGGGGGAGAGCAGGGTTCCTCGTGGGTATGAGGAAACACGCGGGGCTTCTCGGAGGCCAGGCCTGCTCCTGTTTGCCTGTTTGTGCACCTGGTTCTGCTGGCTCACAAATAAGGAAGCCTCCATCTAGTGCAGCAACACCACAAACCAGGGTTAGACACTGGATCGCTGAGTGTCGGAAACTGTGTGGCAAGCAGCAGCTGGATTTTTGCCAGCCCTGTTTACACAGACTTCCTCCTTTTCTTTGCGCGAACAAAGTTTTGCTCCCAGACGTGACACAGCCATTGACTCATCTATGGCCTCCTGTCTTGAGCCTTGGAGAAGGCATCTTGCTAGTTTATGATCTCCAGTACGCCTGCTTGATCCTTCTTCTCCTGTGTCACCTTCGTCCCCCCACTGGGGCTGTCAGTGGGTTTGAAAGAAGAGGTGCCTCTTGGTGGGGCCAACTCTTGTACATCTCTGTGATCTGCTTTTATTCTCAGCATATATTTACAGAGTTCTCCCCATGGTGGAATGGTGTCGTAGGGCTTCTCTTGGGCATCTTTCTTTTGGGCTTCTTACCGGGGCATTTATTTATTATTCTCCTTGAAATGGTTCATATGCAGATCACTCACATAACAGAGTTCAGAGAGTCACAAGTCAGCAGAGATACATGACACGAAGTGGGGAAACAGCCACCTCCCAAGAGCCCTTTTGGATGCCAGTGTTACAGATGTTCCTTCTGGATAATCTGCTCATCTCTCAATTCTCCAGCCATGCAGATCCTGCTGCCCAGGAAGTTAACTGAAGGGTTTGTTCTCTCTGAGAAGGAAGAGCAGATCTCTGCAGCAGCGGTATCAGGTCAGTGAAGCAGCCTTCCAAGAATCTCGGTCTCCTTGAATACCTGAGAAGAGTCCTTTACTTCTGTCTTCTTCTAGGGGTGATGCTGTAGCTTGGAGGAGGGTTGGGGTAAGGATGGCACAGGCTGTTGACAGCCTCCCAAAAGGCTTGTTTCATAAGTCACAACAGCACCATTCTCCCTCAACTTTTTGTCCTATGCATCTGCCTCTGAACTCCATGAGTTACTGGATTTGCAGATTAGACTTGAAATACTTCAGCCAACCACATTCTTCTCCCAGCCCTTTAACTTCTCTCTTAAATTACATTTTCTTCTGGCACTGAGAGGCTGTGCCTCACATTTCTTAGCTTCCCATATGTCATTGATGTCATTTATATATTCCTTGAGAGTACCTTCCCTCTCTTCCACAAATTCAGTGTTCCAGCCTCATAGCTGACTATCGTAATTCCCTTAAATCTGTGCTCTCTGAACCCCAGGGAAGCTGTAGCATGGCAGTCAGTGGCCTCCTTGCCCCAGGAAATCGGATTGTATTGCACTCATTCATCACCACCTCTAGTTTCCTGCTCATCTCAAAATCTTGTGAGTCTTTTCACACCTTTGATCTTGCTGATCCCTGTGACCTCACATCCAGGTTTTCTCACCCCACTTAACACCTCTGCTGCTGTCACCATTTGGGGGCTGTTCCTTCACGCACATTAGTGAGCCTTTCCATCAGAAAGCCCCTTGCTAGAGCCGATTAGTCATTTCCTCCCTCAAAACCTTGCTTACAACCCTGTGTGCTCTCTGACCGCTGCCTGATACCAAGCCTTGCCCTCTGCCCCCTTGCGCTGATTCCCTCCAGACCTCACTGCAGCTGCCTCTGCAGTCTGATGCCTGTACTTAACCAAATGACAGATGCTTTTCTTGTACTTTCTTCTCCTATGTTAATTTTCCCATTTCATTCTGAAGCCACAGGAGAGGAGCGACATAAGGAGAGTTGTGTGTAATCTTTGTTTTGTTTTGAACTGATGAATTTTATATCTGCAAGCAAAGGGCATTTTGCTTTCAAGAGGACTCCGTCACAGGCAAGCCAGGGAAAGCAGAAGTTTTCTGGAAACAGGACCCGCTTGTGCTGGGATTCCCCCAAAGCTGGCCGAATGACCACCCCGGCGAGGGAAGGGTGCGCTCTCTGGAGCCTCCAAAAACACCACCTGGGGGAGCCGTCTTTCCTGGTCACTTATGTTGCAGCTGTCTAGACACAGGGTCCGGGGAAGGCTCATAGC
This sequence comes from Apteryx rowi, assembly GCF_003343035.1. Classification (NCBI taxonomy): domain Eukaryota; kingdom Metazoa; phylum Chordata; class Aves; order Apterygiformes; family Apterygidae; genus Apteryx; species Apteryx rowi. The sequence goes on along the minus strand of NW_020447408.1, from coordinate 1,051,290 downwards.
CTTCCTCGCTAGCTGGAGTCTGGGGCTGTCGAGAGCCGTTCTTCCTTGATGCTAGGTTGTAAATACAGAAGCTAAGTATGTTGGAAGCAGGCTGTAGCCCATGGTAAGACTCCTCTGTGTCAAATGCTATCAAATGCTAAGGAAGTGTTTCTCTGTGAAGACAATTATTAAGTTAACAACAGCGCAGCTAACAAGCCACCCGCAAGTTTGAGAAGGCAGCACCTTGCTGCCTTCTGGAGCCCAAGCCGGCAGCTAGCCGCGCTGTCCTGGGAGCGACGCTGGCGTGCCTCCCCGACCCGCCGGCACGTGGTGGGAGATGCGCGTCTTGCCGAACGCTGCCTGGGCGCAGGACAGGCAGGGCTGCTCGGAGCTGTCCTCCATGGCCAGAGAGCAGGCTCGCAGCACGTGGGCCACTGGGGAGGAGACCTGCACTCTGTCTTCTCCCGAAACTGTGCGCTTTCCAGCAGCAGTGGGTTCCTTGTCCTTTCCTGCAGTGCCGCGCTTGCTGCAGAGGAAGGAGGAGTGGGGGTTTTGCAAGCCTGGCTGGTCAAGTTGTGTCTCCGCAGTTTTTAGGGAGGGGCAGTTGGTTCCAGAGTGGATCTGGTCCAAATTCCGGTGGCATTTAGACTGTGCAGGGGAGAGTGCTGGAAGGCGAGAGATGTAACAAGCGTTCGGTGAGATGATGGAGGTCTGCCCAGGCAGACAGGAGCGCGTGACACAAGGTTTGCATGCACTTGACCTCGGGAATTATCACTGTTTGCGGAGTCCTCGCTGCTCTGATGTGCCTGTGCTGCTAYCTAACAGCCCCTTTTTGCTGTGTAACGAGCACTTTGGGGGACGTGCGTTCCCTCGGTGGGAAACCAGGGCGATGGTGGAGAGAGCAGAGCGGGGTGGGTGCACTGCTGCTTTGTGCTCGCTCCCCAAGCCGTATTCAGTGTTAGAGCCGAGTGTTTTATCCGGGTTTGCAATGCCYGGATACAGCATGCAAACAAGCGTGCTGCTGGAACCAGGCCACGTCCCGAGGGGTGCGCGTCCTCTCCGAGGTAAGATGTCTTCGCCCTTGGAAAGCAGTGGGGCTGTGGGTAAAACCAAGACTCYGGACCAGTGCCACACACCCTAATTCCACTAGGTAAACACTGCTTTCTGCCCTGATTACAGCAGGTATTTCTCTGCAAATGATTTCACAGTTTTCTCCCCCAATAAACCTCTTTTTTTCTCTTGTGCGGAAGGGGAATATCCCAGAATCCCTTGCATGACTTTAGTTAGAGTGAAAAGAAAAGAAAAAGACCAGTACTGAAGTTTGAAAGTTGCCAGACTCTTACAAGTTCAGTGAGACATTTGTAGTCAGCTTAGGAATTCGTTGCTATAAATGTATAAACTGGGTACCTTTAATGTCATAATACACACCCATGAGTGTCATACTCTGATTCTCCGAGTTGCACCATCCCTAATGACATTATTCAGTGCAACTCATTCTGACATCTGGTTCTAGTTTTGGAAGTTTTCTTCGTAAATACAGGTGCTAGGGACGTTAGACAATGAAATCTCACAGCTGAAAATCCTGCAGAAATCCCAAACTCTGCTGAGAGATCCAGGAGCCGTCGGAGGCCTGGAGTTTCCCAGCACACCCTGCAGCAAGCCGCCGCAGCACCRAGCCGGCGGTGAGGGAGCTGGCGGTCCCTTGGCCCGAGCTGCGGTTTAGCATTACAGCGCCTGAGCACGGGCAGGGATCTCTCGGCGCGCCGGCTGCTTCAGCCAGGACGCCCGCCACGGAGGGGCCGCCGTCGCCCTCCTCTCCCCTCGCAAAGCAGGGAAGCGCAGGGACCCCTGCGCCGCCCTGGAGCTGGAATCCCAGGAGGAAGCAGGCGGATCCTGAGCGCGCAGCTCGCTGCTCTGCGCTGCTGGGCTGCCTCCGGCGGTCCTGGCCGGCAGAGCTGGGCACTGCCTGGAGCTGGGGTGGCAGGAGACATCAGGAGAGCAGCATTCCACCATTAGCATGAGGAATTAAGAATTAATTTGTCAAATGCTGTTAACAAATGGTCAGTAATTAAGAAGGCAGCCAGCAAATGGAGTGTTTGCTTAGCAAGGCCTCCCCTGGGAGGTTATCYGTGGGATTAGGGCTTTGGGGTTGGCGCAAAGTGTCCTGGTGAGACAAGTTAAACTTTGCTGCCTGCTGTTTCGGAAGGGGACTTGGCGGRAAGGGGAGGATGTTGTGCACTGTGCTCGGGGGGGTAAAGGGAGCAGGAAAGGAAGGGAAGCAAGACTGGTAAGGAATCTCTGTGCATCACATTACAGTGGCAGTTTTTGCTCACTTTGCTRTAACTGTGACAGCCTCAGTGGCTTTCCAGGCTGTGCTAGCTCCTGATGGGGCCCCAGGGATTTGAACAAAGTGATGCCTGGGCATGTCGGGGGCATCCAGGAACTGTTTTCTAGCTTTTTCTCTCTAAACGTGCAACGTAGTCGGTATGAGTTGTAGAGCAACAGGCGTGTGACGCAGAGTTAGGGGAAAACACGCTGTCAGGGTGCCAACGTGGGGGCAAGGAGTCCGGCGGGCCAGGAGCCTCGTGTCAGCAGAGGCACACCGTGGAAAGGCTGATCTGCCGTGGCCGGTTCTCTGGGGTGCTCTGTTCTCCTACCTGCTCCTCGTGGCCAGCACAGCCGCTGCAGCGTGGCGCTCCCGATGCACCTACGATAGGTGCGGCTCTCGCTGCGCGTGCTCTGAGACGGGGCAATCRTTTTTGCCAGCAGAGGAGCAATTGGGTTAAGCTCTTAAAAATACCAGGCCTCACTTGAGAGCTGCTAGCTCCTTCCGTGCTGAAGACTTGTTAGCCCCTGCCTGACCCATCACTTCAATAGGGGCACCTGCAAAACATCCAGGACACCAGCTATGACCAGCTCCTCCCTTCCCATCAGGCGTCAGGCTGGGAAATGGTACGTGTCTCCGCAGCAAACTCTGTTCTTGGGGAAGACAGGCTCAGCTCACAGTGCCCTCCCCTGAAGCTGCCATCTCCCGCCTCTGGAGCACTCTGCAAGCCTGGCAGGGCAGTGACTTTATGGGCAGAATAAGCTGATAGATCTCAGAGGGTCATCATTGCTCTTGCTTGTGGAAGAAGTGCCACGATGGAGATCCCAGTCTGCACAGAATCTGTTCAGCTAAAGCCAAATTCTCTCATGCTGATGCATGCCTATTGCTCCATGTCCTATCAGTAGTGGACGTGAGGAGCAACTTATTCTTCTCCTCTTTGCAGCAACTCCTTCAGCATTGCACACAGCGTTGAGTGGGTTTGGGGATAATAGCTGGTCTGGGAACTTGTTAGCATTGCCTTTCCCCCGCACGCCAGGATCAAGCAGGTGGAGCTGAGGTAAAGAGGAGCAGGGTGTGATCCTGGCCGGAGGAGAGCAGCAGAAAGGAGCAGTGCTCCCCAAAGGTGGTTTTCACAGTTCAGGAACTGGCTGGCATCTCTCAGAATATCGTGTTTCTCCTTATACTCCTCTTCTCTTGACTGAATGAGCCCAGTTCCCATGGTCTTTGCTCACACCCTGTTCTCTAGCCTCTGACTGTTCTCTTTGCTCTCCTCTGGCCTCTCTCCAACTGTCCACATCTTTCTTGACATGCAGCATCTGAAGCCGGTCACAGTGTGGTGGTGAGTAGAGCAGAAGGCCAGATCTTGAGGCTGTGCATCCTGCTGCGCCTGCCTTTTTCATAGCAGTAGGAAACTGCTGAGCCACAGTCTGCTTGTGGCCACTGGAGCCCTCAGACTCTGGCTCTTGCTTCATTTCCGAGTCCAGTAGCAATCTTGGCTGCTCTTTCAAACAGGCCTAGCCCACGAACCTGAAGGCTGTCTCCCATCAAGYGCCAGCGGTGAGGTGGAGGAGGAARGTCTCAGCTCGGACCTCCTGGGCGGCTGGTCAGGGCTCCTCAGCAAGCAGCGCACCTCGGCGCTYGTGTCTGCTGAAGGCCAGGCTGGCTGTGACAGCGGTGCTGACGGGTGGCCGTGCAGGGCACCCGCTTGGGTAGTTGCGCTCTGCATGCTGCATGCCTGGATGAGGCAGGATTTATAATGCCAGCAGCTGCCTTGAGCCACATCTGTGCTGGAGCTCCAGTACTGTCACCCTGTCCTATCTTGCTGGGTAGAGCAGAAAGACCTCAGAAAAACCTCAAGCATGTAGGCAATGTGTGCAGTAAGCGATGCARCAGTGAAGCCCACCCTGAGAGCACTTCTCGGCATGAGGGGCACCCCTGGGCACTTCCAGGGAGCAGCCTTCGGTGAGCAGGAGGAAGGAGACCGTTCAACTCGGAGACCTCTGTGCTGAGCCCCCTTGTTTGCCTGGGGAAYTGGCTGCTGAGAACCTGGCGCTGGTCTCTTCTGTAGCACGTTGAGCGTATCCAGTGGATTTGCAGAGTGTAAGGAAAAGTAGTGGCYGGAACAGCAGAGAGGGCGTAAGGCACCTTGTGCCTGGCTCTCCCTGAGCTGTGCAGCCGTGTCCGGCACAGGCAGGGTTTGCCTGGGGGTGTCTGGTCACAGGCCGTGAAAGAACCCATTTCTTGGGTTCAGCCTGGGCACATTGCTTAGGATTTTCTCTGGGCGTTTTTCATTTGTTTTTTGCTCCTACAGATTTATGTCCGGCTTTCTCTTTTGCCAGATTAAAGCTGTGGGATCCATTTCTTCCTGGGATGTAATGCCGCATTCCGTAGGAAAGGATTTAAATTCCCGCGGGCAAAGCCTGTCCAAGGTTTCATTAACTGAAGGTTTCCGTTCTCTGTCCCACTGGCACGGAGCGCTCCTCTTCGCCAGCTGCTCTTCTCAGCACACGACGGGCAGCATCTCCCACTGCTTTTGCTCCCCCAGACCCTCAAAGTATTGAAGGAAAGCAATGTCCGTCTTGTTTTCTGGTACAACCCCCCCTTCCCTGCCACTTAGCCCGCGTCGGGCTGCTGTAACGCCCCTCCGTAGCAGGAGAGCGGACCTGCCTCACGCTCCCGCCGTGCCGCGGTCAGGCAGCAGCCTGGGGTTTCTCATTACCCGCCTTTATCGGCACCGGCCCTTCGCTGCCTCTGGCTTCCCGCCGCGGAGGGGACGGCAGGATCCGGTCCTTTATCTCCAACCATACCCCTTCTTGCCCCTCCTCTTCGTTTGGTCTCTGAATTCGCTATCAAGCACTCTGCACACAAAGCAGAACTCTCAATCTTGATTTAATAAGTATCTGGAAATGTCATAAAAGACGTGATAATAAAATATCAGATGCAGGAAAAATGACTAGCCAAAAGGCATTTAAAAAAATGAAGAGTGTAAATGTACTAGATTAAGACACTAATTCCTATCCCTTGTATGTTCTCCATCTTTCCTGTGTCTTGACAGACAGAAATAAATGCCCCCTCTTTCTGCAAAGCACTATCTGCCTCTCCTTGCTGTATTGTAACCACAGGGTGCCCACAGCTGTAACAGCCCATTTATTCTCAAGATTTGATGCTTTATCACTTTCAGAGGAGAGGCTCGGCTAGTTCATCATGCATTCCCATTGCAAGCACTTATACTTAAAGGGCAGATAGAGATTCTGATGGTAATAGCTAAATTTGATTTTCAGCACTCTGAACTATCTCTGTAAATTAAAGACCTGTAATTTGTGTGTTTGTTTAGACCATGCAAAAAAAGCAACAATAAAAAAGACGAAAAGGAAAATGACAAAATAGTTGGAATGAGTTCTGAGAAGCAAGAGGATTCCTCTGTAACTCCGGCTCTGTAAAAACAACAGCTGATTTTTTTTTATTATAAATGTAGCTTTGAACTAAATAAAATGCCAGTAAATTCCCAAGCCCAACACACAGTGCAATAAAGACAGGAGCCAGATCAGCAACTAAGTGATGGATGTGTTAATGTTTTAATAGGCTGATCACCTCATAAATAATTTGCTCAGTTCTAGAGTAATTGACCTGGTCACAGTGGTAATAAAGGACTATCCCTTGGGTTCTTGTTCAAAGGTTCAGAAACCCCTTTCAGAGAAAGCCTTAAGTGGCTTTTAACAATATATATTTTATATTGTTACAGTCTAGTACCCTGCTAATTCAGCAGTCAGTGCAAATACCATCAGTTCAGGTCCATGGATATTTCAATTAAAAAATGGAAATAAACGATAACCAAAAACGACTTTTGTCAGACGAGCTCTTTGTTTGCTTTGCTGTGAATGGGGCTCATGCCGCCGCTGCCTTTCTGCGGCGTGCAAAGGCATCTTGTGAACGCGTAGCTTTGCTTTGTAAACACGCGCTAGAACCTTTTGTTTTGCCAAGCGGGAGCAGGGGGAGCGGTGGCAGGGCGCCAGCGCTGGCAGGCGYCGCGTTTCGCGGGGCCGCCATCTCATTACAGTCGGGCAAACACGGCAGCGTTCCCTGGAACTTGGAATTAATCCACCGTTATTGCGATTCGTTATTTTGGGCAGCAGGCGCGGAGCGATCCTGGCTGGCCCGGGGCRGCGCGGGGAATCGCTCCCCAGGCGCAGCCCGCAGGGCTTTGCTTGCCCCGGTCCTGCTGGCTCAGCGCGCTCGCTYGGCCGCGCTGGCCGGCGCGTCTGCCTCTTTTCCGCCTGTTTTTTCCCAATGTGCCAGTGCTTGAGCCTGCCCCGCAGGGCTGCCGCTGGCCGACGCGGGCTGGGGCGGTGCGGCGTTTCCCGCGGCGTGCTGTGCCCGGCCAGCACCGGGCGCTGCGGCGTTTCCCGGCCGCTGTCCCACACGCGGCTGCGTGCTCCTTACGACACTTCCTTGCCTCTGACATCGGTGGGGTCCGACAGTCTGTGCTATCTGCAGCCCTGACCCAGAGCCTCAGTGTGCTTTTTTTTTTTCTTCATCTATTAATTTGAGCTTAACAAAATGCAGTTAAGTCCTAGTGAGTTCATGTTGTTTTGCCCGCGTGGTGCTGAGGGATTTGTCCTACCAACGGCTTTGGTACGTCTACTGAATAGGCCAACAGCGTTGTGTTTTTGTAGCTGCAGATAAGGAAGATACCAAAGACCGGAGTAATTTGTCAAATAAAATCAATTACGGGCATCTCCTCCAGTGCTGCACCGTCCACCGTGGGGATGTAATTAAATCGGAGGCGATGAGGGAACGTGTCCCTGTTTTGGAGGGCAGATAAGCAGCCACCTCTGACCGTGCTGACAGATCTGTTCCCTCCGACTCCGGCAGCGCCGGGCTTCCCGTAATAGGCCCCTGAACAAATCCTCGTCACAAACTTCCAGCTTCTTCCTACTCCAATGGAGAAGGCGATTCAGCCAAGGGGGAAGGAGGATCGCGGGGCTTTAGCTGCTTCCCGCGACCGCAGCACCACGCTGCTTCACGCATCTTATCTCGGATGACTTTTTAATACCATATAAAACACCGGCTAGCTTCAGCCCTGGCTTTTTTATCTATATAGAATCAGTGCAACAGACACCTAAGTGGAAGCGTGCGTCTGCCAGGCGGTTGATTCGCACACCCATTGCACGCGCTGGCGTAAATCACCGTGCCTCGGGAGCAGCCCGCGCCGTAGCTGGATGCAGTAATTACACGGAAAGGCGCCGGCTGCGGAGCGCCGCCGTGCTTCAACGCGCCGTTGCTCCCCGCGAGCTCCGCATGACGGGGCTCGACGCCGACTCATTTCATTCAATTAAACGTGGCAGCCCTGCTCCCTCCTGCGCCACGGCTGGGTCATTAATACTCGAGATAATCTGTTACGTGTCGTTCCCCCCCCCTCCGGTCCCCTGCGTGGAGGTGGACGAGCGGCGGGCGTGCGGGTCGGCGCTGCGGTTCCCGCGAGGGCAGCCCGGAGCGCGAGGAGCGGGAGGAGCCGGCACGGGAGCCCCGCAGGGCCACCCCCATAATGCGGTCGGCTTATTTAAAGAACAGCTTTGCCCTCGTCTCTAGGAAGGAAACRTCGGATGAGTCGAGCAGACGCTGAAATGAGATTTTCGAGAGCTCGGGTCAGGAGCCGATGCTGTAAGGCAAGAAACTACTTATGTTTCCAGGCCGGAAACGCTGGCTGTATGAGACGTTCCAGTGCCCCCAGCTGTTCCCAAGTAAAGTAATAGAATTAGGCTAATAAACGGCAGTTGCGCTGCCCCCCCTTCCTGAAGCCAGCTGCGTTTTTTCAGAGTGGTGACGGGGGAAACGGTCCCGCTACCTCTGGTGGGGCTCAGCCCTGGCATGTGCCTGCGGAAGGCATTTCCATCTYGTTAACCGAGCGTCTCCATCAGCGCTTAGGGATGCGCGCTCCTCTCGCGGAGGCAGCAGGCGCTCTCGGGGCCGTTGCGGTGCCCGGAGCCGCCCCGCGATGCTCTGTGCGATGCCCCCGTGTTGGCGGGGCGCAGCCAGCTGCAGCGCGTACGAAGGGGTGCACCTGCCGGGCGGCGCGCCGTGAGCTGGCGGGAGCGCGCAGGTGGACGGGTGCCGGGACCTGGCTCCTCGCCTGCCTGTTCGAATGTCTTTGGTGTCATCCTGCAGACGTAAATCCTGGCGGAGGGAAGCCCTCTGGGAAGCCTCGCTCACATGAAGGCTTCAGCGCCGGGTCGCGTGACCTTGGCTGCCGCGGTACGTCCGAGGGACGGCAGGAGCGGTGGGGAGCCCTGGAGCCGGTGGGCCTGGCTTGGAGAGCCTTGCAGCTCTGGCGCCGAGGTCCCGAGTGCGCTGGCCCATGGCTGCGTGTCTGTGCGGGCGTCCCCGAGGGGCGAGCAGAGAGGGAGATCCTTCAGGGACCTCAGTGCGTGGCGACAACTAAATCCCTCGTGGCTGCGTGCTCGATGACTAGATGCTGCCGCCAGCGGTCCGCAGGACTCCCAGGACCTGCCTGCCCTGCCCAAGGGATCGGTGGCAAAGAGGCGCCCGACGAGAGAAGGACATTTACCGCGGTTTTGCGTATCTACTTTGCCATGCGCTGGCCCATTGGCTGTGCTCTGCTTGCGCTCTCTTGACATCGCTGGTGGCAAAGCACCTCCTTTCCTGACAGCCAGGAGAGCGGACGAGGACAGCAGCGCTTCTCCAAGCAACGGATCGGCGGATAACCTGCCTTTGGAGCCTACCAGCCCTTGTGCAGCATGAGTTGTGCCCGACGAAGCCCTCGCTGAGAGCGTGGTGCTTCTCTGTGAAGGGACCGCTGGAGGCCCCAGCTGCTGGTGCTGGGGTTTCCCTCGTGCTGTCCAACGTCTGAGCAACTAAGGGCAGATCCCGGGAGCATCTGGCCACCGTGCTCCCTCCTGTTCGGCAGAAGAGTCTTTCCTTCTGGACTTTCCTTCTGCTCCCTGTCTGCCCTCCTCGCGCACAGTTTCATCCAAATAATCACACACAAATGTGGCTGTAATGAAAAGTAAATTTAATATCCTTGGCCCTATTTTTGTAAATTAGTGTAACCGTCAGCTACAGAATAAATGACACCTAATTACTGTTCAGGGAAGTCCATGCAGAAGTGCTTAGCTGTGAGGTGATCATAGGGAAGCACTGTCAATGACGGAAAATGAACAAGATGCCGGCTGTAGGAAACTGTAATTACAGAGGACTGACATACTGTGAGCTATTTATGATAATGAAGTGGTGCATCAAATCAAATTAACCTTAGTTATTTAACACAGGATGCACCAAGGACTTGTCTCCGTGGATGCTAAAGCCGAAACCGGCGCGGTAGCCCTTTAGCTTGCTGCAGTCAGAAAAGCAGCGAAAACGAAGCCCCTGGCAGCGGCTTCTCTTTAAGCTGTGCTTGCTGAGAAGTTGCTTCTGCACGCCTCGGCGTCCTGCCTGATGCAATGGCGAGCGCTAGCCCCGGCGGCGAGCCGGCGGAGCCGCCGCTGGAGAGCCCTGCCGCGAGCGGCCGGTCATTCCCCCGCTCCCAGGGAAACCTCCGGGCGGGAGGGCTGAGCGAGCGGCTCCCGCTTCGCTTCGAGCCCCCGCTCCCCGCGTAGCCCCCCGCCATGCGTCCCTTGCTCTCCGCCGTGCCGGCGTTCCTGTGCTGCCGCTGCGCTCTTGCCGCTGGACCGGAGCCAAGGCAAGGTCAGTATCCCACCCCAGGAGGAGCTAACAAAAGCCAGGGGGTGTTTTCCGTTAGTCCCGGCGGTACCTGTCCGCGCGGGCACCGGCATGCTGCCGAGCCCGGCGCGCTGGCCAGGCCACCCGCCGCCCTCGCTTGTAGGGCAGAGGATGCAAGCGCCGCTTTACTTTTTTAAGAGGGTTTCATTTGCCCGTCTCCCTTCCTCACGAAGGCTCCTGTGCGCGCCGGAGGAACGTTTACCTCGGGATCCCTTCGCGCTGACGGGTGAGTAACCTTTCAGATTAACCCAGATGCTCCGTTAAAGATTAACGAGCTCTCCGAACAAGGGTGCCTCTGTGCCTCTCCCGGCGTCGGTAACGCCGCGCATTCCTTTCGGCGGGAGGAAGGGATCGCGCCAGGCTGCAGCGCCGGGCTCCGCTTCTGGAGGCGCTGGCGCCGGCTTTGCTGGGGCAGGGTTGACTCCCGAAAGCCCCAGCACAGAGCGCGGCAAAGGGGGGGGATGTATTTTATGACGGCATTTCTGTAAATAAGGTTTAAAGGCTATTTGTGTCGGTGGCGTTTCCTTAGTTAAACGGAAAAAGTGCAAGATCCCAGCGCCGTTCCGGTGACCCCGTCCCCACCTCTGTCCTGACGCGGGGTGCTGGGGACCGGGCACGGCTCTCGTTAGGATTTGTGCTGCGGGAACGGTCGAATCGCCCTGTAGAGAGCTGGCTTGGGGCTGGCGAGCAGGGCGTTCGGCAGGCGCCGCGTGGTCCTGCCTCGCGTTGCGTCCTGAGCACACGTGCACGCAAGCTGCCATCGACCGCGGTGAAAGGAGAGAAAAGCAATAACCTGATTAAACCCCCTTGCCCCGGCCAGGGGTGTCCATGCCCTAACAGCGCCTACTGGCTCTCCAAGTGTTTGATCTGCTGCTGAACGTTTCGTTGTGTGATGTTTGGAGTGTTTCGTATTAGAAAATATTTGCTCAGTGCCCTGTGTGCCTGCGTGGGCCTCAGGGGGAAGCAGAGTCCCTCTTCAAGTAAAATTCTTGCTCTGCAAAACTTCCCATCTGTTGCAAAAACCTGAGTTGCTGCTTCAGTGCAAGGCATCCCTCTCTGTAATTCAAAGCAGTTGACATGTTTTGAAGTATCTGCAGCCAGATTCGTTCTGAGTTATAATTTTATATATTTTTCTCTTTATCTATTTTTTTTTAATATGTTTGCTTTCTTTTCTACTTTCCAGCACGAACAATTTTCTTTCTATATACACACATGTATGTACCCGCTCTGCCTACGGGCAGAGGCCAAACAAGCAGCAAGCAACTAAATTAAAGGGTCAAGCAGGGGGCTTAATAACGTGCATGACGAAGTGGCGGCCCATCCCGAAGGAGGGCTGAGCATTTGCACAAATGGTCCTTCTAGGTGTGAATCACGGCCGCTAAAATACCAGGCAGGTGGGGGCCAGGTGGCTCTGCAGCAAGCAGCCCCCTGGCATGACACTGGGAGCCGGGACATCCCCGGGACACCGTGGGGGCTTTCGTGCAGAGCGAGTGACGTCCCCTCCCCAGGCGATGGTCCTGAGTTAGTGCAGTGCAGCTAGCGAGCGTTGCGTGGTTGCGTGCCTGTCTGTACCACGCACGCGTGTTTGCATGCGTTGCCCACCCGCTTATGTTGTGTCTGCCTCTCTCTGCCTAGACGGAGGCTTAGGCTGAGCAAGAAAGCCAGGTAATGGGTAATGAAGGGGGACAACCCTGCCCTGCTCGCTTGCTCCCCAGTCAGGCAAAATTCCCAGCTGGATTACAAGATCTTGCCCAAAGTCATTCACAGTCTCGCTGAACTGACCTGGCACTTCTCCGAGCCCTGTAATCCTCAGCCCTGTCCTTGTGGCTCCCCTGTGTATAAATTAGCACCCCAGGTGTCATCCTAATAATGCCATTTCTAATGCTGGCTTTGAGCCCTGATTCATGGTGGAGGGTGCTGGGCTTTTGTGGTTATGAGTTCATTTTGCTTCTCTCCATCAATATGAAAATGCCATGTGAGTCCTGATAGTTAATCACTATTGTACAGGAATAAAGAGAGGAGATTTTTCTCTAATCCCCATTAAATGGCCTCCAAATGAGGGCTTGAGCAAAGATGACTAATGACAGACATGATTAAACTAATTTAGTAGGTGAAGCTTTGATGGGAGCCCTCCCAAGCCCAGGTATAGCCTTGGGGGACCACGCACTAACTATCCATGCTGCAAATGCAGACCTCCTTGCTGAGACATTTGAATTAAGCAAACTGATTTTTTTGTTGCTTTGAAGAGAAAATTTCCTTTTTTATTGAAAGTATATTTTGTCTATTTTCTGCAAGCCTTTTAATAAGGACTGCCAAATATAATGTCACTAATAGGATACTAAATCCAGATTCACTTAATAGCCTGATGCATGCCTCATACCTTATCCAATACCTCTCATCAAAGGGTTCCCTATGAACATGCATTTGTCTTTCAAGAACTGATAACAGCAATGAAATATAAAGTCAATGAAATGTGTCTGAGGACCTCTCCAAAGAAGATGCTTTCACCTCTGGAAACCTGTTCTAATAAATTATGGTAGCAGACATAGAACGCCTGAAGTCCAGCTCCTTCTTGGAATGAAGCGAAATTACAGTGAACTGTCATATGGGGAGCAGATTTTTAATGAACAGATTCCAGACGTTGCATTCCCTTCGCAGAGGGCGAATGGATGGGGCACGCTGCAGCCCATACGTAACAAGGTGCAGGCGTAAGTCCAGCACAGTACTTGGAGCTTTTGTGCAGCATCTACCTCCGGCTTGCAAACTCTCTCCTCCGAGGTAATTTCCTGGCAGAGTGAAAGTTTTGCAAGGCAGATGTGAGGCCATGGTAAAAGCATATGAAAGACCAAGATGATGTTGGGTTTTGAATTAAGGATCTGCTTGAACTGCTCTTAAAATTACCTCCTTCTGTGGCCTTGGGAGGTTGCTTAGCTTTTCCTTGCCTTAGTCTGTCCTGCAGGCAATGCTATGTATTTCACTGGATCTTGAGATCATAAATTAACTAAAATTTATAAGATGTTTGTAAAAAGTTGACTCTAACTGCTCAGTACTTTTCTTATTATTAGTATATGCAACTTTCAAAATACCATCATGATGTCAGGGCACAGGGATTCACAGCAGCACTTTTCCCGTATAACATGTATGTATATGCTGGCTGCTGTGTTGCTTTTGAACCGAGGCCATCAGTGAAAGCCAGTGAAACATGGTAAAACAGGTAGGCACAGCAAACTCGCCCCTGTGACTCGGCACGGATAGTCAGGTCAGCGGTCCATGCATTAAGCTTGACACTAAATGCTGTTTCTAGCTGTTGAAGCAGTGGTCTGTTGTGCCCTGCTCCTCGTACGATGCAAGGGATGTCAGAGATTTGTTTTGGCGTTCACCCTTTTTGACCCGTGCTCCGGCACAAAACACCCTGCGGAGGAGCGGCACGGGCTGGCGGTGGGACGTGGCCTGCGGGTTGGGAGCTCATCTCGGCAGCCGTGGCTGGTTTGCGACAGCGGCTTGCTGAGCACCGAGGGCCAAACCCGCAGCGTGAGCAAGCCCCAGAGCTAGACGGGCAGAGACCCCGGCGAAGGGGACGTGCTCTGGAGCCGCGGCGCGCTCCTCCTCCCGGGCGCTCCTCTGCGGGCAGCCAGAGCTGCCTGTTCCTGGTGTGTCCTGCACAGCCCAGGACTCGCCGATCCTCCAGCGTGACGTGGGGAGAGCGGGTGTCACCTCAGCTTGTCCCAGGCATGTCCCCTGCAGCGCGGTCAGCCCAGTGGTCACCAGCCTCTGTCGCTGCGGAGCTGAGTCCGTACACATTTCGTGACATAGCTGAACAGAAGGCCGTGCCGCTTACCGTTTGTAGCGAAGGATGTAAAGGTGCTGGAAGCTCATAAAGCAAAATACCAAACAAAGCATTAAGGAAATTCTTTTCCCAAAAGGGGAAGCGAATTAAAATGCAGCCGTGGCGATGCCGGGCGCGTGGAACGAGCTGTCGGAGCGCCCTGGCCGAGCCCTCCCCTTTCCGCCTGGGGCGGAGGGTTCCTGCTGCGCTCAGATGGAAACACACCTCGAGACAGGACAGAGCAAAAAAGCGCCACAGCACAGAGGAGGGCTGTCCTGCTCGCGGGCCGGGGAGGGACGCGCCGCTGAGGCTGTCGGGTTCAGACCGCAGGTGATTAAGAGGCAACGTGCGACGGGAGAGCTGTGAACGAACGAGCGGTTTGACGCAAGTCAGGCCGGAGCCGGGGGTCGGGGGCTGACGTTAAGAGGGAGCGAACATACGTCAGTAGTAATTCAGGCGGCCCTTGCAGCGAGTGGGGAAGAGGGAGCAGCCTTGCAGGGATTTAAGTAGCGTAATTCGTTTAACCCCAGGGGCTGAAACCTCGCGCCCTCCCTCTCTTAAAAGAGGGTAAATCTGAGCTAATCTGTTCTTTATTGCACGCCGCTGCCCCGGCCTCTCTTGCTCATCCCCCATTCAGTGGACGCCCCTTGTTGTCCTTGGTCTCTYGCAGGGGTCTTTCTCCAGCCTCTCCCCGCTTTCGTGGCCGTTCTCTGCACCCTTCCCGTTTCCGCCGCACCTTGCGCGGGTAGCGCACGGTTCTGCCTCGGTGCAGAAGGGAGCTGTGCTCTTTTAAGGATTGCTCTCTGGCCTTTTCTCAGCACGACTGATGCTCTCTTCTTCTTCCCTCTTTTTGAATGGCGCTTTCCATTGTGTTACCGCCTGTGGCAGCCGAATCTTTCCCGCTCCCTTTCAGCGGGTGTGGATCCGTTTGAGTTCGCAAGTAGTCCGTGCTGCCTGGAGACCCACCGCCCCCAGGCTCGTGACCATGGTGCTCTAGAGCCTGACTTCCTTGGGTCCCTCTGGAGATCCCTGCGGGCCCTGCTAAGTCTGACTAGTCCTGTGTATGGATTATCTTGCATTATCTGCAAATTCTGATAACGCGCAGTCGTTTCTCTCCCGGGTCGCTAGTAAATATAGGAAATACCTTGGGCTCTAGCACAGACCTTTAGGACACACTTCTGTCAACTTCCTTCCTGGCTGAGCCTTTAACGGAGTTCATTGCTTTTCCTTCTCTTAGCTTGGCTCTCTTCCCTTTCCTTAAAGATTGTCCTGTCCCTCCGCGTTGCCCATGACCATCTGATTCCCCGTGGAAATTTGAAGGCCATAAGACGTGTCTCTCTCTCATCTATGGCTAGTTCGTGCATTCAGTTAGCGTTTGCTTAGCGTTGGCCACTTGATTCATCCCCTCGCGGCTGCTGTGAGACCCGTCTTTAGTGATTTAAGACCTGCAGCTGGTGCAACGCAATGTGCGTGTTTCATCTCAGCCTGGGCACGTTCTCCTCGGGAGCAAAGCGCCTCCGATACCCACAGAGGCTTCAGAGGGGCCCGTTCTCCCTGGTGCTGGGATCTGCACACAGGTGAAGCTGGGACAAAAAAACCCTTCAAGGCTACTGCTCCTGTATAATGATACTGCAATACGCTTTCATTCACCAAACTGTAATTTATTCTTATATATAATTAACAGCAATATATCCCCTTCTAGGCCTATTAAAATACCAAAGCCTTCACAGAGAAAAGTGTAAGAATATGCAGGACAAAATCGGAATGTCCCATCCCTTCCCCACAATATTGGGAATGATTAATGTGACACTATTGCTGTCCATCTTGCTTTTGTTTAATTATCATTTTTGTATTGTTCTTGTCTCTGGAGACTCGATCTGGCGGGAATGGCTTGATGGATTATGTATGAAATCCAGGTCAACACGTCCAAGTATTACTGCCTCATAATTTGCTGCGCCACAGAGGCCAATATAGATGCCTTGTGTTATTAATTATACCAATATATTTTCATGAGTAATGTGATTAATTAGGCTGTATATATTACAATTCCAGGCCTGTTCTGTTGGTATGTTTGTTCTTGGATGGAACTGACTGGCTCAGAGAGGAAGAAGCAAAATCTGTAACTTGGATTCAGTCTCATTTCTTCTCTCCTAGAGTGTTCAAGGGAAAAATAAAATTCCATACGCTACATTTTTCATGCCAGGGAAACATGAAGCACTGGGGAAGGAGAAAGCAGAACTGCCTCTGAGCGACAGCTGTAGCCTGGCGAAAGGTGTATTTAGTCCAGAGAGTGGACGCAGAGGCGTTAAGAAGGTCTCTCTTTGCTGTTGATGTCCCCTTAGCTGTTGGTCGTGGAGACGCAAGGTCAGCTCACATCAGGCAGCTAATCCCTGTCGCGAGGGGACGCAGGGCGCCCGCGTGCCGGGTAGACTGAAGCGGCCTCGCAGGGAAACCTGCACTTTGCCTTGGCCGGTTCAGCGCCCGCTAGGACGGACCCTGCCTGCGCGGGGCGAGAGGTGCCGGACCGCGTCAGCAGCTCCGCTGAGCCGGCGTCACGCCTCGGAGTTACAGCCCGGGCAACGCCGTGGAGGGTAAAATCCAGGAGGGTTTCGGAAAGCAGAGCCAGGACCGAGGTCAGCAGGGTCCTGCCTTTGCACRGATCCCCACGGGTGCCCGTGGGGCCGCCTGCGCTGCCGAGCTCTGCCCGCGAGCGAGCAGCATCGCGCCCGGACGGCRGGGCCTCCCCTCGCTTTGCGCTCCTCGCCCTTCCCGGCAGGTGAAAGCAGGTCGCCTGGTTTAGCTTCCAGCACATCGCACGGACATCTCGGAGAGTCCATCGCTACGCCGCTCTGGGTTTCAGCGCCACAAGGGTGAATCGCATTTGAAATAAATCACGGGCAAAGACTCATCTGCTCTCACTGAACTTCTCAAAAAGTATATTGATGAAGTCGTTTCTGTAACTCATTTTTATTTTCCTTTTACAAGCTCAAAATACTGGATCTAAAACTTGCTGAGTGTGGTCCCTGACGCTGCTGGCTTATGACATCTGTGGGGCTCAGGTTTGCAAAGTGGTTTTAATGAGTCACATGTGATATCTTGATAAATTGTTGTCAGTTTGCACAGTGAGAAGACAGGATGAAGTGCTTTCAGCTTTGCTGCAGTGCGAAAATATTCACAGGAAAACAAATTTTGACAAAAAGGTCTTCTGGGCTGAGCAGCGGTCTCCTCAGCTGTCAGCCCACGTTGGCTCCGAGCTGGGGGTTTCCGCCTCCCTCCAGCCCATGGGCTCTTTCCGCAGGAGCCTGCGGGCAGTCGTGCCCCCCGCGATGTCACAGCCAGCACTCGGRCGCGGGAAGGACAGAGGTCCTTAGCACAGCCACGCTTCTGCCGCAGGAAACGTCCCTGGGAAAACGGTGACAGCAAACGAAACAGAGGCCAGTCCCCAGTTTCAAGTGATGTGTTGGTCTTTTCTAGGGCCCGTTTTGGCTGCAGTCTCCGTTGCCCTGCCCCTCAGCAGTCACCCACACCTGCACGGCAAAATGCTCCCCGGTCAGAGCCGTGTTTCATGCCAGGCAATGGCAACCTGTGCCTTGTTTTCTGCATCGAGAGCCCAGTGCTCTTCTCCAAGCATCGTAACAAACTAAAACCTCTTCTGCCTTTTGTTTCCATAAAGGTCAAAGAAGAGTCATCGTCCTTTAAGTGCCAAGAAGAGGCCTTCTACCCTCTGGTGCAAGAAGACTTTGAACAGTAAGGCAGCTTCCTTTTCCTTCTGAACAGTTACTGCTTGATTGCATGAACATTGATTTTACTCTGGCCATTTCTCCTTCTTGTCGTGAGTTTGATTGCAAGGGTTTGTTTCTTCACTTTTTCATGTAATTTAGCTCTGGCAGTCACACGAATAATCGTGTCTTTGATGGGGTATTGTCCTGTCTGCTTGTAGTCAAAGTCCTTCCAGTGATGCTTCAAGATCCCTAGTTGCAATTTTCCCATCAAGCTGTTCCTTCAGTGGGAACTGCAAGAAACGGGGGAGGAGGGTAATCCTTGCTTCTCTCGAGTCTCACTAACTGCTGTGAGAGCATTTAGGATCCTTTCTTGCAGAAGCAAGGGCTGGATTGCAGCTCCGTTGACCAGAGGTCCTGCAAATACCCAGCCTGGCCATCAGCACAGTTGTCAGAGTGCCAGGCTCAGCTGGTGGGTTGAGTGACCCTCATTTCTGCCTGGCCTTTTAGCCCTCTCACTGAAAGGGGGTGACTTGTGTGCCGCATGCCTTGAGGGACTGCGGACGGAGAGCTGGCAGCATGCAGGATCAAAGCCAGAGTAACTAAGGTGGGCAGAAACCCCTCTAGGAGGTCTGTTGTCATTTGCGTTCACGCCTGCTGAGTCCACGAGGTTGAAGCCTTTTGGCCTGTTGCAGTCGGCGCTGCCGCCCTGGGCCGCAGGGACTTTGCTTCTGCTCTGTGTGTTGATCTGCGCTCACCTGTAGGAGCTTTAAGTAGGAGCTGCTGCGCAGGGAGGGCTCGCGGACCCAGCTCCGGAGGACACGAGCCATAATTAAATACTTCCGTGAGCTGGAGTCACCTGCAGAATGTGAGTGAATATCCCAGATCTCTACATGAACTAACTGCTTGTTTGCTTACAGCAAGACCCTAAATGTCTTATGTAAGCATGATACACGGAAGACTTTGGTGTCTTTCGGGAACGGTAGCTGGCTGCTCCCGGGCTCCTGGGGACCGCGCTGCCTGCACGACTCGTCTCCTGACGGCAGAGCCGTGCAGCCCTCGGGAGCCCCGAGCAGGCTCTGCCCTTCCTGTCTGGCGCTGCGCAGTCCCCTGGGGACGCCGCGCTGCTTGTTTTGTCCTGTATGTACACGCAGGGAATGAGATACTTCTAGTGATGCAAAGCCTGCTCTTACACCCTGGCGGGGAGCAGAACGGTGAAACAGGTTTCTGACCTCATTAAACTTTCTGACATTTCTAGAGTGTTGTTTTCCACCTTGGGATGAAACCAAAACCTTTCATAACGTTTTTGTGAAACCTCTGAGAGACGGAGAGCTAGGGCCCTGCCTGCGCAGTTGTCTGGCTGGCCTGCAGCTGGGCGGTGGGAGGACAGCAGAGCCCAGGGCAGACTGGGGCAGAGCAGAAGAAGCAACAAGATGTTTTGCTGCATGGTTTCATGCAAAGCAGGAGAGCAGCAAGCGAAGGCATGGACACACAACAGGTCAGCTGCTGCTGCTTGGCTATGCAGGACCTAGATTTAATTATGCCAAAGGCTGCAGTTGGCACCCAGCCTGATGAGTATAATCCCTGCCAGGTTGCTGTTATGGATATCCAAAATTGCTGTCTGTGTATGGCTCCCTGCAGCCGTCATTCAGACTGTAGACTGTGCTTGTAAGCTGTCCACACGCTTGCAAGCGCAGCATCACTAATCAGTGGTTGAGRAGGGGTGATCTCCTTCACCTTGGCGTTGCCAGCAGAAGCCCCAAGTGTAGATATTGTTCTAGGAAAACTGTGCTTTAGCTTTTCTCGCATGGTAGAGCCTGCAACAGACCGTGCCAGCAGCTCTGGTAAGCACACATGCACTGTTTGCACATGAGGGAAGGTTTGCTATCATCTGGTGTGTTGGCATGCAGAAATGCACCTAAACGTGGTTGTAATGAAACAGCAGAAAAGCACAGTTCCTGGGCTTTGAGGGAGTGTTTGGGTTGGTGGGGCGGAGGGTGCGGAGGTGCGGTTTAGTCTCACCGTATCGTCTTCCAGGGAGACGTAAGAAGCTCAGCACACGGGCAGTCGCCTGGCGCCCGTGCTGAAAGCCTTCCCGGTTCGTCCCCACGCTGCGGTGACGGCCCTGTTCACCCCGTGACGTGTTACCCGGGGAAGGAAGCCAGGCAGAAGCCCAGCGGGCACCACGTTTTAGCTGCCGACAGCTGCCTGGGCGCAAACGTGACAGATAGATGGCATGGCAGGGAAATGGAGCAGAGTCAGCCATAAATTAGGCGTGATGAGGGCAGGCTGGGACGCAGTAGCTCGGGCTCGTTACTGATGAGCGCTCTCCTTAGGTCCTGCTGTGCGTTTATTTATTTGTCCTAGAGCTATCTGGAGTGTGAATTCCCGCTCTTAACCAGCCGACRGTAAACACAGACACCCGTTGCTGCCGCGGCGGTGGGCGCTCGGCTCCCGGGGGTGGCAGGCGATGGGAGCGGTGGGCCCGTCGGCAGAGCCCTCACCCAGAGCGGGGTCTGACGGGGCCGGTGGCCGCAGCCCGGGAAAACCCGTGTTTTGTAAAGACGGGTCACAGCCCCGCGCGGTCAGAGGCTTGCTGGCACCGTGCGATGGACTGTTGCTCCGTCGTAGCTTGTGCCGAGGAAATGGCCGGGAACGTGCTGTCAGGGAGCCAGTTTGGTTCCTCTTCGGTGGGAAGAGGGTTCCCGGCAAGCTGCTGGGTGCGTGTGTGCGTGTGTGTGCGTGCGTGTGTGTGTGTGTACACCTTACAACACTGATGCTGTTGTTCTGCCTGACGCCGTCACAGCCGTGCACCTGCCCAGCAAAGCAGCCACCTTCGAGCGTGCCCGGCTGCTGCTGAACGTAATTTCCAGCTGTAATGACATGTCTGCCAGTAGCAGCATTTACTTCCGAGGAGATGGGCTCCATGTGTTTTAGCCAACAGCGTGGCCAGTGGTTTCCCCTTTGCCGGTCACTGGGGCAGACCGCGGCTCGCAGGACCCAGTGCCGCCATCCCCCGGCTCCAGGGCAGGGAAGGGTAATAACGCAGCCGAGAGCCCTGCCGCTGCCTGGGGAGCTGCGCCCATTTTACAGCTGTGTCCGCCCTGCCCTGTGCCAGACCGCAGCGCCAGGATCTCCGTAAAGCCGGTCTCCTCTCCAGCTCTAACTGGGTGGCACCGTACAACTTAGCATGAAGTGAAACCTTCCTGAGGGCAACCTGGATAGCCCCGTCCCAGGGGAGTTCAGCCCTACGCCGGAGAGCTACTTCCTTCATTCCACATTTAGCTCTTGGGAGTGACCCCCCCACCCACTGGAAGCAGTCCGTAGCTGAAAACGCCTTTTAGAAGCTCCGGTCACAGTCAAAATTAAATCAGAAAATGAACTATTACTCAAAGTGACTGGGAGTTGTTCAAGATTTATATGCTTTGGGCAGCTCGAACTCCATTTGCTGGGATACCTAGGGAAGCCTCAGCCACTAGCGCACCGTGACCGTTTGCAATTTCACACCACTTTAAACTCGCTCTCATTGAGATTGGGGAGATGAAAAATGTCTTTATTAAGGGGAGTCACAGGTCCCTGATTGGTTGCTAAATGTGTTTTAATGTGTGGTGTGACTGGTGAGGGCAGGAAGGAGTACAGGGAGGGGGAGTCACGTTGGTAGTTTTGCTCACGTGAGATCCTGCAAAGCCAGAGGAGCTTTAAACAACAGCTTTATCTTTGATTTTCCTGCTGCCTTGACTGTCTCGGGATGGCCAGTGGCATTTATTTCAGGCCAGCAAGGTGGTGTGTTGAACTCTCCATCACTCTGTGTTTCAGCAGGTGGGGGAAGAGTTTGCCCTCTCCCGGCATGGTCTGGGCGCGCTGGGGTCATTACAGAGGTGTAAAACGTGTGGATGCCAGGCAGAGCCCAGAGGCAGGGTGTTCCCCCAGGACAGGGCTCAGGTGCTTACTGAGGTGTGCCTCTCATCCCCGTGCAATTGCAGGTATTTGGGTTACCTTCTTCTGTGGCTTTGTTTATTCCTTCTTCCTTTTCCCTAAGTCCCTGGTAGTTCCATTATAAAGTTTCCTCCTGTTCTCCTGCTCCAAGACGTGTCAAGTTGCTCTGAGGGGAGGCAGCGGTGTCCTTACAGACTGACAAGAGCACCGCTTTTCTAGCGAGACAGTAGCGAATATCCTGGAGAACTGGGGAATTTGTTTATTTCTCATTATCTTTAAATATTAGAGCATCTCCAGGCCCCGCGTTCTAGATTTGCCACTGCTCTGGCTGAGAAATGCTGTTACCTGCTTCACTTAAATCAATCACACCTGCTGGAAACCAGGATAAGGTAACAAGAGAAATGCAAGTCTTCATTGACAGGATCCGAAACAGGCAGGTTACGAATGTTTACAAAAGACATAAATGAAGAAAGAGCATGTTTGGGAAGGCCTTGGGCACGCTCCTGCGGACGGCAATGTTGCCCCAGGGGCGCTTCGTTGGCCAAGCGCTCAGCGTGCCCCTGTGACCCAGCGCTGCTGCAGTGGTGACCGTCCTCACTCGCAGACAGCGAGCGGCTGCACAACCGGAGCAACTTCCACGCCTGCAGGATATTGCGAGCTGTGCTGGGAGAGGTGTTTATGCTTCCTGCCGCCCTTGTTTCTCCAGCAGACCTTTGTGGGTTTTCACTCCGTAATAATCTTTTATTCTTGCACTTGTATCTTTACTCCTGGAATCATGCACTAAACCTGGAGTGAAGTCAAGCACAGACCCTCCTCCCAGCTCATCCAGCAACACAGTTTACAAAAGGCTCTGTTATTATCCCCRCATCCACACTCTCTAACCCTGTAATTAGATGCTTAGGCTATGATTGCCCCATTGTCCGCTGGATGGGTTTAATCATTCTTTTCTCCTACAGTGGCAATTTTGTTCCAATTAATTATTTCAGTTTGAACAGCAATAGCTGGTTGAGTTTAGAGAGAAATTAAAAGGGTAGAGAAGGATAATGAAGAGTGAGCTAACTAGGGAGAGACTGAAAACAGGGCTGCTGCATATCCCTGCTTCTGATCCAAGCTCTCATGTGCTCCCCAGAGAGCTTTCTGGGGTTTGAAATGTTCTCCCTGGAAACAAGGTTCTTGCATGACACAGAAGCACTGCCTGGCTTCATCCGTGCCAAGGAGATTTGTTATTGGGTCTGATGGAAACAACAGGGCATGCTTGCAGGCTTGTCCACGCTGGGAGGGAAAATGTGGCTCATTCATGTTTTAGTCAATGTGTCTTTAAACCCTGCTATAGGGAGGGCAAGGCTTTGACTAGTTATGTTATATATCTTTTGTTTTCCTGGCCAGTGAACACATCTCAGTTCTGTCCCAGCTAAACAGGACTTGTAGTCTGCTCCCAAAGGACTCTCCAGGGCAGCGATTGCACGGCAGTGTGGTGCACCAGGCAGAGCTCCCCAAAGCAAGCACAGTGCAAAAGGAAAAAAGATGCCTAGCCAGGCATTTGTGCATTGGCGCCTTCCTGTTAGGAGGAGGAAAATCTCTCCATCATCCTTGTTCTCGTAACATCCTGGATCATTTTCAAAGCAATATTGCTGTACCAATGGGAGTGGATCCAGCTCTCAGCTGGAGGAAAACTTGTAACAGGCCTGGGATCCCAGTAGCTGGCGGGATCTCGGAAGTTCTCCCGGGCACCCCCAGCCTCTCTCCTTGCCTGTTGAAGGCAAGAGGCTGCCTGTCAGTGGCAGTCACGGCTCTGCTGCGCCCGTCTTGTCAGCCGTGCAGCGTGTTCGCAGCAATCTGCAATGCAACATCTGTTGGTGTTCCTTCCCTCCCCGAAACATCTGGCTTCTTGGCTAGCTAACAAATACAAGCTGTCAGCTCTGAGGGCCAGATGCATACAGCATGTCCCACATCCTTGGTTTAAAGCGCCATGGAAAATGATTCCAGGAAAGGGAGATGGTGTGTCTAGGATGGAGCGGGGAAGCCTCCGTCTCTTTGCGGCGGCCCGTTCCCTTTCGTCGTGCTTGTGACAGCAGGGCTGCGCTTCATCCTCGTGTTCAGCAGCAGAGCCCCTGCCGCAGCGCTGATGGGTGGCCCCCGGGCTGCTCGGGCTGAGGACAACAAGCCGTGAGCAAGAGTTGGCCGACCTGGCAGCGAGGAGCGCGGCGGCTCCGAGCGCGCGGCTGGACCCAGCCGGCTCCCTGCCACCGCCACCGGTGGCATCAGGAGGGACCTTGAGAAAGGGCAGGGTGGCGACGGCCAGCAAAGATGGGGAAATGTCGCTGTAATTTCGGATCGGTTTATGGCTATTCGGTGCATGAGGAGGAACCTAGTGGAGCCACAGCACTTTTGTGAGTTTGTTTTTAAATGTTTCTGGCCTCGTTTGCTTTTAGACCACCGTGCTTTTCTGTCTTGGTACCAACAGGAAGAGGAATTTATCCACACCCACCCCTGGGATTAGCTTAAGCACCTCTGACTCTTGACTGCCTGCATGGGAGAAGTTTTGCTTTCACGGTCACTTTTTGGGCAAGAACCTCTTTCGGTTTTGAGTTTGGTCTCTGGCCTCGGGGTGGGAGGCGGCGGGAACTCGGCGCCACCGTGGGAACGCACCGGGAGCCCCGTCTCTTGCGTGGTCGTTGCACCAGGAGTTTTCTGTTCCAGAATAAATCCAGAGGGAGAAGGGATGAGAGAGCCTGACCCTCGTGTCACGTCAAAGCTGGGGCACAGTACCAGCGTGCCGGTAACTCTTCCGGCATCATTGCAACGCTGCCGCCTTGCCAGAACAGCTCGCAGTGGAGCCGCTTAGTCCGGAGCGAGAGGCTCGCTTCTTGGTTTAGCTTAAACCACTTGGATGCCCGGACGGTTCCCAGCTCAGGCTGCGAACGCCCTTGAGCTCTGCCCGGGAGCCGCTGGGCTGCGGCCTGGGAGCATCCGGCCAGAGGCTGGTGTTTCGGCATCTCCCCGGGCCGAGCAGCGAAGCCGGAGCCACCGGGGTCTGTGTTGGTGCCTCCGTCGGGGCCGCGGAGGTTGCGGTGATCCCGGGGGAAGAGACACCTCGCTCCGGGGTTTCGCAGGTCTTGCCAGGCTTCCCTGTCCGGGGCTGCCGCTGTCACCCATCCTGCTGGGACCGGGCTCCGTCCCCTCCGCGAGTCCCCCCGCCTATTGCTATCGCTCTGCTCCCGCTGTTGATGCAGCGCTTGTTTCGCTGCGCTGAGACGGGGGGGCGTAAGGCGTGGAGGAGCCTTTAAAATATGCCAGACTAACTCTAAACAGTGCTGTAAGATACATTAAGTCAAAGCCGACGGCAAACCGTGATCGCCAAATCACTCATTAATTCAGTGGAATTACCAGCCGTCACGGACTCCGTTCTCAAGGTGATTCTGGGATGCAACTGATTTGGATTAAAAAAAAAAAAAAATTAAAATTTTTTTTAAGGTTATACAAGGTTTTAAAGGGAGAGGAAAAAAATTAATGCCTTTCAGGAGTTACAAAAATGCTGCCTGCGCAATTCATGTATAATTCAATGAATTCCAGAGTAGTTTGAATATTTAAATTATGTATGATCAAAGCAATAAAGAAATCTGCATTTCCTCACTCTGAGCCCCCCAGACATAACGATGCTCCCCAGCGTCCCCTCCCCGAAAGGCAGCTCCTCGCTTCCACGCTCCCAGATCTATTGAACCTCACTGCTCCAAAGAAATTGAGTTCGACTGGAAAAATACGGCCGTCAAGCGTAACTGCTG
This sequence comes from Apteryx rowi, assembly GCF_003343035.1. Lineage (NCBI taxonomy): Eukaryota > Metazoa > Chordata > Aves > Apterygiformes > Apterygidae > Apteryx > Apteryx rowi. Next base: position 1,025,985 of record NW_020447408.1, on the reverse strand, counting down.
TTCTTTAATAAATACATGATGCATTGCATCTTGAGCCAGCGCCGTTGCCAGGGCGATGGTCACCGGAGCCTCCGCGCGGGGCAGGCGCGACGCAGGGTGATGGGCAGGGCTGCCGCTGCTGCCCGACCCCGTCAGCAGCCCCCAGCTCCAATTAGGCGCTGGCGCGGTGCCGGCGGCCGGGCGCCTCTGCCAGCTCCCRGCACGGCCAGCGCATCCGCATCCGCATCTGCAGCAGCAGCCCTAGCAGTGATGCTCTTGCAGGGGAAAGCGGTGACGGGCAGCCGGGCTCCGCACTGGGCGGAACGATGGGGGGATTTTCCCCCTCCTCCGCCAGGTTCTCCAGAACCTCAGCTCCAGCTTCCCTGCCTCTACCTGCCTGCGTCTGCAGAGCGATTGCTGTCGCTGCTCCCTTCCTCCGAGGCTCGGGGATCGCGGAAGCCCCCGYGGGTTTTGCAGGTCTCTCGCTGCTCCCGTGCTTCTCGGCGCGGGGGCTGCAGCCTCCTTCCCTCTGCTATGGCCATAGTTCCCCGGGTCCGAAGGAAAAAAAAAAAAACAAACAAAATGCTCCCTTTGCCCCTCCCCCATCTCCTCTCCAGATGCTGTAAATTTTCATTAGTATTCTGTAATTTAATGATCTATTCCCAAGAGAAAATTAGTCTTCAATTTACAAAAAAATCCCTGTTAATTTAAGCATAATAGTATGAGAGTGATGCAAATGTTAGAGCCGAGTCCTGCACCTCCCACTCTTCCCTCTCCGCAGCCTTGCAAAGGGCAATTACAAGGGAGAATTTTAATAATACACTAAAGTCCATTTGAAATCTCTTGATGAAGACTGCAAAGAGGTTCCTGGGGGCAAGAAAAGCAATTTCCTCCCGAAACAAGAGGTTATTTTGAACCAGGCAAATACACGGATTCAGCTGAAGGTTGATGCGGAAAGACTCCGAGAGGCAGGAACAAAATGGACTTGCTGAGCTAACTGTCAGCTCGCAGCCCGGGAGGGAACCTCAATTTAACGGTCCCGGCTTTAGAGGAAAATGTCAGGCGTTCGCGGGCTCCTGTGGCATCTTTTCCAGAGACGCCCGGGGCGGCAYGTCACGCGGCCTGCCGAAATGCTGCCGCTGGGCTGGAGGGGGAGACGTCCGCACCGTCGGGAGCGGACGTCTCTCACGGCGTCCGGGCGGACAGAAGCCGTCTCCCGCGCGGATATTGAGATAGATGGTGGTGGCTTTGCTCATTAGAGGCTGTGGCAAAGGGTAGGTGCTGGGAGTCCCCATTCCGGGAAAGATCTGCAAGGGGAGCTCGTTAATTTGAAAAATTGGGTCCAGAGGGCTCATTTGTCTGGTATCAGTTCACTGTTTTCTCTAGTAATGTAGAAGATGAGGGAGGAGGATCTAGGTCTCTTCTCAGTGACCGACTCTTTGATTTACCCCACTCTGATTCATGTCCATGCTTTCAAATTGCTTTTAATACTGTTTATTTTCCATGGGTCTTAAGACTACACATGTGGAACGTAACCCTTTGCCCCACGATACTGCACCTGTGGGACAGATCAGACACTGCTAAATATTTTTTATCCTAGCATCACGAGGCAGCTTTTTCAAGGGGCACATGGTAAAATCGGCCAAGGTGGTCGGCGAACAAAGGCTGCGGAGGGTGGAGAGAAAGTTGGCTTTTGGCTGCTCACCTGGAAGACCAGCAATCCTGCTCCATAAACTGTCTCTCTTTCCTCCACGTACCTCCGCTCTAAGAATATCCATCCTATGGGATCCTCCATTTCCGTCCGTGCATTTAACTGCTCCCTGGCGTTTGGCGTTAGTGCAACGGGATGCTGCGTAAAACTCTCCTTATCTGAGTTATCAGCAAGGCCTGATGCCGGTAAGCACAGGGGATCTTGAGAAAGCTGCCGGGCTTCACGGTCTTTTTGCAGCTCGGTCCATGTGTGCTTCTCCTTTTGGAGCATGCAGATAGGTCGGTTAGCTTCGCTTAGTGGTGACGTGCCACGCGGCGAGCTGCAGCGGGGCCGGCCCGTCTCGGGGCCCTGCGCGCCGGGCCACGACTCCCCCGCCAATGCGCATCCCAAGAGCCGTGGCCAGGGAAAAGGGCTCGCTTCCTCAGGAAGCCCCTCTCCGTGTCCGGCAGGAGAGGCCTGCCCTGTGCTCCAGCACCTCGGGCATCGCGCGAGCCTCATGGGCTGCCGAGTCTCGCCCAGCTCCTGCAAGGGAGCGCTCGGTGGGCGCCTCCGCGGCGGGGCGCTTGCCTTGGAGACCCCGGGCCAGAAGYTCTCCCATCCCTCAAGTGGCCCGTTATGGCCTGTGGCAGGAAAAAGGGTTCAGACCCGTCTCTTTGGAGGTGGTGGCATGCAACCTGGAGCAGGTATCCAGCTGCCTGCGAGGCCTCTTGGAGTGATGTGCGTTCCCGCAGAACAGAGGTTACTTGCAAAGCGCAGGATAGCCTGTTCCACCTCTGAAAAAGGGGACCCATTAAAAAGTTGTCTCCGCTCTGATTCCCGAGTAGGAGTGTAAGAGAATCCCCATCACCGAGGGAAGCACTACCCGTTAGCAGACCAGCCGGAGCAGTTTCCCAGAGGTCTCTCCCGGCAGCGTTCCTGGGCACTAAGGTGATCTGGGGAGGTGAATCCACACTGCGCAGCTAGCGACTGTGCCTGAGAAGAGCTGGAACGGAGGCCGGCGCTGCGTCCCCCCGCACCCCAGGAGCCGGGACACCACCTCTCCAGGCAGGTCAGCGCCGCAGCTGCGTTGCCCAGGCAAGAGTGGACACTCAGCCTCTCTTGACCACAGCTGGTTTGAGCAACCGAAGGTTGTGGTCTGTGGACCAGGGAATCCTGGATTTCATCCTACAGAGATAAAGGACTTTCCAAAGAAGCCAGAGCCGGAATAGTGCCCATACCCACCTCTCCTGCAGTGAGAGGACCTGCACTGCTTTTCTCTCCTCCTCTTTACTTTGCAATGTTGTTGATTCTTGATGAATTGGTTCCTTGACTAGGCTTAAATGTCCTGTCCCCGATACAGCCTCAGCTCGTGGATGTCTCAGTTAATTGTGCTCTCGACACGTGACTCTCTGCAAGGCAACGCTTTAATGCTGTGATGGATTGCTCCCTACTTTTTTTGCATGAGCTTGGTGCGCGTCTCTCCCCCTTTCCTTCCCTCTTATTTCCTAAGGGTGTTGGCAGGCAGCTGGCAGGCTGCCCATTGGCAAGGGAGCCTGCTCGGAAACCTAGGATGTAATGCCGATGCCAGAGCTCTGGCATGGCTCTCTTGCATGGTGAGGTGCCAAACTTTCTCCTGATGGCTGAGGCTGAAAGGTCAGCTGTATAGTTACGCAGTGATTTCCCTTGGTTTTCTTTGCAAATTTATAGCAGAGGTAGCTGAAGGACTCCCTGCCTGTCGCAAAGGGGACCACCAGTGAGCTGCACAAATACGGAGTTCCCTGGAGACACAAACCTGCCGTCCTGAAGCTTGCAACCGCCTAGGTCTTATTGCTAGGCTCTTCTGTCCCGAGTGCCAACCTATCTGGCAAGGCGCGCTTTTAGCAACCCGGCTCTCCATATGTTATCTCCTTACCACCTGCATGTCTTCTGGCGCATAAACCCTGTGCCAGACCAGTTGAACTCACCTGAAGGTCATGCTGAGCTCTTACTGCCTTCCGTAAGTGCTCTCTAGCAGGAGCAAGAGCTACCAGCATAAGTCATGCCAGGAGCTTCTAGGGTCTGCAGGGCTTAGCACAAGTACAAGTTGTTTTACGGGTCATGAAATGCAAATGCTCCTGTTCTAGCCAGCTTTGCAAGTCAGACCCGTGGAATAATTCCCTCGGAGTCATGGTGTTTCCACCCCTGCCTGGAACATACATGCAACACAAAAATGACAATTAATAAAAAGTGTTAATAGCAATCATGTTAATTGCGTCAAACTATTAATAACAATGAAGCCAGAGTTGTCAAACCACAGGAAACGTTTGACTGGGAGTCTGGAGCATTCCTTTGCCAAATACGATCCCTGTCCCCAGCATGTGGCAGGTAACAAGGTCATTTTCTCTGCTTCCCCATAAAGAAGAGGAATGCATTTATAGCAGCGCCCCTGTGTAGAGGAAGAAAGTAGAGGCTTGGCCACAGGAGGTTGCCGAGTCCAGGTCAGCATTTCTGGCTCCTATCAAAAGGCAGTTTAGCATCTCTAGTAACTGACACAAATGTAAGTAATGTTCTCTTTACAGCCAGCCTTTCCCTGAGATGTTGTTAAATTAGAAGGGAAATCTATTTCCTGTTAAAAAAAAAAAAAGGCGAGCGAACTCTGTGTTAAATATAGATATATGATATGTAAATGAATCTGACAACTGAGTGAATAAAAAATGAAGGTTTAAATTATTGAAGGGTAGGAGGAGATGGCGCATGCAAATAGCATTAATGTGGAAAGAGGCAGCGCTCTGAACAGGGAAAGGGGGTTTTGAAACATAATTATTTCTTTTAAGAAAAGGCTACGTATTAAATAAAAGCCAACAGAACCAGTACATATTTATTTCAAAGGCCTTTATTTCTGTGGTGTCGCTGGCTTCTCCTGGCTTGCTTTTTTTTTTTTTTGCCTGCAAAGCAATGAAATAAATTGAAGGCTACTGAATATTTTAGCTTTAATTAAAATAAGATAAATTAAGTTTTGATTGCTACATGAGAACAAATGAGTCCCAGAGACAACCGATCAGAGGCGGCTATTGAGACGGCTGTAGAAGGTGTTTGCTAATTGATTTGGTGGGGATAGAGCTCTTCCGGCCCTTAGTTATTGCAGTCAAACTGTGTTATATCATGATCGCCTGGAAAACTATGATGACTTCAAGAACATTTTCAGAGATAGAACTAACTTACTTGACTTAAATGGAAAAATACCTATCTTGAGATTTTAGCCTGCCAGAAGGAGTAAATTATGCTTAAATGAAGAAGATAATCTGGTTGTTTTTGGTCTTGTTTCATCGTGTTTGTTGTAAAAGGGAGAGAAACGCACGGCGCTGAGATGCTTCTCTGTTCCTCTGCCGCTGCGGCTGCGGCTGCTGCTGCTGCAGGGGTGAGGTTGCAGAGACCATTACTGGTTCAATATTGAAAATAGAAAACTAGTTGGTTATTTTTGTCAGTGGTAAAACTGACAAGGTATTTTTGCGGAATGGGTACTCTGCAGGTGCAGTAAATGTCTTCATTACATTTCACATATCTATATTTATGCCTCTCTGACCCTCTTCAGGACTGACAGGACAGGTTACGGGCTTCCTTTCCTAATTCAGTGCATGATGGCTTGGGACGAGTCGTTAAAGCTATAGATCAAAATGTCATTTATTAGAAAAGTGCCTCCCCAGGGATTCTTATCCTTCGTTTATTATTTGTTGTGTGCTGACAGTGTGCTCTGTTCTGTCTAATCTGTCTTTCTAGCTATTTATGTAGCCCTCATCACGGCAGCACCTGAGTGCCTCCCATTGCTTAAAAAATGATGTTTTGTTTCCGTCTTTCTTCCCCGCTCCAAGGAGCAGGGTGAGGGCTGCGGGCTGCGAGCAGATTCGGTGTTACACCTATGAAAGGTGCCCGATTCCTGTTCCTGGCCACTTTTGAGCGGTGACTTACTAGTGCCGAAGGGTCCGTTCCCGCCCTGCCCAAGAAGCGGGGACGGCACGGGCACGGCTGGATTGACATGAAGGGTCGGTCCGAACTGTCAAGGCACGTTGCTGCCAACGGCGTTCCTAGGAGAGGCCGTGGCTCCCGGCGGGAGCAGAGGCCAGAGCGGAGGTGGGAGGACTCCGGCAAGCCCTCACTGCCGGTGCACGCGGGGCGGCGGGCTCCAAGCCGAGGGCACCGCGCTGCCGGCAGGCACGTGCACCTCGGCTGCGCTCCCGGAGCCCAGAGCCCGCTCCGACGTGCCGGTGAAAAGGCAGGGAGGCTCCTCGTCCCCGGCTCCCGGAGGCAGAGCTCCCGCCGGCGCTCCGCTCCCTTTGCACGCGCCGCCGGAGCCGCAGCGCGTCCCCGCCGGGATGGCACCCGCCGCTGACAGCCTGAGCCGTGCTGAACGGCTCTCCTCCACCCCGGTCCCCCGGGACGGGACATGCAACCATCAACTCGAATACGAGAATCGATGGGCGCAGAACTGCGGCGTTCACATCCGTCTCTGGCGGTGACAGATTAGTGGCCATTTCTCCTTCCTTTCCCACCTGCGAGGAGTTGGCTCTCAGGCGGGTCCCGGCCCCGCTGTCCCCCTCCGTGGCCGGCCGGGAACGCCGCCGCAGCCTCGCCGGAGGGACAGGACCGAGAGGAGACCTCCCGGCGCGCCGCTGCTCCCGCTCGCGTCGCTTCAGGCTTCGCTAGGTTCAGCTTATGCCTGAGACGGACCTCGGGAAGGCAGCCAAAAAGCGAGGGCGCGTTCGCGTCTTCAGCAGGCACAAAGGGAACCAAGCGTCTCCCTGCGCTGCTGAGCCTCAGCCCGCGTCCGAGCGGGACGGAGGAGCCGCTCCCTCGGCCTTGCGGGCTGCTCCGGCAGGGCACAGGCGACACCCGTGGTGTAAACGCTAAACCCCCCTGCGCAGATATCAGACGCGCAAATCGTGTTCCTCACCACAAATCATTTATAAGCAGCCCGCCAGCCGAAATTTGTCGGAATAATTTTGAACGGCGACTGCTAAATCTTTTTTGCAGATAATTTGAGAGCTCGAAAGGGGACAGATTTGCTGAATGAATTGCTCGCTCCGTATCATTGCCCGGGACGCTCCAGCAGGGGTTTGTGCCTGATGCATTAACCAATTAAAGCAGTTCCTCCCACACACAGACATCTTTTGCATGATGAAATGCATGGGGAAGAGAGCTCCTTCCTGCCCCCCCCGTTTTCAGCCCGTGCCGTGAAGGATGCCGTCCATCCTCCTTGTCCTCCCTCTGGAAGTAGCAAGTAATCTCGGTAGCTGTCGGAGCGGTAGGTGCGCACTTATCTATGTGCAGTCTATCTATTAGATTGCACTAACTCACTAATTTGCTTCGGCAGGCGTAAAGCTTTCCTTAGCAGATGAATATGGCACTGACAAACCCTGCCGCGTTTGAGAGAGACCGTAATTTTGCCATTGAGGGTTGTCTGTGGGACTCTGCAGTCAACGCAGCCAGTCCGGGTATCTGTCAGGCGATGTCTGTGAATACCCGGTCAAAGAAGGTATTTTATACAACTGTGGACAGCCGGAGAGCGCTAATAATGACCTAAGCCGCGACTAAAATAGAGACTAAAAATGTATTTTTAATGATTTGAATGTATAAAGTCAGATTTGGTCACGATCCTCGAGGGAGTTTAGGGCTCACCTTCCGTTTCTGATGGTTTTTCCACCGACAGTCTGACACTTTCCCTTGCTAATGACTGGCCTTCCCTAGCGGGTGGCCCTCTCCTTTCCAACCTCTGCCCAGGGCTAAGGTCCCTGTCCCCTTCTCGGCAGCCTGCACGCACGCACCCTTCCTTTCCTGCTCCACAGCCCTGCGAGCTGCCCGGAACAGGGAGAAAAGCTCCTTTCCTCAGGATGAGACTGTGCCTTTGCCTGCCCAGGTAGGAGCCACCATAAATCTTCCGTGACTGACTTATTCCCGGCCTCCCTGCCTGGGCTCTCRGTGCAGGAGCGTAGGATGAGCGCGTAGGAGAGGGCAGCCGTAAGGCGTTTCGCAAGGTCAGCCGGGTGCTCGTGGGCTGTAAAAAAATCCTTAAATTTCCACATAGCTGTTTAAAGAATGTACTTGCACACTTTTTGAGAACTTTTCTATCCTTTTCCACAAGGACAGTGCGTGTTCTGGGCCACGACACAAAGAAGAAGTGATATTTGGTGACAACTCGCTGACCTACCTCCCACATTCGAACGTCCCCCTGTGGGAGATTTCAGCTGAATATCGGAAAAGATCGCTTGCATTCAGGCCTGACGCCTGTGTTTCTCGGCTTTCATGGGTCTGAGTCCAACCTGAGTGTAGGTTCCTTTTTTCCTCTGGTTTGGTCGTCTTAGTCTCCATGGCAACGCGCTCTCCCTTCTGCAGAGGCATCGGCTTTGCTTGCCACTTCCCAGCTCTGCATTTGTATTCCTGCCTTTGTCTTCTGCTCCGCGCTGGCAGCCGGCCAGGCCAGGCATCCATTTCAAAGCAGCCTTTGTTTTATTGGCGAAATAGCCGGTCAGAAATATATGTGATTTAATCAGAGCGAGAACACTTTGTTTCTTTGCTTTTCCTCTTCCCCACGGGCCAAAACGCGGTCATTCGGCGGAGCTGGCTCTTACCTGCGTTCTGCTAGGGGCAAAACCACGGCGGAGAGCGGGTCCCCCTGCTCGGAGCGCAGCCCTAAAATGGGCTCTGCAGCAGCTGCGGCGTGTTGGACAGGCAGCAGTAAGCAGGGTGGAGACATTTTCTTTCCCTCTCCCGCTACCTGTGTATATTTGAAATTTTATTTCAAAGTCAGATGTGTTGTTTTCAGAACAACCCTGTCTATGAGATGCAGATAGAGCTGGATTTGCTTGACGGCAAAGCCCAGTAGTTGAGATTCCAGCCTCTGGGCAGCAGAAAAAGCTGCTGGAGTGAAAGAAGAGCCCAGAGCCAGGATCCTGCCACCGGCTTGTTTCTTTTTTCCTCCTGCAGCTGCCTTTTCTCTCTCTAATGGAGGCAGGGTTGAAGCCAACTTGCTGGGGGGTGTGATCTTTTAATTGCAGTATCCATCCTTCTTTCAAGGGGAGTTCAAGGCTTAGAAAACGTGATGATACTACATGCCTGTTTTTTAATGTGTGCAAAGATATATGCAAATATATATATATATGCATATGTAGGCATATAAATATGCGTTTAATTGAGACCCTGGTTTCCAGGCATGCTGCCAACGTGGTCCTCGGATCTGTTCTAACTGTTCCTCGGAGAGCTGGCCCCGAGGTGCGGGAGAGAGCCAGGACAGGCCACTGAAGGGGGCAAGAGCATCTCGCTGCTGAGTCCCTGGGGCGTTCCTGAGGGCTCCCCTCTGCRCTCGCCCCGTTTGGGGTGAGAGACAGGGAAAAAAAGAGACAATGACTGAAGAACAGTGAAGACCTTCGTTAGGGGCAAAGGCAGAAGCAGCTTATCTTAGCCCTGTCCGGAAATAAAACGTTACCAGGCACAGCCTGTCCTCTGATAAAGGCATCCTTGGAAGAGAGGGAGAGCTTGGCAGCCGGTGCCGCGGAGGAGGCTGCAGGGAGCTCTAGCCGGCGAGCGGGAGCGCCGGAAGGTTTGGAGCGTTGGGAAGGTCTCCCTGAGCCCCCGGGAGCGCCAGACCGGCTATTGGCACCGCCACGGGGAGCTCCGCAGGCAGCTCCCGAGACCCGGGCAAGGCACGGGGAGTGCTCGAGGCAAGCAGGGAAGAGTGAAAGCAGACTGCAGCCGAGGGTCCCCACGCTGGGGGTCCCTGATGAGGCTGAACCGCCTCCCYGTTCTGCAAGGCAGCCTCCAACACCCGAAGAGCTGCTAACAGAAAACAGCAAGGTCCGAGAGGAGCGGGCTCTTCTGGCCCCGGCTCGTGGCTCCACGCTCTCGAGGGTGCGATCGCCTGTATTGCCCTGCTGTTATCCAAAAAAACCCAAGAATTTAAGGGCAGTCTTTACTTTTTGTTTAGTTTTAGTGATTTAAGGTGGATAGTTTTAATATGGTTAAACTGATTTATTTTTGTGAGAATCCAGCACTTACAGCTAAATGGAAGTAGAGTGTACTTTTCATAAAACCACATTGATGTGTCTCTAAGTAATGCATTTACTTTGCAATGTGGTGAAAAAGGAAGGAGAAGAGTTCTTCAGTTTTGGTCTTAGAGAGTCCATGACACTAAGAACCCAAACGAAAGGGATAAAAAAGGCCAGTTTATGTGAAAAAAAGACAAAGTGGAAAAAGCTAAGCCTTTTGTAAGAGATGTAAATGCACATAGACAAAAATTAATGAAATACTTGGGATATACCCTGCAGTTCCTGTCAGGATAATACAGATTTGGAATAAATTAGATTCATGCACAGCACATCTGTTAACAGAGGAGGCTGAGATTTCAGTGTAGTTGCAGAGCTGCAGACCTGAAGTCCGTCCTCTGTTATCAGAATAACTCCAAAGTCTGTTCTGTACCGTGCAGCTCTGCTGTACTGCAGTGGTACGTGGACATACCCAACAGTTTTATTTTCAGATGTGTTTAGGAGCAATTTAAATAATTAAGACCAGACCACCTTAAAATTAGTGTCCTTTGAAAACTAATCTTCAGGTAACTTGTGTCCTCAGCTAAGGTGCAGAAAATCAGCAGCAGAGGCAGCGATGCTCAGAGCCAGAGATTGTTGGGAAGAGAGAGCAGACCGGGGGTAAGAGCAGAGGAGTCCGGGGAAAGCGAGGGATCCGCTTTCTGCTGTGTTACCCTTGCACACAGATGACCTACCCTTCTGCTGGATTTCAGGATTTATGCAGATAACCCACAAGCTCTGTACATAAAAGTACAAGCCTATCCAAGTACCAGCTGCAATCCAGATGTGGCAGCTATGAGTTCAACACAAGCCAAATAGCCAGAGTTTCCTTGATTCTCTGTGCTGCTGCAGGTACCAATATTGCAGCTAGCTTCTTAATGGGGAGGCTGTCAGCACCACGCTGCACTCCCAGTGACTGCTGGTGAACGTATCCTAAGTCCACCTTCCTCTGCTGCTTGGAGAGAAATGCACGCTAGAGAGAGGCTTGAATTATTCCCCCTAGCCTCCTGTATACTTGATGCGTGGAATAATGTGGAATAACCTCATCTCACAGTGCCTTCTGTCATGACATAAGTGACAATACCCCACCTTTTAGATAAGCTTGATCCAAACACCATTCGTACTTCTCCCTGCTGGAGGTTATAGTTTAAAATGCACATCGTGGCACCTGTTTTCTTGCTCGTGGGTTTGTGAGAATTCCTGTGGCATGATACAGCTTGTTAATACATTGGGTGCCTGGAGCAAAACATCTCTTCTGCCCAGGAAGGAGCGGGGAGATGAACATACGCCTGGTCTATAAAGTATACAGTTCGGGCACATTGAGTGTTTGGGTTGCAGTTGACTGCAGATCAGAATACCAGGCCAGCTGCAGGAGAACAGCTAGCTCTTCTCATCCAAAGCTAAGTACTTGGCACATGCCCACCTGCCTACCTCTAAATGGACTGTGGGCGGCAAAACAAAACAGATCTGATGTGCTTCTCCTCCCTCCCATCCTGGAGATGCTGTTGCAGATGTGTGGTCCTGCACACAGTCGTATTTAGTCTTCACTAGTCTCTGGCCTACCGTCGTGGGGAGCAGGTGGGACAGGAACTTCTTCAGTCATGGGCCACATCAGCTTGGGCCCAGCTATATTACAGCTGGAAGTGGGCATGAAGCTATTGGCCTCAAAGGTCCAGCAGAAAAGACCTTTCATTTTGCTAAACCTCAGACAGTCTTCTAAGTAATTTATTGCGTCATTATGGCAAGATAGAAACCACTCACTGCAGTTTCCATGACACGTTTTACTGGAGTCATGGTGCCAGTCTAGATGCGTTTCCTACGTTCCAGCTTAGGAAACTGCATTCTATCCAGCTCTGCTTATGAGTAATTTAAGGGAACGTGTTCTCCTTCTCTATGGCCCGGTCCCCGTGACTCCTCTTTTAGGCAGGTGAGGTATATTAGGAAGCAACTGAGGGTCCCCGCAGGATCAGTGGAAATAGAGAAGCACCTGCAAGGACAACTCAGCTCTTAGGTGGCCTGAATCGCCTCTGTGTTATTGCCCTAGAAGCTGTGCGGCTTTCCTCGTGAGCACATGTGCAGAGCAAGGTTGGGCTGGCTGCCCCCCAAAGTCTTGTCGAGAACTCTCCATCTTTTTAAGAGCTAAAGGAGAAGATGCTTTGTCTCTTGGAGAGGGGAAGCAGTGCTGCTTCTGGTTGGACGGCTCCAACAGGGCGATAGTGGCAGATCTGAAAAGGAAAAGTCAGGCAAAGAGACGGAGGCCATGGTGAGCCACCCAGGTAACATGTGCAGGCGCAGGCCATTTCGTAATGGTGGCCAAGATGATCCTCCAGGGTTTGAAGCTCTTCTTCAATGAGGAGCCTGAGAAAAGTCACAAATCTTAAAACAAATGTGTGTTACTCTGACAAGGGTCCGTGCTGTCTTGGTGGTTATCACCCATTCTAAAAAAGCAGCCAGCCTTCCACATTCGATGTCTCCCTGCCTACCAGGCTGCCAGCTACCAAAGTCTGGGCCTGGGGTCTGCAGTGTCTTGGCTTTCCTTCCCTTGCTGCTCTGGGGAGTTATCCTGGGCTGGGGCGGGAGCTCGTGGCTCCGCGACAGACAACGCTCTCCATAACGGGAGTCTTTAGGCAGAGATGATGTCTGCGCAGATATTGCTGGGGGCAGCCCTGCATCAGCCGTTTAGGGGCTGTCCCAGCCCTGCCCATGTCAGGGCTCATCAGCCGCCAGCACACTGCAAACAGTGCTGCTGCAGGGGACAAATTCAGAAAAGCCAACTGGAACGGATAATCAAACAGTGGGATTTTTTCCCCAGATACATACAAATATTTTGAAGTGGAAGAAAGGCACAGCAAAGCAATGCCACCTCAGCAGGGCCACTGTTACTCATATGCATATGTCTGAAACAGAAAGCCATTTTACAGACCCTGCATTAAGCAAATTCTTATGCATAAATAATTGTACAAAGAAGTATCTTCCTTTACGTCTCAGTGCATTTGTTTATCATCATTCCAGATAATGTAAGTGATTGCATTTATTCCTTGCAGCCTGTTGTACAGTGCATCTTCTCACATCCCAAAGCTTCACAGCTGATTCTACATGCTGTGGAAGATGCACTATATCAGATCATTGCTGGATTGATTAATAAGTGATAATGAGGCTAAATTAAAGCTTCTTTAGGCTAACATGCTGCCCTTAAAGAATTATACCAGTCTCTGACTAGGTAATAAATTATCATGTGGCTGGCATGCAAAAGCACAATGCAAAATCTTGCCTTTCATTAGATGGCCAAAAACAACTGCTGCATTTAAGACTCACATCCTAGCCACTGTCATCAAAGATGGAAAAGCCTCTCTGGATTTGCACAAATTGAGAGAAGCAAACCCAGGTCAGTAGGACTAGGGCCTAGATTTTGCATAGTCCTGTATGGTAAAGTCATTTTTCCTAAAGCTTAATTTGCACGTCTCCTGCTTGGAAAGGTGACCAGAGAAAGTTATTTAAGTATATAGCAGAGGAAATACGCTATATAGTAAAATTTTATTTAAGTTATATTTTAGAATTTTTTGCTTTTCAGTGCAAGCATTGATCTTTGCAAACATTCACAAATTAAGGTGCACAATGTGTTTACAAATTGTTATGGACTAGGACCGCCCACAGCTGGGAGAAATTGAAGCACGGGAGGTCAGAGGCACACAGAAAGATCATGGCAGAGGGCAGACATAGTCCAGGCGTGACGGCTGCTGGAAGGGCCTCCCTGGCAGCACAGACACTTTGCACGAGGACAGTTCCCCACCTGGAGACAGTCCCAGGAGGTAACACGTGCCAGAGCTCATGCTGTGGTCTACGGTGGTGTTCAGTCCCGTTTTATTCTCTATAATTAGGAAATTCAGCAGATGAATATCCTTCTGAAACCTAAAACAGAGAATATCGCTGGCACAAAAAGAAGCAATCTGTGACAGAGTAGAAATCATTTGTGTTTCTGTCAGAGAGTAGAGCAACATGAAACAGGTGAAATCTTCAGTTAATCTGGCAGTGTGTTAGGAAAGGACTATTGTGGAGTTAGACGATCAATAACCATTGATTGCAAAAAGAGGTTTATTCATGTTTATTCATGATGGAAGACAGAGTAAATACACATAAACAACCATCACAACAGTATCTGGCCAGCAGGACACGTGTCCTTCCTGGAGAGCTGGTGCAGGGCTCCTCCGTGCAGACAGCTCGCAGCCGGCAGCCGCTGGGTCCCCAGCCCCGTGCTCAGCCTCTGCCTACCCCCTGGTAGCGCAGCGTCCCGAACGAACCTGCAGGAGGTTCGTTTCTCTTTGGTAGCCGTTCCTTTAGTTCAGTCGTTCACTGCCCTCTCTTGTGGTTGTGGTGGTTTCTCTGAAGAACTGGCTCATATGTGTCTTGTTAATGCGCCGACCGGAGTTAATTCTGGCTCAGATGTGGAAGGTTCTGATCTCTCACGGCCGTGGTGGGTGCAGCTGCTGGGACTGAGGAGAGGAAGAAGCTATTTCCTTATGTGGACTTCAATGTTTGCATTGAGTTCATGGCAAATTATTGTGCCTGGAGGGAGAGAAGAAGGAAAGGAAGCACTTTTCCCTGCASTTTTCCCTGCACATTTTCTTGCTGGTGGTGATAAAAAAGATGCTGGTTTGAGTTCTATGGGTTCTCCGTGTTTGGTTCTCCAAATAGCGCCCTAGTACTTTCTGAATTTGTCTCTAGGTAGCAAAAACCTAGAAACAAGCTAGAAAGAATCAGCTGTATAAAACAGACACCAGCCCACAGTAATCTGGCAAACTCCAGCACAGGCAAAATTTGATAAACCTGCTATATGGTCACCAGGTGATGTCCACTGCAGAACATAGGGAGCGGGTGTCCTTAGCCTTTCTGGCTACTGCAGGGCTCTGGATTGCAGTCTCAAGGAGGATCTGAGCCAAACTCCTTTGGAGTCAGTGGAAACTCTTCTATGAGCCTTCATGAGCAATTTGAACTGGACCATATTCACTAAAGACTGAGCAATGTAGAATGGGGGAAGTGGCAAAAAGGAAAAGACACAATGAACCCATCAGTGTGGTTTTCTTTCAAAGTGCAATGCAGCCCTGGTAAATAAATAAAGATTGGAAATGTCTATTGCACTGCWCCACTTAAGAGACCAGGGGATGTGAGGATGGCATAATTGGCTGGATGCAGAGTGAAATTCAAGCTCAGCAATTCCATTTTACAGTTGGCAGCCTTCCCAAACACAGATCAGGGAAAGCAAGTTGGACTAGCTTTAAAACACAGGGAAATTCTTTATCTTTTATAAATTTTTGCTGATTTAAACAGTAGGATTAAATTCTCATTTAATAAACCCAAGTGCCTGCTCTCCCCTACTCTGATCACTCTGCGTAACGGTGCTAATGCTGGAAAGGCACTGGGAGCCTGGAGCCAACRCAGTGAATTTTCTTTTCCTGAGCACAGATCTAATGATTGTTTGTTACTGCAGCCTGTGAAATAAGCACTGGCTGTTTAATCATCAGTGATAGTATAAGATTTTGCCAGCTGTTTCCGGGTCTGGTTGGAGGCAAGATGAACGCTTTTCTGTTAACAACTTGAAACTTTGTCATTTGCTTTTCTTCCTCCTAACTAAGGATCCTACAGAGACCCAAGAGTTCCTTGCTAACACAAATAGTCCAGTAGACTTAGCTGAGACTGCTCCTGGGTAGGCATTATATTTATGGGTAAGAACTGCCTGTCTGATACCTTTATATTACCACCAGCTACGCTATTTTTAAATAGTTCTAAAAATGCATCCTGTAAATAAAACCTCTACAATGAACAAGGAAGAGTCTCCTAGTAGAGTAATACACAGAGTCTCTGTGTTAACAAGAAGACTGTTTTCCCTTGTCTGTCAGATCGGCTCATTTAGATTATTTAAGTCAAGTGCAATTTTGAAAACAATCTGTTTTGCTCATGACAGCTTCTTCATTCTGTATAATGATGCTGAATGTAACAAGCGGCAAAGGGTTATTGACTGCAAATTCTCCACATTCCCAGGCCTGCACTTCTCATCTTGACTTATAAAAGGAGCCCCTTGCTTTATTTTCCCCAGACATTWAGCAGAAAGTATTTTCTAACATGTCGGCTTTAGAACTCCGCTCTGAAGCCTTCATTTTGCATGAAGCCTTGACAGCAAATTGCAGATAAAGGGAAAGGGTGGAGGGAATGGGAAACATTGAAATGGTGCCAGCTCATTTTTAACTATTTTTAGTCAGTACATTTCTCTGTCTCCTGCAGTTCCTTTCCATTTATTTTCTCCCTCTCTGATTATGTGAAAATACTAATTAAAAAGTTAATGGGGAACTGAAGAAAGAAGGATCCACACGTGTGCCAGGCTGGCAGGGTGCAGATAGAAGCTGCTGTTGCTGGGAAAAGATATTTGGGGATCACTGACCAGAAGACCATGTTTACTGAGTGGTGAAAATGTAACAGGAAAGATCCATCTTTGGCAGTTGCCTGAACGCAGGACAGGTTGTTTGTCCTTGAATAGTCATTTCCATTATTACTAATTTCATGTGTGATGATGGTGCTTTGGAGCCATTCAAATAAGGAACAGAAAAGTGGTTGGCAGTCTAATCACGGTGCTAACAAGACAAAACAGAATGGTTCCCAAATCCCAAACCTTCGCTGTCTTGCTCAGAGCAGTGGTCAGACCTGGGCAGCAGTGGAGCCTGTATCCRTACTGGAGGCATCATGGCCCTTGCAGTCTCTCCCCTGCACAAGCGCCCTTCGCTTTCACCCTTTTCGCGCAGCAGAGTCAACCCCGCCGCAGGATCCGCCACCCCTGCGGAAGCAGCTGTGCTGTGCTCAGCGCCTGGCTGCATGGGTGCAGCTCCCRGTCCACCCGCGAGCCACGGCTACGCAGCCCGTCTTCCTGCTCCCGCCGAGAGCAGGCTGCTGCCCAGGGCAGAGGYGCAGGCGGGCCAGGACGGCTGCCGCCGCGCAAACCACAGAGCCGGGCTGCTGCCACCAGAAGTGGGAGAGAGAGAGGGATCAGGAGCAGCAGCTGCTGCTTCAAAACATTTCCCCTCTCCTCGGGGGAAAGCAAGGGGAGTGGATGGGAGCATCCAGCTGGCCCAAACTGTTTCTGTCTGAGTAATCTTGTGATTTTCAAAATGTGGACTTTAGCTTGGGTCCATGTTAGGTGATACCTGTAAATGTGCTGTGAGGCTGAAAGCACTTTGCCTTTCTAAGGCAAGCGGTGGCAGTGTGGGGGTGAGCGGTCAGCTCTCACTGGTACCACTAACCGGATTCCTCCCTGGGTGCAGCACCTCGTGCACACAGGTGGCTTCCTGGAGAAAGTGAGCCCACGCGGAAAAAAAAAGCTGACATTTCATAAATGGGCGTTAAAGGATTTATCTGCCCTTCAGCTGAAAGCTGCTCCTAACCCAGATAGTTAGATATAGCCTTGTAAGTGCAGAGCTGTTATTTTGCTGTCCCTTTGCTGGCAGAATCAAAACTAGGATCTTAAGAAAAGAGCCTAGAGGTCCAGGCTCCAATAAGCACAGGAGTAAAATAACAATGAATGAATTTTAAAAAATGGTAATAGGCAGGAGAGAAGGTGACCCAGACCTCTCCCAACAACCTTATGCTCAGCAAAACTAGCTAAAAGCTAGAGCCAAGAGTGGTTATTAACATTAGCCACTCTTTTGGAAATGACATAATGGGACTGCCTTGCTCTTATGAGCAGTATGGAAATTAGGAAGTACAATAGCAACTCAGAACACGTAGCTAGAACATAGTCCCAGARCAGTTCTTTGGTGGACAATTCCTCCTGGAGCTGCTCCACACCATGCTCCTTTGCTTCTGTTAGGAAGTGGGGAGAGACAGCGTAGCGCAAATGTCCACCACGTCATGCTGTCCTCCATACTCCACATCAGCTTCTGCCTGGCTGACAAGTCGACAGATGAAATGCTGAATTCAGAACAAAACGCCTGTGAAGGTGCAGCTCAGCATCTCCAGCATGGTGTAAAACAAATGAGAGGCTATTTGGTGCTGTTTCCACCCCACTGCCATGACTAAAGTATTATTACTTTGCCTGACAGYCTTTGGATGGGTGAAGTCCAGCCTTCCTATTCTTCTCGAAGAAAACATTTTTCCTATTTGAGGGTTGTCATCTTGCCTGAATTTCACAAGTGTATCCAGTAGTTCCCCAGCCAGTTTCAGATGTTTAAGAACTGCAGTACTGAATCTCTTAGCTGAAAGAAAGTGGCACGTGGTGGGGTAAAAGACGCAGGAACACAATGTTGATGTGAGAAGTAGATGATGGGGTAAGTAATAGGGAGTTAGTTAATGCAGCAGATTTGCTGACAACRTATAACAAACCGTAGAATTTACAAGACAGAATGGAAGCAATTGCTGCAGCAGTCTAGCCTCTAGGAGCATGTGCATAAATAAAATTAGGGAACAATCTAAAATAATAAAGAAAGCTACAGACCTTGACTATGAATTTTATTGACAGTGGCATAATACAGTTAACAAAATGACATAACTGGAGTACATAATGCACTTAGCCTTCAGAACTGAAGGCAAACGTAACAGCAGTCCTCCTTCATCAACTATAGTCCCTTTAAAGACAGATAAAATAGGACTGTGGTCAATGAAACAAAGTAACAAGAAGTTGAATCAGATGTCAGGAAATAATAGCTTTCAGTTACACAATATTACATGAAAAAATCCAAACATTTTACACAGGAAGAAAAGTAAACCTTAAGACCAAATTTAACTTGCAAGTTATTAATAGAAGCAGAGAAACTGATATCAAATTTGTCAGTACCCTTTCCAGTAAGTGAAAAATAACTATCACTTTATGCATGTGTATGTTCAGCTCACAGCAATGCAAGCTGTATTATTAAGCAACTAGGTAGAGGATAAAAATATCCTTACTGGCTATGCTGCATTGTCATCAGTGCTCATCTTTAATAATTTAGGATCTTCAGCTGAAAAATACTTTACTCCATTCATGCTGGCAGAAATGCAGGTGATATTGCAGCATATTTCCTAAGACAATTGCTCATTTGTCCTGGGCATCCATTTATTTTACAAGTGAATAAAATAGCTCTCAGTTTTTTTCACTAGCATTAATAAGAAGGGTAAAAGCCAACTGAAACTGGCCTGGTAAATTTTTGTGACAATGTTGTTAACTGGATGCAAAAAGAGAGCAAAAAGTTCCTTATTCCAACAAAACCACTTCTTTCACTAGCTTTAATAATAGAACAGACAGGATGATGCTTATTTCCATATGAACAGTAGAAGAGAGTTTAGAAGCAAATTAAATTCTGAATAGTACTGAAGGCATGTACAATAACAATTATTCCCATGAACAGTAGCTGTTCAGACTGCTAGAATATTTTGAGCTAGTGCTTTAGAGCTAAATGTAGGAATGCCAGTAAGCAGCCATCTCAATGGCAGTTTTACTGTGCACCAAAATAACAAAACATTGGGACCAAAAATAATATGTAGAAGGCTAATATACCTGGATATATATTTTTAAAAAAATTGGTTTGTAGAGATGTGGCTAAAATTATGGTACGTCCCCAATATCAGCATACTTGGTGTGGCACTAATTCCTTTTCAGTTTAAATTTTCTAAGTAGAAACCTATTATCTGTATTCACTCTTTTATTATATAGTCTACTAAGAGTTGTGCACCTGCATTCTTCTAAGAATTTTATCCTTTAGGTATTAGAACCTTGGGAGTAGAAATTAGTCCTAATGTTTTCAAATGCAGGCATGTTAAATGGATGCTGAGTTTAAAAGTAGCATTGTAAACAAGCATGTTTCTTATTTATGCCRGTAATAATATTTAAGATTGCTCTAACTAAACTTAAAATATTTTTTAAAAAGCTTTCTTGCCATCACTTATTCTCTGGACGTGGACAAAGAAGCATCATTCCACTTTCATCTAGAGGAATTTTCCAGTTCTCGCTTTTGCARTATTTGGGCTATAAAGACATAATGGTAATGCTCTCTCCACTTTTTCCCAGTGCCTGTGAGAATGTGGATGTTTGCTGTGAATCTCTCTGTTCTCAGCCTCATTCTCTCTTGACATTATTGTTTCTAATCCTCTTCCATTATTGCCTGTCTGCCCTTYGACTATCTTCATTCTCTAATTTCTGGTGTATTTTTACTGAAGTCAGGCGCACTAAAACAAAAAGACTTTGGCCCCTATATTCTTCTACTCTTCATTCTGTGTACTCAGAGTTAAAACACCTCTGTGTACTCTCTGGATTGAGCTATAGATTCACATAATTTCTAGCTGAGTTTGCCAGYGTAGGTACTTCTCAGTTCCCTTTCTCAACCTCGTGAAGTCTATGACAGGGTAAGAGAGAGGAGTATCATATTTACGGCGCTCCTCCGGGCGCTAACGCTTCTTTTCCGTCCGAGTGGAGTCACTGACTCCCCAGACCCTGATCGGCCCCAGAAACGACGCCGCAGCCGCGCGCAGGGAAAGCGCTGCGTGGAAGTGTGCCTGGTCCCCTGGCCGTGCCTCATCCTGCCCTGCGCAGCGCAACCACTGCCCTTTTCCACAGGGCATTTTGTGCCGCCATGCTTGGACCTCTGCGCACAACCTCGGGATAAGTAAGGAATGCAGTGAGACACTGAATCCACAATTAAATCCCGCGGACGGGGGGAACGATGCGATGTGGAAAGTTGCCCCCGTCCAAGCGAGGCCTTCCCGCCGCCGCGGCCCGCGGGGTCCCGCCGGTTGCTACGGCGGTTGCTACGGCGCCATGTCGGGGGAGCGCAGCAACCCGGAAGTGATGCCTGGGGCGGGGTTTCTCTTCCTGTGCGGCGGGCCGGACCCGGCCGGGTGAGGAGGCAGGAAATGGCGGCGGTGCTGCAGCAGCAGCTGCCGGGCCCTCCCGCTCCGCAGTGCCGGGCCCAGGCCGCCTAGAGCCGCCGCGCCAGCGCCGGGCCCGGGCCGCAGCCACGCCGGGCCGGACTCCGAGCACTTTACATACATGAGGTACC
>NW_020447408.1:957183-1005029 GCF_003343035.1 Apteryx rowi | reverse complement strand
CGCGGAGCCGAGCGGAGCGCAGCAGCCCGGCCCGCGGAGCTGAGCTTTGACCCCCGTGCGCGCCCGGCGGTATTGTTTGCTCCTGCCGCGCTGTCAGCCCCTGGCGGCTCCTACCTCCGCAGCCCAGTAAGGTGGGAAGGGATTTTTTCGCTGCTGCGTTTTAAACAAATTCGTAAGTTTTAGTGATGCGGGAGAACTGTTTTCCTTAACGTGTTTGAAATATTTAAACAGAGGTTGTGTCGTAGCGAAGGATCGCTTTTTTTTGGTTATGCTTCACTGTTCTTCACTGTCCCTGGGTAAACATATCATTTGATTACTTGGCAATCTGTGATCTCCCTGTTTCCTCCTGACAAATCAACATATGGAGCTCAGCGTATATCTTAACCCCACTCCGGTTTTATTTTTTGCTTTGTGCTGCGTTTCTGTTGACATGGAAACCAACATCACTTTCTGTTCCAGAGAATTGGAAGCTAAAGCTACCAAAGAAGTTGAAAGAAAACTAAGCAGGTAAGATACTCATTTGAATGCACTCCTGCAGTTCAGAACAAGAGTTAGCCTAGGGCTAGAAATCTTTGTGAGTTTTATCTGGAGTTTTAAWTTCATGTTAATTGTAAGGATAAAAAGAAGAATTTGAAAATGCATTCTTCTATTGCATAGAGAAATCTTTGCAATTTTGGTTAATTCTGTAGACCAAGCACCTTTTTAATATGGTTTCTTTAGCATAATTTATTACATTATGTCAGATTCTATAATAGAATTTTCTTTCTATGGGATGTAAGGCTTTTGAAGAGAAAACATACTTTTCTGTTCTAAGTTGTTGCACCTAATAAATAATAAATGAATGAAAGATGGTGGTTTTTTTCCTCCTGTGTAGCTCAGCAAAATATTGTTAGGATGTTTAGGTTTTGGCAGGGAACTGGCTTTGAACAAAATACAAAGTGTGTATTACTACATAATGATTAGTTTCTTGCCTCTTTTCTGTCAAAAGGTAAAAGTGGTGAATTTCCCATTAGTGTGTAGTTTTTATTTCTGAACTCTGTAGAATAGAAAGTTCAGTTTTAAATACTTAGTTGAAAAATAAAGAGTTAAGAGTTCTGTTGAATTAAGAATTCAGTGCAGGTAATATATATCACTTCTGTATTTAAGAAGTTTTCTGTTGCACTGTTTGTTTTTAGTACAGTGACATTCTTGCAAATATTTAACTTTCTGTTGCTTGTGTTCTTTGTTTTTTATCTTTGTCTTACTTTTTTTGGTATTCTTTTTCATATAGACCTAAATAGGACTTCCACCAGGGAAGGCTGGCTATTTGACACACATTCAGACCCTGAATCTAGCTGCTAGAATGTTTTTTCTTGTACTTTGCTTTTTAATTATTTATTTACTGTGCCTAATCAGTCTCCAGGTTTCAGATTGATTTACAGTTACACTGTGAAAACTGATTGGCTTTCCCCTGCTACCAGTGTGTGTCTTTTTTTTTTTTTCTGGTAATATGCTTAAGGGGGAATAATTTTTCCTATTTTATTGTGTGATTCTGTACAATTTATATAGAATCTTTAAGATACACTTAGTGTGTCATTTTAAATGTAATGTCAGGGCCATTGTTAAATGGAGTTTACTTGAAGAGAGTGATGTCCAATTGCAACTCTTAAGTAATCTCTCCACAAAAGATATCAAAGCACAATATAAAAAAACCTAAAACATTAGTGTTTTATGGAAAACCCTCAGTACATACTTGATGCCAGAAGGGATTTCAGAACCATATCACTTAGATGGACTGAGCGCTAAGTTTAAAAAAATATATTTTGATGCAAGTTTTACAGTCATAAAAATGTGAAGTCTGCTAGCTCACCAGGAAATCTCTCTTGGCAGTGTAGAAATTGAAGAGATTGAAGTAAATTTATAGAACTACCTAAATTAAGTGCTTCGTGGGGGTTGAGAACAGAACAAGGTTCACTGAGTAAATTCTGATACAGAATGAATCTCTGCCATAGTGTGTTTTCTGACATGGAGGTATATATTTTATTCATTTAAAAGATTCTAATTTTTTTTTTTTTTAGTTAACATTAATACATCAGTTGTGGGGGGGGGGGTCAGAAAAGCTATATTTTAACTAGTTTGTGTTTGGTGAGGGAGTTTCATCCTGTCAGCATATAGTCTGATAAAATTGTAGCGTGCTTACTCTGGGTAAGCGTTATTACTGTTTTGCTATGTTCTGTAGAACTAAACAGATAACCTTCGTTCTTTCYCTGATATCACTATTTACAACCCTTTGCATATGCAGTTTTGCATTTGTATGTAAATACATTGTGATGGCCTAGTCCAATTCTAAAAGAGCAAATATCTTCCTAGGAAAGATAAATACACCAATGATACAGTTTTTCTTGATCTAAAATGTTTGCATAGTTTATATATAGACTGCAAACTCCATGGGACATTGACATTGTTATACAAATGGTCTGAGATGACTTTTGGAGTTTATGCTTTTAAAAGCATAGATAGCAAATGTTCCAATTTTTTGTTTTGTTTTTCTTATTAGGGATATTGACTTAGCCTTTTGGTTTGGGATAGAATAAGTATTACAGTTTTTACTGCGACTAGCTTATCTGGTCAGAATGATGATTGTTTTAACCTTGAGATTAGAAATTTGGCTTGTTTCAGAAAAGGATCTTGATTTGGTCTGCATCCTCTTCAAAATGCCAATTTGCAGATGATTAGACATATATTCCGGTTTCAAAAATAAGCGTAGTGCATGATTTGCAACAGTAATTGAAAGTGTGCAACAGTAAAATGTGTAATGTGTTTATGTTACAAATTAAACATCACCTTTTCAGTCTGTATTGCTGAACAAGTCACCTACAATAGAATGTGCAAATGCATTATTAACTGGAGGAATGTAAGAGTTGAACTTGTTAATATCGGGAGCAGTAAAAAAAAAAAGTTTAGTTCTTCTGATTTAAGAAATAACTTTTTAATTCTGTTTGGTAAACAGGGCTTTCCTGCCTCATTTATGTGGAACTGAGAGAAGGTAAATATCTGAAATATATTTACAAACTCTTTCCCCCCACCCCCCGCACACTGAGAGTTTGACTTCTTTCTTCATAAGCATGTAAATTACAGAGGAGACTGACAAAACTGCTTTCATTCATCTGTGTTTCTGCTCCAGAGAGTCCTTCTGCATTGGTTGCAGACTCTGTCTATGTTTTGGGAGAGCAGACTTTTTATCTGAAATCATGTATTTCTCTAGATTTCATCCAAGTATTCCAAGTTAATGCTGTGAGATTTTTTACTCTTGTGTGTTAGAGTAACCAACCATATTTCCATGAGGCTTTCCCTATTTGCTTTAGGAAAAATGAGGTGGCTCAGTGAAAGAGGCATAGATATGAGAAACAGAGTGAGAAATATAGCAGTTTCTGCTGAAATTTGAGCACTAGAGATTTTCTGGTGGGGAGGGCAGTAAACTTATGGGATGACTTCTGCTGTCAAATGAGAAGTGTATACTGTTTACACATTTCAAGTCCTTTAGAGACTCATAGACAAAATGATGTGTTTCTTTCTCCTCTACCCAATACCTGGCATACTTTTTTAGATCATGAGTAATTGTCTGGTTCTCCCTAGAAGGTAACTTGCGTTTACCTTTCCTTTTTCTAGTCTTAGAACAAATCCATCGTGCAATATACTTCTTGACTCTGCATTAATAAAGTTGCAGCACTCTGGGAGATGGGTGGCCTTACAGTTAAGGTGCTGAACTTGGATGGCCAGCATTCAAGTTTGTGCATCTGTTACAGCTATCCTGCATGACCAGTTTGATTGTGGAGAAGCAGTTTAATCTATTTTCTTCAGTTCCTCATTTGTTTAATGGAGATAGTGATTGTTTGTTGCTGCTACTAAAGCTTTGTGTATTTAAATGATAAACTTCTTGGGGAAAGAGATTTGTCTTCTCTATCTTTGTGTAGCAGTGAACATGGACTGTAATCTCAGTTGAAACCTCAAGGTGAAACTGTAACACAAATATTGCTCCAGAACTATGGCATACTTATACTGCTTGTAGCTTGGAGCATAGTTCTGTCAAGCCAGCTTCTGTATGAGGAAAAATGGGAAAGATGATTGCATTCCAAATAATTGGTGGTGGTAGAGATGGTAGTTAAACTTTTATCTTCCTAGGGTGATAATTTAAAGACTAAAGAATTTAAAAGCAAAAAGGAAAGTTGCTGGCATTCTTTTGCTAATTAATTATGCATTTAAGTATGGCTTCAGTTTTCAGCTTGGCAGCACCTCTTCTGTACATTAATAGCTGAAAAGAATTAACACACATACAACATCTGTAAATAAGTGTTTTCATTTTCTTATCAGGGCATGAGGCTTTTTTTGCTCCTGTATAATGCGCTGAGTGGTTTTAGTTGTCAGAGAATGTTTCCATTAAAGGCACTGGTGTCTTTTTTTTTTTTTTTTTTAACTTTAAAGTACTGGTTTCTATTCCATAAACTTGAAGTGTTCTTTTTGTTGTAGTGAACCTTTTAGTGGGAAACATTGAAAGGAACGGAAGGATCTGGTTTTAATTGAAACAAGTGTTTTATAATTGATTCTTTAATAATGGTGGCTTAATAGAAAAGCTAACAACTGCTTTTCAGAAATTGAGAATTTTTATTGGCAGTTTTTTGAAATTGCATTATTTCAGATTTTAAGATTGGGAATCTTGTAGGTCAGAATACAGAAAAAATATCAAAATTGAAAGTCTCAGCAATATGTTTGCAAGCCTATGTATAATATCAAACATAGGTTAGATATGGCATGTGTGCATGTACATATGTTTACTGTCTTTGCAGAATTCTAAAAGGTCTTTCAATTCAAGATACTTAAATGTACTTATCTAACAGTGTTCAGTCCGTAGCATTACAAGTTAATTTATAACCAGAAGAAAAGCAGTTCAGTGGAACTGATTCTCCCCCTGACCCTCACAGTTTATTTTATATGTATGCCACTGGATTTTCTAAAGCCATTGTGTTTAATCACTTAAGTTCCTACTCTTATATTTGCTCCATGTAGTACATAGGTAGAAAGTAACGCTTGGAGAAAGTGTTAACGCAGAAGTTGATGTTGATCCCTCAACATCAGGCATGCTATTGGTGTCTCCAGTGTCCTGCGATCAATAAATAGGTAGAACGCTGCATGTGCTTTCAGGAAACGAACTGGTAAATATCTTTTTACCTTCAGTTATTAACACAGGGCTACTAATGTTAACTGGTCTCCCTTACCCACGAGAAAAGTGCTCCCTCCCTCCCCCATTTCTATTAGTTAGCACTAGTGCAGTAGTTCATCACTTAAWGCATTTAGCGTGGAAGGCCATAGTAATGACAACAAAACCCCATACGCAGTCTTTGCAGTGTTTGAAGTGCTTCAAAGTAAGCCTAATGCAATACGTTTGGGAGAATCCCTTCACAGCCTCAAGGCTTCTAAAAGCATTTGTTCCTGATGTTAGCAGAGTGTCTTTAAAAATGTACTAGCACCATCTTGTGGGGCAATGTGACTTTAATTTGGTTTGGGAAGTGTTTTCTGAAGGTGACTGTTTGGCAAGTAAACTCCATGTCTGAGCATCTGTAATAATGCTAACGTCTTTAGCATTATTTGTAGAGATAGATCTTAACTGTTAGTATTAGCTTGAAGAATCTTGAAACAAAATTAATGCGTTTTTCTCTTTATTGCATAGGTAATTTGGCTTAGGTGAAAGCTAGGTAATTGGCATTAATGGTAAAATGGTGACCTGTTTTATTTCAGTGCTGAAGCTTGCTATGTGCAAGTATTGCATGCTTTTCACCAARGTAAATATTGTGTTCAAATCATAATGCAGTGTTATGTCTAGGATCATAATTTGTGTCAAAATTCTTCTTGTAACCATAATTTCCTCAGTGGGGTGACTAGAATCGTAATTCTACTGTGGCATAACATTTTCCTTTTGCATATTATAACAGCAAAAATAGCGTGCTTTACAAATGCCAGTTATTGAATCCTTGTTATGTCTCCGAAGAAAAATATGGATATAGTTGATTCTCCTTTTCTGTAAYGTAAGAATAGATGATAAAGGTGGCTAATCATTTTCCTATGTTTTAGCATGTTTAAAAAGCTCCAGGTTGCCATTGTAAAAATCTCAGGTTAATCAAACTTTTTTCATGAACTGAAGTAACAATTACAGTGTGATTTGATGTAAATATTACCTGAAATATTTATATTTTGAACTTACAGCCTTTTTCTAGTCTGCAAGCCAAATAATAAATCTGTCTAAACAAAAATAAAATCAGAGTTGTCAAAACTTAATGTAAAGAAAAAGTAATGAATGCTAACCGTAGAAATAAGAGTGTAACTGCTTTCTATTTAATGGCATATAATTGTGATAGTTATGAAGTGAAAGACTTATTCTCAAAAATAACCTAAAATCCCATGGCAGTTTCTCTCTTGCCAAAGTGATACCTCTCTTAAAAGATTATAAAGTACAATTTTTTGACAATGGCTTAACTAAGTGAAGCTTTTTGGTATGTCTTTTATCTTGCACAAATGAGTTGTTGCGTGAGGTACTGTTACAAGACTACCAAAATTGGTTTAAAAAAAACCTTTCTTATATATAAATAATGGAAAATATTTATCTGACACTCCTTGTATTCAAAATTGTACAGATAATAGCAGCTTCTACTTTTATGTCCTCAGACTCATTAAATGTATAGTCTCTCCTGAGATCAAGATCCATTTTCATTTGGTCTCACTTGAAAATAAAGCATCTTTCCAGTTAAACTATTTAAACTGAAGGCCTTTGTTCCAGTCTCAAATATGAATTTGGTATGGCATGGGTGTTTTATTTTCAGTTGATCTAAATGGAAGAATAAGGTTTGCATTTCTGCTAAGACCATTTAACCATGAACAAGCTAATCCAATTATTTAGTAGGAAAAGGAAATTCCCTATACATGTGTTTTAGTGAAAGTTGGATGGCTGATAGGGGAAATAATAGAAGTCTGCTTGTATATTCATGTATGAATCAGAATTTTGAGTCACTGCTGCTTGTTTGAACAGCTGGTGGACCAAGCGTGCTGCTACRAACACTTCTGCCATACTAAGCCAGTGGGATAAATGTACCCGGATGTAGGGAAAAGCCCAGCAGAAGAAACCTGTTTATTTTCTAGCTTTGTCTTGTTACTATTAGACTTGATTCCTATGGTATTTTTTGTTATGTGCTGTAAAGTAACAGGAAACTGATGATAGTTTGTACACAAAGAATAATATAAAACGGTGAGTAATTAACAGGAATAGAGAAATATTAAAGCCTAAGATGATAGATGGGAAATTCTAAGTAACACTTCTGTTTCTCAGGGAGTAGCATTAAAGATGTACCTTGTTTGTTATATATTCTAATAGAATTTGGAATTTGATATGTAAATACTATCATTTGCTGTCTGTTGATAGGGCCTTGAATTAGTATGTTAGAATAAAATAAACTTGCTTTTCCAGCTGTCAGACGGAAATTTAGTAGTTCTGCTTTAGGATATGATGTCTTAATGAGCTAATCTAGATTAGTATTTTAGGTTTATGTTTGTAAGAGGGGTAG
This sequence comes from Apteryx rowi, assembly GCF_003343035.1. Taxonomy (NCBI): domain Eukaryota; kingdom Metazoa; phylum Chordata; class Aves; order Apterygiformes; family Apterygidae; genus Apteryx; species Apteryx rowi. The sequence continues at coordinate 997,440 of NW_020447408.1, read as the reverse complement.
CGGCAGCAGGACTATCTTTGCTGAGTCACATTTTTGATGAAGAAAATGGGCAATAAGGACGTTGTTGTTGTTAAAGTATATCATGGGTTATTTTTGCTTTTCAGTCAGTGAGGTTAGAGGTTGTAATGGTAATCCAATACTGCTATAAAAACATGTCATGAGCTGTAGGTGGGTAGTGTTTTTTCAGGGGTTGCCTAGGGTCCTGATATTAATCACAATTTTCTGTGTGTGTTCTGAGCTGGCTTTGTCATCCAGAATCTGTTGGTCTTAAGTATATGAAGACAGAATGATTACAGTTTGATAATTTAAGAGTTCTATTGTTCTTGTGTGGAAACTGAAAAATGATGCTGTGGTAGAACGTTCCAAAGATATCGGTATATTACTTGATAGCATTTCCACTCAGCATCTGTATTATAAAAATAAAATGTARTCCTGTTGATTAGTTGTAGCAGTGTTGATGAGGATTCTGTGTGTGTGTGAAAATACCATTTTGCATTCTGCTTGCTTTTCAAAGTGCTGTATCTTTCTTCTAAAATCTGAATGATTTTTCAGTTTTTTGTGCCTGACACACACAAATTCATTATAGAAAACAATGAATCGACTACTTCCTTAACTTTTTGAATTCAGCTTGGTACAGAATCACAGAACCGTTGTGGTTGGATGGATCTTTAGAGACCATCTAGTCCAACCTCCCTGCTCAAGCAGAGTCACCTAGAGCAGGCTGCCCAGGACCCTGTGCAGACAGCTTTTGAATATCTCCAATGATGCAGACTCCACAACCTCTCTGGACAACCTGTTCCATTGCTCAGTCACCCTCACAGTAAAAAAGTTTTTTCCTTAGATTCAGATAGAACTTCCTGTGTTTTAGTTTGTGCCCGTTGCCTCTCATCCTGTCACTGGGCACCACTGAAAAGATTCTCTTCCCATCCCTTTACACCCTCCCTTCAGGTATTTATATGCATTGATAAGATGACCCCTCAGTCTTCTCTTYTCCAGGCTAAACAGAGGGATCAAACAGAGTCAGGATATTACAATCCTGTAAATCTACTTTTCTTCTAGTAGATAATTCTGTGCAATGTACTGTCCTGCAACAGTGATGTGCTTACTGCATCAGAAGTGTTTAATCTGTTCCCACAGACCTCATACAGCTTTCTAGAACAACTAATTCAGGTGACAGCTGAGAAAGTTGCGCTGTTCCCCTGGTGCTCTGCAGCCTGTTAAGACCAAGTTTCAGACTGCTCAAATGCTTCTGCCAGCAAYAGCCTGCATCCAGATGTTATCTCTTGCTAAGGTCTTGCACCTCATCCCATTTCACATTGAGACATGCATGCCCAGTGCTTGTCAGACCTGGGGACACCAGCCCCAGAAAGAACAGTGACCAGGTTGTTGCTCCAGAACAATTTATCTGGCTCACCGCCTGCCCCCTCTCCAGATCTAAGTAGCCCTGGGGAAGGAGAATGACATGGAACAGCTACAGGAATTCCAGTTGTGCAGCCTGCTTGTGATGGTGTTTTTTTCCTGGGGTGATCTTGGGACAAGGTAGGCAGAAAGCTGCTCACAGAAAACGTCTGCTGAATTAATGATTCTGGAAAGTGTCAGACCTTTTGCATACGTGCAAAGTAGTTATGCATTACACACACAGTGAGTGAGGTTGTGATGGGAGTGGGCTACGGGCATGACTTTCCCTGGCCACTGGAGGAAGATGTGGTGCTTGGCCTTTCCAGCTGGTTTATGTGACTCTTAGTCTCAAAGGATGCTTTAGGAAATAGTATGTTTCTGAACAGAGAATCAGTGACTCTTAATCTTCTTCATATGAAAGTCAACTATAAATGAATTTTGTTCTATCAAAAATAACCTACGTGATATATGCAAACTGTTTTTTCTAGACTGATTTCAGACTTCTGTGCTTCTTGTATTGTTTATCAATTCAAATTATCTGTTACAGATTGGACTATTCSAAATGAGCTCAAACTGAGGGTCAGGGTTAGTCTTCAGTCTGGTTAGAAATGCTCAGTGTGCAAGATGATGATGGACAAAACTGGCTTATATATTGCCTTTATACTGCACAGGTGTCACTGCAGATTAATTGTTACCTCCAATTTGGAAAGTATCCATGGGATTGCTTTAAATTAAACTGCCTGACTGTAAWTGTTTTCTGTAGCTAGGTGACTAACCTGTTAGTTGTCCATGAAATAATTTTTGATACCTAATTGGAAATGCAAGATTGCTTTTTGCAGCAGGGCAGTCCTCAGTGAATCTAGCAGCCAAATGGTAGAACTATGGTAAAATGTAGAATAGCCATGTTGCACTTGATGGTTTGTGATTTGTCTTGCAGTACAACTGAAATCACAGAGGGATATCAGAAATAATGTATTTTTAGATTTTTGCATATCATAAATCTGAAACAATGATTTTTAAAGAACACTTGTGCTCAGTCATTAAATAACAGAATTTGACTGGTCTATAGAAACTTCTTAGAGCAGTGCTCTGTCTGTAATGCATTACTGTGTAAATGGGGTGAGAAAAATACTGGTATTGTTTGGCTGTTCACTGCCAAAGCATGCTACAGCTCAACCTCTGGTAAATACCTGCAGTGTCAGACAGCTTTTATTAACACATGTAACATGAGTTGATACTTGTAGCAGTACTTGTACTTGTAACAGTCATCCTAAAAGTGTTAGAGGAGAAAGAATCCTTGATATACAATAAATCAGTCTTATTCCCACAGAAGGAAGCACTGGGAAAAGAATCAAGTAGAGGATGAAATCAGATTTGCAGCAAGAGTGAAGATCTCAGCGAGCAGGGATGAAAACTGATTTCAGCTTGTATTAGTTACTGCACAGAAACATGTAGTCGTGCTCCAAAGAATTTTCTGTTTACAGAGAGAGAGAAATCTGGGGGAGGGGAGGAAAGGTATTTGTAATTAAATAAAGAAATACTCATTAGTTTTGTGAATATAAATTTTTCCCCTCTAGCCAAATAGATTTTTACCATCTAGATAAGGTATAGTTGTTGTCTGACTGAAAGTATTAGTAGAAACAAATTGTATTTGGGGTGACGTTAACAGTCTCAGAAGTTTGTGTCCTGTTTTAAGTACTGCTGTCTTGTTGTGAGATTCTCCAGCAAGGTGTTGAAAGGTGGAACTCAAGCGGGCAGCAATAATGTGGTACTGGCCCCTCCCAAAAGAATGGGAATATTGTGCAGAATGCTAAATATAATAACTTTGTGGCTACCGTAAAGACCTGATGGGCTGCTGTTTAGTATTACTTCCTTTGGCACCACCTAAAATAAGAGACAGCTGTTGTAAGAGTGCAGCTTGCCTAATTAAGAAGTGAGGAAGTTATGTGAATTTCCCAGAGTGGAACCGGGTTGAAGTCAAACATGGATCTCTGCCAAACAACTGCACCCATTTTGAAATGGGCTTGAACTGTACTAAAGTTACCAGGTAGAATGAACTGKTTTTTTATATGGAAGAATAAGTAATGAAAGTTTTGGTACTCATCAGGCATCCCACGTTTTGCTTCTGTATTCCAGATCTGCATATACTACATGTATTCAATTGATTTCACCTCTGTTTTTTATCTAGAACTATCCTATGTGAAACTGCAGTTTTGTAATTGTAGATAATTTGAGGCTAAAAAGGAGCTCAGGTGTTATAGGCAGAAATCAACCACATACTTGACTGCCTGTTATTGACACTGTTAGTTCTTTTCTTCCCAAAGTTTTGTGTAAGCAAGGTTGTCTTTTGTTTAATAATGTGAGAATATGCAGTCCTGTGTCATCAGATGAGAGTAACTTTTCTAAAGGAGAATTAAATACTTCCAGAGTAAATATGTGTTAAAATCTCTTCTCCTGCCTGGACTTCTTTAGAGGGTGAATGGTACAGTTAAGACAAAAACAGTGCTTCCCTCGCTGACAAGTCTTTTTTTAAAAAAAAAAGAACATGGCATGGTCTGGACAGTGGTGTTGCCGCTAAACCATCTGTTTTAGCGTGTAAAACATTATGCTATTAAGTGCATTTAAATTAATGTAACTGGTTTTGTTTTCACATTTGACAGTTACGGTTTTGTGGCTTAAGGTGCTCTAAAATTGCTCTGCTGTTGAAAGCTCTGGTGTGACAATGTTGCTCAGTTTATGTTCCTGCTTGTTTGTGCGATCTTTATGTCAGCACTAGCATCCATACGTATATGCGATGAGTTGAATTAGCTTACTGCTCTGRCAAGAAGGTGTGTGCATTTTGGTTGTTTTTTTGGCAAAGGTAGCGTTTAAGATCAGTGAGCTGATGCAAATGCCTGCATGGCTGGGTAAGCACTGGTGGTGATACAGAAGGGTGTGCATGGCGGGGAGGACCCCATGGTTTGTTTGGCTTATGCTGAGGGTAGTAAAACTCCAGGGTGAGAACTGGTTACATGTGAAAGTAGATAAATGTGATGATGTGTGAGAGCTCAGATTCATACTAATTCGCAACAGCAGGTAGAGATTCAATAGTACCTGAATTTGCATTGCCTTTTGAGTTGATTAGTGTATAAACCTTCATCATATACTTTGGAAAAAAGAAAATCCTGTATTGTAGCTTGGCACTGCATGTGTTTTTAAAGTTTTGTCGCTTGTGATTTGCAGTGAAAGTACATACTCCCTTTAGAAATTTTATCCAATTAGAAGTAAAATTCCCCAGTTTCTTTCGGGTCCCCATGAAATAATTGTTCTAAAATTAATCTAAGTGTGTACAGATTGTATTTTGGGAGAGTTAATTACAAACTGTGTGGTTCAGGGATTTAGTGCAAGAAGAGGAAGAACAGTTGATGGAAGAAAGGAAAAAGAGAAAAGAAGACAAGAAGAAGAAGGAAGCTGCTCAGAAAAAGGTATGTTGAGCTTTACAATATAAAAGTCTGCACTCATAGATTACTTTTCATTGCCAGTAAATACTTTTTGTTTTAGCCATTATTCAAAAGTGTTCTTCTTTGATCTCATTTTCTTATGCTTTAAATGCACTGATAGATAGTTAATAGTAACTAACATATTGAAAATCTTAATTGGCTTTATGTACATAATTTCTTCATAAATATCTATTCTTCTGAGGTATCCATTCTTTTTTCTGATTGCCAGTTGAGTCAATTTCAAGTTTAGAGGTTTCCTCAGTATTATTGCGCTTGTAAGATTTGCTGAATAACTTTTTTTTTTAAGGTAGTGGTTTTCAATTGTAGCCCTATTTTAACATATCTTCTTATCATTTTGTATGGGAACAGTCTTGTCATAGCACATTTTGCATTAGGGAAGGTGGATAAAAATGAAAATATTGGCAGTAAAGATGTTAGATGTAAGCATCATGGAAATACTTTTGAACACTTCAGAATTCCTGTGTCATGTCAGAATATTCATCATGGCCATTGATTCTAAATATTGACCCTAAGCTTGAGAGGAGCTTGTGAATCTGTTTTGAAAAATATGTCCATTTCACACTTATATTTGGTAATTGATGGTAGCAGAGTGAACTTGCTTCTCAGGGTTTTTTTCTTTGATTCCATTGAGTAGTGTTAAATGTTTATTATATAGCTGAAAATTTAGTGTTCAGTTCTCCCTGTTTGTGTAAATAAAGGCATTTATTGTGCACGTGTACAAAATTAGGTATATCTAATCTTACAACACATCTAAAGGAAATAGTGTATAAAGAATACTCCTGGAAAAGATGGGGTATTTGTTTGTATTTCAGAATGAGAAGTTCCATAATCTTGTCATTAATTGACAACAGAACTGCATAATAATTACTGGACCTCAAGTATAGCTTTATACCATTTTTTCCTCTCAGAATTTCGTTKGAATAAAAAGTTGTTACAGGAAAGGAGCTGGTTTACTTGTGAAATTTGATTTCATCTTTTAAATAAGTGATTCTTCATAGCTGTCACTGTTACAAGACTTATATCAATACAGGATATTAGGGATGGCTCCCTCCCACAAAATTTAATAATTTCCTGAATTGAAAGGCATTTTTCAGAGTGAAATTCTAGAAGAAATAGAAGCATAAATATTTTCTGCAAGTGAAGAGACCAAAGGTTTGCCTGAAATTGAAAGTTTTGCTTACTCTTTCCCCCACTATGGGGTATATACTAGACTGTTCCTAAGAAGCCTTATGCCTACATTGACATGGTGTATTCTCAGAGTAACAAAATGTTAAGTGCTTGGACTTGATTTATGAGACTTTTAAGCAGCCTCTGTGGAAAGAGCAGTAGGATGCCACTAGGGTGCTCATGTGCGTTCCTGGAGGAGYCTAAACTTGGTCTAGATTAAAGAGAATGCATCTCTGAAAAGACATGGTAACAAACAACTACCAGTTAACTTAGCTATTAAAAAAAATTCCTAGTGCGACTTTTTTTTTAACCAATCATTAATATTTATGAATAGAATCATATGGACCAAAATTGCTCTTTTTGTTTTGTAAGCTTTTTCTATGTGATCTCTTAAGAACATACTGTTTGGTATTCTCAGGCTTAGGCTCACTAGCAAAAACTGAAAAGCATTTAGCAGTTCATCAAGCACTGATCCATTTTAGAAGTCCATAGCTGAAATAGGGCTGTGAGGGGAGTGTGGTGTGTTTTGTGTGTTGTTTGTTTGTTTTGTTTTGTTTTGTTTTTTTTAACTGAATAAGCCCTTAGTATTAAATCATTCAGTAGCCTTATCCTATGACCCTTTTTCTTTGCTGATCTCTTTGGATGCTGTGAGCAGCGAGATCCAGCAAACAATCTGTAAAATTCTAAGCTGTCTCATTTTCCTGTTTGTGAATTAGTGCCAGACTAGTCATTTTGTTTTTAACTTGAAGCTAATTTGACTGAAGCTATGAGAGTAATAAAAGTCATCTTCTGGCTTGTGTCTGTTATGATTCATGGATCAGGCACTGGAAACAGTATTTCTGTCAGAGTATTGTCTATCTACACTTTTTCCCAAATTAATCTGTTTTGCCTAACTGTAAACTAATTTCAGAATAAAGGCCTGATATCTTAGAGAAATTCTGGGAAAAGTCTCATAGCATTTGGGTGGCAGTAGGCTAAAGTTGGAAAGCCTTAATAATGTGATGCCAACTCGATTATATTTTTGATGGACTCTTTTGTTATGAAGGAGTTTTGGCAATGGGATACTGTGTGTTCTCAAATCATATAGCGAAGGAAGCTGATAAATGAGTAATTCACAGGTGAATCAGAGGAAGAGTTTGGTGTTTTCATCCTCTTTATGTCCACGGTCTGTGATGATTCCATTCTTACTAGGATTAAAAATGTTTTAAATACATAAAATCCCTGAAAAGTCCCAGTAGAGATGGGACTCTGCACCCCTCTGCAATGAGGGGTGCACAAATTGAGGAAAAAGATTGCAAGCCTCCGTGTTAAGCCCTAAACACATGTATAGGCAGGGCAAGAACTGAAGCAACATCACATAAACATACTGTGGAAGGGAATGTGTATTTTGTATATACTGTAGTCTCTTAATTGGAGCTAAAAGACAAGAGTATTAGGAGAAAAACAGCTACAACAAAGGTACGGCACCAACTTAGTGAGAGAAGATATGTTCCTTTGCGTGGTGCTTGCATCCTGCTGCTGAGCACCTTCTGTGGGATACCTAGAATTGTATTTCTTTTTATAACCATACTATTACATTTTATAACCATATAAAAATGTATCATGAGTTCTTGGTTCAAAGCCCGTTGTTGTACATGAAGTATCTTGGAGCACAAAGTGCATGCCAAACTTCCCAAGCCTTCAAAATAAACTTTTTAATCAGATTTTTAGACAAAGTCAGCTTACATCAGAAGTTGTGACATTGCGTGGTGGTACCAAGTAGAGCAACTGCATTTTGCAAAATGACCAGTAGTATTGGAAGAGTTAAGGCAATAAGGATAAGAAAAAGTGGAAAAAAAGTGTGGGTTTCTTGGGAGTAAGAGACTTCATTTTGACTATGTCTAGATACTGGACTGTGTAACTTTTTTAATGTGTCCCTGCCTTTGTCAGCTTAAGGAGTCAAAAATTAAGGTTTTTTTTAATATACTCTTGATTTCATTAACACAAGTGAGGATATGGCGTTAAAGATTCATTAATAACATTTCAGTAGTCAACCCTACCAGTCCTAACATTTAAATCTTTTCTCTCTCTCACTCCCCTCCCTTTTCAAGGCTTTAATTATAGACARCAGTCACCTTAAATATTATCTCAAATTATTTTATTGCGTGATATGGAATATATGCAGTATCATAATTAAAAAGAGCTGTATACAGCTACCAAAGTGACCCTATCAAATTAAATCTCATTTTGCTTTGAAAATAGCGCCTTTTAAAAGTGATAATTAAGAGCACTCTAGCTTCAGATAGGAAGAACTAGGACTTGTGCTTTTGAGATGACCTTTATGAAGTCGGTTTCACTATCTTCTATAATTAAAGCCGCACAGTTAAGGTGTGCTTTCATACAACAATAAATGCTTCTCTCCCCATTTTTATCCTATGATACAATTTTATTCAAATARATCTCTTATCTTGGCCATATCACAGGAATAATCAGTTGAATCTTGGAAAGACTTTAGATTTCTAGGTCCCTCCCTTTCTTCCCCTGCCATATTCTGCAATAATGTGGTGGAGATTCCTTGCTTCGAGGCACAGTGTTTAATTTGCTTCAAACATGTTAATTTGCAAGTTTAATTTTGTCTGTTTCATATAGTTATCTCTCAAATTAATTTTGTCTTCTGTAATATTTAAACTGCTTTCTAGGCATAAGGAAAAGTTGGCAAGTGTTGTTTAGAGACATGCTTCTGAAGTAGATAATTAAATAACTTTAAAACATTTTAGAAGAGGAAAGTCAAAAGCTAATGTAACTTTATAAAGTGGCATGTGCACAGATGGTTTTCCTTATCTGTACAAATCACTGACACTTTCTTTCTTTTTCTAGGCCATTGAACAAAAAATCAAAGGTAAGTAACTTAAAGTTATTTCTATTCTCTATATTATTTCTGTGTTTTAAAATATATTGAATCAAATGGGTCAGCTAAAAGTTTTTCTTCAAACTGAAAAACAGGCACTGTGAAAATTCAGTTGAACTGTTTCACACAGTTACCACGAAAGGTTAGGAAAGGAATGGGCTAATGGTTTACTCCAGGGATTTGCTTGTTTCTATTCTTCCTATTTTTCATTCTTAATTACTTATATAGCACCAGGCATATACATATAATCACGAGTTCTTTTCCTTATATGCTTTCTTCTTCCCCTTTTTGCTTTTTCTGAAAAGTGCATAAACATTGTAAAACTACTTCTAATATGACCTTTCATAGATCCGCATAATGGATCTGTTTGAGACTTGGCTTCCAAATATTCAAACTGCAAGTGGTTTGGGAAAGCTTGAGAGCCCAGTGATTGTTATGTCCAGTTTTAACTAACTTCTGCATTTAGAGGGTTCATCTTGACCAAAATGATCAAGATGACGGTGTCTAAAAGCTGTAATTTAGACTTTCAGTAGCAAGCTTGGAACACTGCAGTTGCTCTGAATGTTTGTGGGCTTTATAAAGATCTTCATTCCAACCTGTTTCTTGTAAGGGGGAAAAGAAAAGATTCTTTTCACTTTCTTTTTAATTTTAGCTCCTAACATATTGAGGAGTTGATAATGATCATGTAACTGATCCTGTTGAGTGCCTGCTGAATCCCTRTTTTTTAGGAACATTGGGTTTAATTAAATACTTACCTTGAGCAGTGGTAGAAATAGGAGCTTAGAAGCCCTGCTTAGCAGAAATGCAGTTACTTTTGGAAGCAATAAAAATATGTTCTGGCATGAAGGTAGGAAAAATTGTATAGGGCATACAGTGCTTGAGAGGAGGCAAAGAAACAAATTAAAGTCTCCGTTACTATTGGATAAGAAGTATGCTAATTAGCACATGGTTGAAGTGGAGGAGGCAGATTCTCTGCATAAAAATACTGATTCTCCTGCCTAAGTCTACAGTATTGATTACCAGGTATTAAGAGAGGCATTTACATCTAGTTTATTCAAGTGTAATGTATAAATTTTTAATATGTGCTTAAAATAAATACATTTTGTAGAAACAATAGATTCTCAGTGTGTGAAGATGCTGTATGGACAGAACATGAGTTGTCTGTGTTCTGCATTATAGTGAGGGTTTTTTTATGTGCAACTTTGAGGAAGTTAATATTTCAATTTAAGGAATATTAATTTTTTGAGGCGGAGGAAGCTGCCAGATCCTGGTGGTTACAGGAATGCCAGTGCACTACTCTTGTAGTAAATGACATTAATGGAAACTTAAGTTCTGTATCTGCAACTGTCCTGTAGATTTCATTGGGCTGACTTAAAACCCGACTCCCTTAGTACTGAAATCAGTGGGAATCTTATGTTTGGCTTTAGGAAAAGGACTGAATACTTAAAGGTGATGGAAGAAGCCCCAGGAGTATTATAACTAATAACTATTTTTATAACTATTTTTCACTCAAATTTTTTAAAGCACTTTTTCCCAAGCAATTCATGGAATTGCGTTTGAAGTACAGGCTAAATACTCATTTTCTTCTGTATACTCCTGCAGTAAAGCTTCTAAGATAATAAACCAGATTTAAATAATTGTGAAAGTGTCTTTTTATTCGGTGTTAATGAACTATATCTGAAAAGATAGTGAAGAAGAAAAATGATAAAATACTTTGTTTTAAATAATATTGTCCATTTTGAATGAACATTTGACCTATGTACTCATGCTGTACTGGCATCCATGCATCACATTAGGGACAAGGCTGCAAAAGCAGACAGCTAAAAATAGCATGAAGGAGGGAGGGCAGTAATTCTGCTCAGTAGGCTACCTGACGGTTACCTCTGAATTTGGGGGGGGGGGAACCACTTTGTTTTGAAGGACAAAGTAAACCTTAGTTTTTCATTTTCTCTTTGGAGATTTAGCTGTTCATTGGTGTTAAATTATTATTATTAGGGTATTTCAGGAAGTATAGCAGGAATTAAACTCTGTCAAAGAAATGCGTGCTGACAGTCCTTCTTAAGAAGTACAGACATCGTAGGATTCAGTGATGCAAGTCTTAATAGTACTAAAATTTGTTGCTTGTTGCACATACCTCTTTCTTTGTTTCAACAGTTTTGTCTACTTGTATTCAGGATGCAAATTAATGTTTCATTAGTTTCCAAGTTTCCATCACGTTTATGTCTTAAATAATTTATTTTGTGCATGAGCTTAAGATAGAATACAAGAGTATAGGACCGCTAAATAATTCAGAATAGTGTTCCCTGTTTCAGAACAGTAGCTGGTTACAGGGAGTGGGGAATGGTTGGCTGGGGAGATTATTTCTTGTTTTCAAGTGTATTTTGGATGACTCCAAAATGTGTTTTTAGCTACGGTAGTAGTTGTTGTTGTACTAGCTGAAGTAGCTATTATTGTGTATGTAAAAAAAATACAAGGCTACCTGCCAAGGAATTTAATGGTGCTAATTCTTCTTCCTGTTCAGGATTGAGAACGGAAGTAATAAAGAAGACGCTAACATAAATGTTTCTGGTACAAGTAGCTTTTTAATACTGTAGTGTTGTTAATTGCTGTGGATTTCAAATATTTTAACCTGTCTAGTTTTGTATATCTGGTTTTATTAAAGGAGGGAAGAGGGAGTTAATAGTTACAGATTAACATATCAGTTGCTAAGTGGAAGGTTTCTCCATTTGTACAGCACCTAGCATAATGAATTCCTGCACTGGCATATGCCTTCCAAGTGCCTTGCACCATATATTTTTAGAAATAATGAATGTCATTTGAAAGTCCTTATTGGTTGAGAATGCTGTAGAGTTGTCAATTGTTGTGGTAATCCTTATGGTTTGGCAAAATATGTATTTTTGCTGTATTTAATGTTAGTACTGTTCAAGACAGATCAATCCATTCCACCTGAATATCTCTGAAACAGGAATCTGCAAACACCCCTGTGGCCATGAATAGCTAATGATAAGCCAAGCTCTAAACTGAATGTTTTTCAAGAAGGAGGTTTGAGTTTTGTTGTTTAATGCTCGCATTAATAATCATGATGTATTTCCGCAGAATAAGGTTTCATTATGAGATGGAATATCTTTTTGCACACACTTCAATATATATACATAATACCATAGTAAAATAACTTTTAAAAAGATTGAACAGTAATATTTATGTTGATGTTCGTATTGTGGTTAGTAATTGAATGCTTTAGTGCTTTGCAAAACCGTACAAGTTAGAGCTGAAAACTTCTAACAATTTTTAGTTCTGAAATTCCCTGTTTTGTAGAAGGCATAGGCATAAAGTACTACGTTTTTTGCAGAACAGAATAAACTTTGAATCAACCACTGAAACAGAAAGTGCTTTTAAAAATAGCTGGGTGTGGAGTTGAAATCTTTGACTCATATTTCCCACCTTGGAAACTTCTTATTAGTTTTCTTCTCTGTTGAGCAAAATCATCCAAACACACTAAGTCTTCTGTTCTTTTTTTTTTTTTCCTTACATAACTATGCTTTACCTTACTGGAAAAACTGTTTTGTTAGCTTTAAAGCTTGAAAGTAAGTAGCAAATATGACCAGAATAATAAATGCTTGCTGTTAAAATTACCCATATAAATGCCATATAACTTACCTTTGTGCGGATCTTCAGGGGTTAATGAATTGGCAAACAGTTAGATATTTTCCAGATCAGCTAGCTGAGCTTACAGCTGCGGCCATTTTTCCACAACGAAAATTCTAGCACTACATCTTACGTGTGTCAGCTTGAAAGCCAGACTTCCTCTGTTTGCCCTTCAGCATTCCAGCACTGACAACTCTTTGGGGCATGGCATGCAAGCAGAGTGTGTTACAATACATTTTTAAGAGGTCAGCTTAAGCAGCATAAGCAGCAGCATTTAAATGACAGCTTGATGCTGTTCTTTGTGTGGTTTTGTAGATGATTTGCTCTTTATAAGCTGATTTTGTGCGAGTGAAACTGTTTTCCATCTGCATTAAAGTTATTCAAACAGCTGCCATTTTTTTTTTATTGGAGGGGGAGTTTAAGTCACTGGGCCCCTACTCCAGGAGGAGTTGGCAGGCAGCACTCCTGGAGCAGTAAAATGACACCATGCTTCTCCTCCATTTTCTAATGAAATCTGCAGAGTGGGAAAGCAACACAAGTTGGAAGCGTCTTTCTTTGGAATCTCTCTGTAAACTGTAACTTCACCATCCCCTGCTTTGTGGGTTTTCAGCAGGTTTGTTCTTTATGAAAATTTGTCATTATTAATATTAATTTTTGTAAGCTTGCTACTACTAGTCAAGTAAATTAACTGTGATAGACTGTCTGTTAACATAATCATCTTTCTACTTTAGTATGATTCAAAATAAAATACTGGTGTGCAAAACAGTACTTAATTCAAACTTTTATTAAACAAGCAACTTGTTTATAGCAAATTAGAAATACTAAGATGAGGATTAAGGTATGTTAGAATTTATAGTAGCCATGTTGGAATATTAACATATTATTTAAAGAAAGACAGTTAACTGAGCTGGCTTAATTTCCGGAGAAGCTGTAGACCAGAAAATATGTTGGACAGAATAAATTGGGTAGCTTAAAAGGCACTCTGTGCTACTTGGAAGTGAAGGGAGAATKCTGCTGCACCTAAAAGCACTTCTGAGAAATCTCAAATTGAAATTAACACACAAATGTAAACTGTACGTGTATTTGTTAGGAGAAAATCTGCCCGGGTAAAGTGGATATATTTAATTTGCTGGTCTTAGCAGAAAGAATATTATTTTTGCTACAGAAGTGTATATACAGAATATATGAGAAATACAGTTTTCTTAAACTGTTTGTGAAGTCTTGTTCGTGCTGTAGCTGAGGGGCTTGGCTTGGCAGAAATGAGCTTGTTTATTAGTTGCACTCTTTTATAGTCGAAAGTGATAWGGTTATCAGCAAGTCCATTAAATTTTGTTGTAATATGCACTTTGTCCTGAAGTAGCTGGAATTAGGAAAGTGAAATATTAAAGTTGCTGCGTTGCAGTACTGCCCTAAGGGCGCTACTTCAGCTCTGCTCGGAGGAGTCCCCCGGAAAGTCATATGTAAATGATTTGACTTTATCTGAGAGGAGCAATTGTGCATGAGTGGAATTAGCGGTAGGAAAACAGAATCTCTTTCACTGACCATGTTATGGGATAGCGTATGTTGTATTAAAAGTCTCTTCAAGAAGGAGTGCACTCTCTACTTGAGTGGCTTTTTTTTTTTTTTTTAATTGTCAGCTTAAGTGCAGCGTGCAAAAGGCCAAAGGATGTGTTTGTTCCTGAGTGGTGCCATTATTATATGACTACTCTGTTGGACTGATAATGATTTACTGGCTGCAAAAAGTGGTTGTTTTCTACGTATCATTGTCAGCACACCTCAGATATAGGCTGAACTACGCTTTAAGCTGTGACATGTAATTAGTATGAATCAGTTTTGGCAGAAGGCATGTTGATAAAAACAGATCGAAAGATTTGGGGAGTAGTTATAGATTGTAGCATATTGAAAAAAAAACTGTTCTTATTTCAAAGCTTGTTATGGTACCTAGACCACAAAAATGTGATAATTGATTATGTCTTAAATTATTCACATTTTATTAGATATTTGCTAAAGTAGCACAAAAAATTGCAGTCACTTTCAGCTATCTTAATTATTTTTAAACCTGGAGATGCTAAAAGGAATAAATGGAAATACATTTGTATACAAAGACTGTTTTATAAATACATTTAGAAATATTTATAAATACAAATTCTTTTATATTCGTGAAATTCAATTTTGATCATAATTTGTTGATACACTAGATGCATCTGAAACATCGCCCAAAGAACCTGAATTATTTGCTTTATTAATATAATATAAGTAACTTTTATCGGTGGAATCTGGTATGATGTTAGTCATTTTATCAACTTGCCAATATATCTAATAGCTTTTGAATACCTTCTATTCCCCATGCTATGAGCATTAAATTGACTTATGTCTTGGCCATTCCTCTGCTTAATTCTGTCCTTCTCCAGTCAGCTGTGAAATAGAGTAGAACTGGGTCACTGCTATGTCAGAGCAGTGGCAGCCGGCAGTACTGTGGAGTGTGCATGTTTGTAATCAGCCGAAATTGAGTACTCCTCGCTGCCCTTGAAACTTCTGTCGAAGGCCTTTCACGGGCCACCTGTGAAACAATGACATGGCATGTGTTTAAATTTTTTCTTTTCTACTTCTCTTAAGTAGTTTAACATTTCATTAAAATACAACTTAACTGCTAATTCTTAGGTGGCATTTTATTCTAAAGGCCTTTTTTTTTTTATGTTTAACTCTACATTTTAATAGAAATGCTACCTATAATATGACTGTAAAAAGAAAATGTGACTATACTCAAGTTGCTTCTTTAAACAAAAATTTGAGTTTGTTTTCATTTATGTTGTATTTCCATGTGTATGTTTCTGAAAATGAATGATAAAAATAAAATCAGTCCCAGGATCTGAATGGATCTCAATGGAAAAAAACTTGGGATGACCTTTTTACCCTAGATTATTTTTCTTCTCTGTTGACTGCACAGGCCCAGAAAGAGTTGTATTGCTACTTCATTTGTGACAGCTGGGGAGGAAGACAAGAATGAGTGACCAGTAGTGAGTGGGAACCTTTTTAGATGTTTGTCACTAGAGAAATTGTATGATAAAACTGTGCCTTACAGTTAGCAGCAGGAATGTCATATGAATTAAATTACTTATTCCTTCAATAACTTCTAAAACAGCCAATTTTGTTTTGGAAAGTTCTGAACAGGGACTGTGACTTGACCACATAGGTAGATGGGTGTCAAGGAAAGTTAAGATAAAGTCTTGAGGTATCTCTGAAAAGTTCAACCTGAATGTACATGTGGATATTTTGTCCAAGAAATTTGAAAAGAACATTACTGTAGCAGTAAAGTAAGGTGGAATTGGAAATATAGTTTGCCTATTACAGTGGTTGTGACAAAGGAATTTTACGTTCTTTGTTATGGCAGTGACACTGGGAAACGCACATCCAGTATCTCACAGTATTCCTTCCTTCGCATTAAGTCTGGTTTATTAATCAGTTACCTAAATCTGAACACTTCCATACTTACCATCTTTGCTTTTATACTGCTCAAGGGGTGTTTAGTGGTTGTTGTATTTGTTTCTTTATTGAGCACTTTGGTTTGGTGTGTTCCATCACATATGGCTTCTCCTGCAAGTTATTTGGCCTTAATCTTGCCTTGAAGGTGCCAGGCTGTCAAGACCATGAAAGATGATTTGGACTTCAAGTTGAGCATTCAGCATTTTATCAGTGCAGGCAAACAGTCATGTCGTGTATGGTGGCTGCTTGTCCCRCTAGCTCTCTCTGCTGCAGCAAGTTGGCTTAGGAGTATTGAATACATTTCCATCTGGATGTTAGGGCTGATAAAACAGGCCATTCTTAGCAGAGAGTTCTGCATGTCCCTGGTTATCTCATGTTCTTTTTAGTGTTGAAACCATAAGATATTTTTGTATACCTAACACTTTTAAATCTCCTATTAAAGTAAGAAAAAAACTTACCTAGAATGCTTCTTTAAATAAGGTTTAAATGCCAATACAAACAGATATAGTGCCGATTTGTCATTAAAAGCTATAGAATGTTTGTTAGTAGCAGCATGCTCTAATTGCAAACTTTGTTAGGAACGGTAGCCAGACGTATTTCTGCTTCTAGGACTAGGCTATTAAAGCCGTACGATTACAGAAAAACAGAGTTTTTAATGGGGAGCGAGTTACAAACTCAGAAAAAAAGCTGCCATTGCATAATACATAAACACATCTAAGAGTATTTTCTTAGTCTTCGATTTTTTCTAATTACTGTTCTTATGAATAACTTTGTTCAACTTTTTTTTTTGGGGGTGGGGATAGTGCCAGAACAAACAAAGACAAGTGTAAGCCAGCCTCAGCCTGTCACCTCTAACGGCACTTCCACAGTAACCAGCACTAATAATAATGCCAAGCGGGCCACAGCCAACAATCAGCAGCAGCAGACCTTGCCTCGATACCCTCCTCGTGAAGTACCACCACGATTTCGACACCAGGAACAGAAACAGCTTCTGAAACGAGGTCAGCAGTTACCAGTTATAGCTGCAAACCTGGGATCTACTCCTAAAGTATTAAACGGCCAATCGGGAGGCAGTACTGTCACAAATAAGCAGCCCGTGACCAACGGAGAAGTGCCGAACAGCAGCAAAAAACAGCCAGGTGAGGGGGAGGTACCTGATTTTCCTTTAATTAAAATTGAATATTTCAAACTCAGTTATTAATGAAATATTTGATTATAATATTATTTAAATTTTTAATGTAAGCTATAGCATGATGAGGTATTCTCCAGTGTTGTAGCTTAATGTTAAACACTACAGGATGCTTTCAGCCATCTTTGTGCTAGCCTCAGTCTGAAACTTAGTGCATCTTATTTACTCATTCTTGCCAGTATATCTATTGAAGAAAAGGTGACTACTACTATACATTCTGAATTTTCATTCTTCTTCATAAGAATCGATCCAAGTATGGTCATAGTGCAAAGGGTATCTTTATACCTATTGGTAATTCACAGGTCTCAGAAGGAAGTCTCTCAGTCAATCTTCAGAGCGTTCTGAACAGCATCTCAAAACATTTTTTCCCCTATCTAGAGATATAAATAGGGCACAACTTGTTTAGAATACCAAAAAATGCTTTTCATTGTTAGATCAGAGTTTTTTCATCTTCCTGAGGCTTGATTGTCTTACAAAATTGATTAGCYTTTACCTTTATTATTTATTATTTAAGTATTTGTATCTTTTGCCATCTTGGCTTGGTATGCCTTCTCTTCAGATACCTTTTAAAGAGTAATAAAGCTTGTCTTTTAGGTGTGCATAATTTGCACTTCAGTAAAGTCAGTCTATTTTTGGCTGGGAAAAAAAGTAGCGTTGCTTCTAGGGATCTAGTTTTTGCAAAGGAATTTGGTATTAATACATGCAAATGTGTAATATGGACCAATATTTACTTATTTTGATACTTGTAATTGAATTTGGTTTTAGACATGCGTGGTGATGATGCAACCCTTGTTTTACCACTGGTAGCTTCTTCTGAAATTTTACTGAATTSCCAGTATTTCTCAAAATTAGTATTTTGTGCTCTACAAAGGATAAGATTTCTAGGCCGCTTCAGCTACAAAAAAGTGKKTTTTTTTTTTTTTTTTAAGATTTCTGAAAAATAGGCTTAATACATCAAGCTCTAATTACATTTTGAGCTGTTCTGATTACCTTCATTTTGAATACTACTAGTTTAAGATTCTGTAAACGGTCAAAGGGTTTGAGAGCAGCTTATCCACGTGCTCATTGGAGGAATGTTTTCAGTATTATTTTCCAGTATTATTTGTCATGCACTGATGAAACTTTTTTTTCTGCTCCAAGAAGTCATTTTTGTGAAGTAGTTACTCTTTTTACTTCACCTGTATAATTATGTTACTGGCTACAGTGAGGCTCTGAAATAACTTTTCATAAGCTTGCTTTCTTTTAAGATGAAATATTTTCTCCAAAAATGCATCCTCTACTGATCAAATTGTATGATAACAGGTAGTGATTCAAATAAAAATTCACACAAAAATTAATGTCACCCTTTAAATGACCTTTTAAACTTCTTAGTTATATCCTGAGGAATATATCCCTGTACTGTCCTCTATCTCACTTCTTTTGTGAACCCCACTCCTGGTGTGCAATTACTTGGATTCCTGTTTGTGTATTGCATGCTTCCCATTCCGCTTGGTTTTGTGAGATTTTGTATTATTATGGTTGAACAATCTTTGGGCTAGGAGATGTCATTATGCCCCCAGTAGTAACACTGTACTGAGTGTTGGAGACACTGCTTTACTAGGAGTAGTTTGGCTCTTTGAATAATATGTTAACTGTTTGAATTTTATAAATAACATGCTTACGTGTCCAGCTGGTAACAGAAAGCTTCTGAGAACCTTTTAGGAGAGAGAAAGGTTGGCGAAACTACTTTCCCGTCTTCTGGAAATGTTTGCRTTAGCTGTAACATCCTGTCAGTCAGCGTACTGTTGGATCTCTTCTTAATTTTGCGTGCTGTACTCAGGGTGTTCCCATAGTGTGCAAGGTCAGAATTGATGAGTAGGGTTGGGGGAGCCACAGTTGCATTTCTTTGTGCCATGTACCTTTATGATTTAAAGATACTTTTCCTCTAGTATAATCGGGAATAATGTCTGGTTTAGATATCTCGAGAGTTAATACTTGTAATATTCTTTGAGGTATGTAGGAAAGGTGATAATGCAAATGAAAATATTTTTTCAGCGCTGGATTTTTGTAATGGTTTCAACAATCTTGTCTAATGAATTGCTTGTAAACTAATGTGGAGATGACCATAGTCCAGCAGCATGCAAGAGTAACTTAATGTCTTTTGATAACCCTTGAATCTGAAAGTAAATAGTATTAATGTTTGCCTGTCTTAGTCTTACACACTTGCTCTCCATAGTTCCTATTTTAGCCACCAAAGGCAACTTTTAGGTACTATCGTTGTTATCTCAAACTAAAGATGTCATGAAATTTGATATAGCTGTAGGTCCATTCATTTTGAAAGACTAACCATGTGCAGGCCTTTGGGGTTAACATGTTTTATGCTTTAACAAAATATCTTTCAAGATCCTGAAGTTCTTGACTATTATTTTTAAGTATTTTTTATGGACTTTGGAATTGATCTGTCAAAAATCTGAATTTTGGCTTTGAGAGTAGTTGTCAAATTTTCAGCATCTAAGAACGTCAGCAGACTTGTGGCAATGCAATAGAAGTGAATGGCTGACGGGGTGGGAGCTGTCTGCGTGCCCCTCTGACCGGGTGGGCTACCCTGAGGTGGGCATTGCTCATCTGCTTGTGCATCGTTAGAGTTTTTCAGCACAAGATTTTAGGGCTAAAACAAAAACCGTAGCTTGAAACATTTGACTGAAAATTGCTGAAATCAGTAATGGCTCCGGTTGTTTTATCTGTTAGCATAACTCTGACAGATCCCTAAGTAGGATCTATCTGTGAGTTGTTACTGTACTTGTAACTTTTTGATGGGTGCTTTGTAAAAGTAAGGAAATGCAAATACTGCTATATTTACAGGCTTCCTTTAATTATCCTGGCCACGGTAAGCTTTTATCTTTTGCTATTAGGGAATCTTTTTATATTGATTGACAACAGAAACCTTTTTGCTTTTATCTTTTGTGGACATTCATCCTCTGTTTTGAGAATTACTATTTTGTTTAGGAGTAAAGCTTAAAAAGGGTAGTCCTGTGTTGTTGTTTTTTTGGTTTTAGCGTATTTGGCATATCTTGTCAATAAAGCCTTATAAGTGAAGCTCATGTCACATAATACTTACGAAATAGATACAGTCTTATTGGACCAGAAGGGTTGTTTTAAGAAATCTGTACTTAAGTAGCTTTTTATCAGAATATTTTCCTACCAAATTCAGTTGTTTTCTTTCCTGAAATCTTCCCCCGTCTGTGAACTTCGTATGGAAAGAAAGTCTTGAATGCTATTTTATGTTTGTTTGCCTTTATCCTTGGTAACACATCAGAATAGTTAGCTGGTCATTCTACCATAAAATGATTTATATAGTGAACTAAAATATTTACCAGCAGTAATTGTCACTGTGGGACAGAACAAAACACAAGAGAGCCATCAGACTCCTGACTTTAATCAGGCTGAGTTACTTGGATTCCTCCTTTCACTTGAGTGGGTCTCACTTTCTTTTTGCTCCTCACAGTGAAGCTGCAAAATCATGTATAAAACAGGAGGTTTTGGAAGTGAAAGATTCTTCTTGTAACTTAATTTTTTTTCTGGGTTATTTTAGGGGGAAGTGTATCCAACTCTAAAATTTGTGTATTTGAAACTTCTACAACATCTAATTTCATATSCTACCTATAGGAAACTTAGGCAGAACAAGCTATGAAAGAGTGGTGCATGGACGTTCAGTATGGAAACACTTAGATTAAATCAAAGTTGGATTGTATTCAGTTGTTTCTGTTTGCTATATCAAGTAGCAAAATAATGACTTCCAGGTAGAGGAAGTATACTGTTCAAAGAAGTGACGTGAACTTGCTAAAGTTGCAGGGCTGACCTCTGAAATTCTACAGTTAGTACAGTCAAAAATTAACTAGTTTTGGTTTTAATGACTGTAACTTCTTCCTCTTTTGTCTGTAAATCAAGTTTTTAAAATTAAGGGCATCTTAAATTGGTTAATTTAAATTAAAATGTCAAATATATAAAAACTAACTAGTAGTGGAAACATTTAGAAAAAGCAGCCAAATTGTTAATAATTAATTTTCTACATGCAGTGCTTAAATTAAATTTGATATCAGTGTATCTTCCCTTCTGACATCTTTCAGAGCTGCGAGTTGATTCAGAACTTGCTTGTCACTAACACAATTAGTAAGATTGAGAGATGGCTCTCTTAAGAGAAATCTTTCCTGAAAAAGAGATGATAATAAATGGTTTAAAAGTAATGAGTGGTTTGGGGACTGTTCTCAAAGACCTAGTTTACTTAAGTAACAATTCTGTAATTTCTTGCCTTTTTTTTTTTTTTTTGTAGGCATGCCTCCCATTCGGGACTTGGTGAGCCACTCCCCTAACCAGTCAGGTGATGCATAGCTATTTAAATCTCACGTTTGTCTTGCACTGCGTTTGTGTTTTTGATAGTTGTTTCACACAATTCTGTCTGATTTTTTTTTTTTTCTCCCTTCTTTGGCTTATTTGTTTTTCAATAGCATGTATTTCAATAGTGTATTTTCTTTGTGCCTTTACATATTGCATTTGGTTAAAGATTTTTAATTTTCTAAAATACATTGGAATTCATATGGAAAAAACAGCTATTTGAAGCCTTGAGTACAGCACCTTAAATTTTAAATGCTCTGGGTGGGTGTTTTCTTTCTTTTTTTTTTTTTTTTTTTTCCCCCCCCCTTTACGCTTATATGATAAATTGCCTCTTGGTGGTCTTAAATTGAATGATCTGTGCAAACCTGTCTGATATCAGAGACACTTCACAGCAGTGTGGAAGAAACGAAGTCGCTGCAGTTCTAGTCTGTGGGCCTTCCTATTGTGAATGCCAAGTTTATGCTGGGTGCATGTACTGGGGACCTGCAGCTGTGTGTGCTGTTTACTAGATAACAGAGTGTGAAGAACACTTGCTGCTTATTTTTAACCAATAGCTGGAGTGACTGTTCGGTGAGGACTTGGGAATGTGCCATACAAAATACTCTGGAGTAACACAGTGGCTTGAACTGTCTCTGTTTCTGGCAGTGCCTTATACTCAATAGGCTGCTGTGGACAGAATGCTTAGGAGAATATTTCATGTTGCATCTGTTCTGTTGAAGGCTGCACTCGAAAGGGACAGTGTTAATCCTCCTATCCCACACTCTCCTCCCCTCTCTTCTCTTGTGTTGGATTTAGCCACACAGTGAGTTGGTTCAGCTTCTTCATGTGATGGAAAACTAATCGGGGGGAGGGGGGTTGTTGTTGGTGTTGGGGGGTTTTTCCATAGCATCAGTGAGCTGTCCTGACTCACCACACTGCTGCATGAGTGCTAGATCCAACACTAGGGAGGGACTAAAACCATGCTGGGATAAGAAAGAGAAGAGAGTGCAGGACTGTCCCTTTTAGGAGAGCCGCCAGCTGGGCAGGTTAAGTGTAAAGGGACACTGTATCCTTGTATTGACAACTTTCCTGTCCTGCACTAACAAGCAGGGAAGCTATTTCAGAGGCAAACAGCTACATGTACTAATTCTTGGGTTGGCGTACTTAAGACAACAAAAACAGACTTCAGGACTTTCTGCTCTACCACAGAGAAACAGATACCTGATTTTTTTTAATTTTTTGTTTTTGTCATTTCATAACAAATGTGCTTTTTAGCTTGTTTAATGAAGTGAATTTTTCCATAAGGATCAAAGGTACTACACTTGGGAAGGTATAGTATTGGCACTCTGTGTGTGCCAGTATATACTGTAACTGCAAAAGGAGACAGAGGGAGCGATATTCAGGTATTTCTTAATTTGTGCTTCTTGGTCCTGCTGTTTATTCTAAACAACATGATGGTACTTCCAGAAAAAAAAAAAAAAGTTCACCTTAGATAATATATACTGATTTCTGCAAACCTGTAGGGGTTAATTCGTAACTACACTGCATTAAGTTATGAAATTGCAAATTACTGAAAAAAAAGTTTTAGCAGATTACTGAAGTTCAGGAAACTCAGGTTTGTGTAAATCTTCTGCCCAGTATTTAAACAGCAAAAGCTCAGTTGCAGTTTCTAAGTAGTTACGGGGAGAAAACTCATAGTAGAACTATGAACTGTTATTGGCTGGTTTTGCTGTGCACCAGACGTAGTAT
The DNA here is from genome assembly GCF_003343035.1 of Apteryx rowi. Classification (NCBI taxonomy): domain Eukaryota; kingdom Metazoa; phylum Chordata; class Aves; order Apterygiformes; family Apterygidae; genus Apteryx; species Apteryx rowi. The sequence goes on along the minus strand of NW_020447408.1, from coordinate 974,072 downwards.
ATAATAAACTGTAATTTTTTAGGTTTTGAGAGTGTTTTTGTGATATCTGTCAGGTATGAAAAAATCAGAGATAATAGCTTGCTTATTCATTACTTTTATATTTAATCTTAGGAGTTCCTGGGTTTCAGGGATTTAAATAGGAATACTTCAGAACACTTTCTCGTGCAGGAAGTCACCAGCACACAGTTATGTGTAGGAAAGATTGTTAGTCAAGGTAGTTTTATGTGTAATGGGATAAGGTTCTGCAAGACTAAAAGTTAATCATTATACCGTGTTGATATATTGTGCTTGTTACAAACTGCATATTGCATCTAAATTATCATAATAGACTTTTAATCAAACACACGCTTGCTTTTTATGTATTCTGTTACTGTGCAAACTGGGGTTTACAGTTTCACTCTGGCCTGTAGTCATAATCTGTCTCTCTTCCCTCACACTGAATTCAGGCAGTCTAGTTGCCCACATGTATTGTCTCATGCTGTTCTTAAAATTGATCATGTTATTGGGACGATGGTCATGTAATGAAGACTTTGTTTTGTTAGGACAGCTTTTGATGCTGTCGACTTACTACTTCATGGGGCGGGGGGGTGCAAACAACTCTCAAATTTGATTATTCTTTAATATAGGTTGAATGTTGTTTTCTAAAACACCAGCACAAGATTTGAAATCTGAGGGTTTGTAGGACCATTGCTGAGATATTATAGATCTTTTTTTTTTTTTTTTTTTCCAGTGGCACATTAATAGGCTGGTTCCGGGTTATGTTCACCTGAATGACTGTCTTTCTGTTTTCCCAAGGATGCCATGTGATTCTGTTCTGTTCTTCCAGACTGGAGCTGCCAAGTGCTCCTAATCACTGCAGCCCTATTTCTACCTACCACAGATCTTTACTGCYGCAATTCCTTCTTCCAGAGTCCTGTGCCAGCATCCTTGTTTCTCATGTTTTTCCTATCATCTGAAACTTAACTGATTGTTTCGACTCTCTTAACCTTCCATCATCCTGGATGGGGTGCAAGGGTTGGGTAATTCTTGCTCTGTGTTACTTCAGGCTATATAGTCTTTGAGGCATAGTCTTTGGCTAGATTTTTTTTTTCTTTTTTACTCTAGGACAAATAATGTTGATATTAAAAATACAATAGAACTTGTGCATCAGTGTGATATTCAGTAAACTGTCCATGGTAACTTAAATTTAAGCTTTCCTGATCTGTTTCTTCCTGTTTCTTGTAGATTGTCAAGATCATAAATTCAAGTAGTGTAGTATTTAAATTTCTTATGTTCTAATTAAAAATATTTTCCTGGGTTTTCTGTTTCTCGTGGTGTTCTCAAACTCCTATTGAAAGACAAAAACCCTGAAGCAAGGTCTTTTTTTAAATCTACACCAGCTATACTTCCCTTCAGATTGGTCCGTCAGTCGTGCTTACATGATATACCATATCAGCTCTCTTTGTAGTTGATTCAGAGCACTAAAAACAGGCTCCTGCCAAATTATCTTTATATATCTCTAGATACTTTCTTTGTTTAAGAGCTGGGCTGTTGCCAAAAGTCATATCTTGTGTACTGTTTAGCTTCTGCTAAGTAGGTGGCAATTTGAATAACATTTTTAATAGAACAGTTGCAACTTGGTTACTGTTACTGAGCTGCGCCTAAGGCATTGGTGGGGATCAGGGTTTGGGACTTCAAGTCATGTGCAGAATTCACGTCCCTTGTAGAAGAAGGGAGAAACCAGCAAGAGCAGCAGCTTCCTTTCAGGCCTCGCCATTAAAATGCGTTTCTTGGAAACATGAGAAGCTCATAAATTGGCGTATTATTTTAAAAGCAGCCAGCCCCTAAATGTCTTTAAAACAGCTTTTGAGACAAATGAAGGATTAGTAATTCTACCTTGCATTACTATTGGCTCCRTCTGTTAATATGAAGAGGCAAAATTTCATAAAGGTATTCAGTCAAAACGACCATTTTTTTCTAGTCAGATGTAAGGCATGGTTGCATATGGTGTAAAAATCCATAAAGAATGAGTAGAAACTGGTGAAATTCTTTTTCCTTTTATCTTCAGGTACGTGCATTTTGAATATTCGAAGTAAAGGCAAAAAAGTACTTGTTATAGGAAAAGTAGACTATTTTTCTTTTTTTTAAAAAATGAATGTTTTAATGGGTGGAGAAGCATGGCTCTCTAAGTATGCAGCAACTAAGCATATACTGTACGGTTATTCTTTCAGTTCAGACAAATACTAAGTAAAAACTTCACTGACAGACTTTGTTCTTGACTTCTGTTAGAAGTGAGTAGTTGCCAACTTTGTGAAGCATGCGACAAATAGTAATACTTCTATAGCTTTGTCTTCTGGTGCACCTGTCTGACTATGTTTGATTTAACAATTTGGTGGGTGTGGAAAGTTTAGGTCTCTATAGTAGGGCTTAAGGAGCACAAGGTAGCATAATGTGGTAAAACTTGGGTGTTTTAAAGTACCGTACCAACCCAAATAATAAATGGACTTGAATCACAGAACTCCTGCATTTCAAAGAACAARTGAAAATTGACAGCATTTATTTTGTAGCAAATACAAACCTTTCATAGTTAAGTATATGCATTAAGAAGTAAGTGAATTGCAATGCATTTCTTCTGGAGTTCTGCACATGATCAGATTTTTTTTTGAAAAAGAAATGGTAGTTCTTGAATAAATGAAAATAAGAATTACCAGTTCAGCCACTGCACTTAATCTGTGCTGCTGAAACAGAGGTTTCTTAAGATTGGCCTTGTGATATTTTTTTTTTTTGTGTGTGTGTAAAGGTTGTTGTATAAAAGAAAATATCTTGTACTTAAAAAAATCTTACATAGTGTCTTTGAATGATGTTTCTTTGTTTCTCTGGCTGTTGTCATATTGCAGTTGCTACTGCTAGGTCAGTTTAATATCCTATTTAGGTTTCTAGCTTTCAGAATCTCTTTGATTTTTGTATACTGTTGTAGTTTTTAATGTATAAGTTGTTTTTTGCATATGGTGATATAGAATATATTTTTTTAAATGCTATTTCTCTGGTAAGAAAGAATGTACCTTTTAGATGTGTTTCTTCATGCTTGATATAAGTGCAACTTTGCATGCTAGTGAGAAGTGTTCTAGGTAATGCATGGGGAATTGTTTTGAACAGCTGTCCTGTAAAGCTTTTTTCATAATCTTCTGACTGTAGTGTTAAAATACGCAAAATAATTCTTGACTTAGTATTTTTATACTTTTATCTCTCTTATGTTTAATGAAGTAATAATACTAAATTTATAATAATGCTCTTGGACTTTTCTTCCTCTCTTTAGATCTGAACCACAGTGGTCTAGGATCCCATTATGAAAATTCTCACTGGGGACCAGTCTCTTCAAATAGTGACTCCAGCACAAACTGGGATAAAGTTATTGTAGACGGCTCTGACAAAGAAGCATGGCCATCAATCACTGGCAGTGACCCAGAGTTGACATCAGAATGTATGGACACTGACTCTGCCTCTAGCTCTGGGTCAGAGAGAAACCTTGTTATAATGGCTTCAGGGAGCACAGGTGGTGAAAATGATGGCATTCGAAATGGCATTGGACATGGTTCTCAAAATAAGTTTGTGGTTGGTAGCAACAGCAATAATGTGGGCAATGGAAGTATTAATGGGCCGTGGGGTTTATCCCATGGAACCCTAATAAGCACATGTCAAGTTTCTGTGGATGCTCCTGACAGCAAATCTGAAAGTAGCAACAATAGAATGAATGCTTGGGGCACCATAAACTCTTCATCAAATGGAGGGTTAAATCCAAGCACTTTGAATTCAAATGGCAACCATGGTGCCTGGCCTGTATTGGAGAACAATGGACATGCCCTGAAAGGGTCTGTAGGGAGTGGTAATTCTGGCACAAATATTCAGTGCAGTACCATAGGTCAGATATCTAATAATCAGAGTATTAACTCTAAAGTGGGTGGTTCAGCCCATGGTTCCTGGGGAAGCCTTCAGGAAAATTGTGATTCTGAAGTAAATGGTACAAGGAAGGTTTCATTCAGTGGGCAACCTCAAAACCTTAACACTGAAATGAATGGACCAAATAACACTACTAACTTTATGACCTCTAGTTTACCAAACTCTGCTGGTTCAGTGCAGATTAACGAACTGCCTAATAATACAGGGCATGGGGCCTGGCGTGTGAGCACAATGAATCATTCTCAGATTCAGGCCTCTCCAGTTACAAATGGCACTTCCATTTCTCATCTTAGCAATGGTGAGGCGAAAAGTGGTGGATCTTACGGTACTACATGGGGTGCCTATGGTTCTAATTACTCTGGAGACAAATGTTCAGGCCCAAACAGCCAAGCTAATGGTGACACTGTGAATGCAACTCTAATGCAGCCAGGCATTAGTGGGCCTGGCAGCACTAACTTTCAAATCAATGGGAATAAAGGAGGAGGGGTTTGGGAGGCAGGGACAGTCAACTCCCAGAATATGCCATGGGGAAGTGGAAATGGTGCAAGTGCTGGCGGAAGCAGAAGAGGATGGGGCAACCCTGCACAAAACACTGGCACTAACATTTCAAATGGGGAATGGAGTAAACTGCCTAGTAATCAGCATTCCAATGAAAGTGTAAATGGAAATAGTAGGAAGTTTACAAATGGATGGAAATCTACTGAAGAGGATGACCTTAACAGCCAGAGTTCTGCTGCATCTCAGATAACTGAGCAGAACAGCGCATGGGCCAAAACAGGTACGGGGGATAGTGAAGGTAGTACGGAGAGCACTGGATGCCATGAAGACAGAGCAACTACAGAAGGACAGACCCGAGAGAGAAGAAAAGTTGACCAGCATGCATTACTCCAAAGTATAGTGAACAGAACTGACTTAGATCCACGTGTCCTTTCCAACTCTGGTTGGGGACAGACTCCAATCAAACAGAACACTGCCTGGGATACCGAAACATCACCAAGAGGTGAAAGAAAAACTGACAATGGGACAGAGGCCTGGGGAGGCTCTGTGACACAGACTTCCAGCTCAGGGGGATGTGTGGATAGACCTAGCCCTAATAATAATGATACCTCATCTGTATCAGGGTGGGGAGATCCAAAGTCTGCTACAAGGTGGGGAGACTCCAAAGGGTCAAACAGCCAAGGGGGGTGGGAAGAGGATTCTGCTGCTACAGTAATGGTCAAGAGCAATCAATCGTGGGGAAGTGGCAAAGAGGAAAAGTCATCTTGGAATGATGCACAGAAAATCAAACAGGGATGGGTAGATGGACAAAAGGCCAGCCAGGGTTGGGCAGTTTCTGCCAGTGAGAGCTGGGGAGAAAGTTCAAGAAATAACCATTGGGGTGAGGCCAAGAAATCCAGTTCAGGAGGTAGCGACAGTGACAGATCAGTATCTGGTTGGAATGAGCCAGGTAAATCAAATTCTGTTACTTGGGGAGGCAGTAATACAAACCCAAATAATTCGTCAGGATGGGATGAGCCTGCAAAGTCTAATCAGAATCAGGGCTGGGGAGACCCTCCTAAATCCAATCAGCCTCAAGGTTGGGGGGATTCATCAAAGCCAATCAACTCTCCAGAATGGAACAAACAAGATGTTGGATCTTGGGGAGCACCATCTGCCACCAATAAACCACCAGGATCAGGCTGGTTGGGAGGACCAATGCCAACACCAGCAAAGGAGGAAGAACCCACCGGCTGGGAGGAGCCATCCCCTGAATCAATACGCCGTAAAATGGAAATTGATGATGGAACTTCTGCTTGGGGTGATCCAAGCAAATACAACTACAAAAATGTGAATATGTGGAATAAAAATGTCCCAAACAGTAGCAGCAGTTCAGACCAGCAAGCACAGGTACATCAGCAGCTACTGTCTTCAAGTGCCATGTCTAGCAAGGAGAGCAGTTCTGGTTCTGGTAAGACTTGATTTTACACAAATTTGTGCTTTTGATTAATTGTAAAACAGTTTCCTATTCTTACATCACAAAACAATATTTTAGTTTAAAAGTAGGAAGTGGAAGGTGGCAGTGACATTTTATATATAAATAAAGAAAATATTCCTTCAGAATGTTTTCCTCAGAAAGTAAGTATCATTGTCAGTACAAATAAGGTGCTACTGCAGCTTTAGACTCGAGATCAGGCGTTCTGGTCTTGTAGATTTGGGGACAGTGATTAATGATAATTGTTGATGAGTTTGCATGTTATCTGAAGTATTTTGTGCTCTGCCTCTTTCAACTGCGAAGAAGAATAGCTTGAACTTAAAGAGTAATTCTTAGGAACTTAACATCTTAGAAATCTGTATAATCAAAATTTAATTCTTTACATATGGAACTTGTATTTTTGAGTTTTGTTTTGTTTTTATGGAACAGTTTGCAGTTGCAATATTTACCTTGATGTAAAATATAAATTGTATTAACAGACCTTTTATTGTATGTTAGGGGTCTAGAAAAAGCAAATTACTTGATTCTTTTAAATATCTTTTAAATTCTGTTCAAAAACATGTCTAACTCATACTGCTTTAAAAAGGTTGGGGAGAGCCCTCTACTCCAGCCACTACTGTAGATAATGGAACTTCAGCGTGGGGTAAACCCATGGATACTGGTACTAGCTGGGGAGAACCCATCAGTGATGCAGCAGGCACCTCTGGCTGGGGAAATGCTTCTCTTGGTCAACAGGCTTCAAATAAACCTGGTGAGTGTTTTTTCATCATGTTTGAACAAAGATATATGGAGGAAGGTGCAATACCAATGTAGAAGCTTTATATTTGGATTTTTTGAAGGCTTGTATCTTGACATAGACATAAAGCTAAGTTCTGTCTGTCTTAAGGGCAATCAGTTGACACTGATGCTAATACCATTTTTATTGCCTTTTCTAACAGAGTAGCTGCAGATGGGAATTTCTTTTCTTCCCTGCACCAAGACTGTTAACAATCTGAAGCTTGTCATAGTTAAATAATACTGTTTTACTTTAGTTTGCCATAGCATATTTAGTTCATAATAGCTGACTTGCATTGAGATTATTGTTTGAAATATTAGTGTGGTGGTTTTTTGTTTGTTTTGTAACCAGGGCCTAAATCTATGCAAGATAGCTGGTGTGGAGATGATATGCCATTGACAGGCAGTCGTCAGACCAGCTGGGAGGAAGAAGAGGATGTAGAGATTGGAATGTGGAATAGCAGTTCATCACAAGAAGCTAACCCATCTTTAAATTGGCCACCATATATGAAAAAAATGCCTACAAAGGTAATTCTGTCTTGTTAGACATCAGGCCGAAATGTAAGGATGCAAGTAGGCCATGGAAAGGAGGGGAGGGGAAAAAAAGGGTTCCTGAGAACTACTTTCTTGTTCTGTAAACTAGTTCCCATAGAAGGCTGAGTCAAGGTTTTTGCACTTTTGTTTTTGCACTAAGTCAGAATTGAGACTTGCACTGAGTGGAGTAATATTGGGCTTTAATCTTTGCTCACAACACTTTACGATGTAATTTAAGCAGTAGGTGGTAAAAATCTTCTAAGTATCATAGGAATCCCTTTTTATTTTTAAGGGAATAATGAAAGGTGGAAATAAGCAAGATGAGACATGGATTAATCCATTCATTAAGCAATTCACGAATCTCAGTTTTTCAGTAAGTATTACACCTTTGCTTGGCTTTACTATCCTCTTAGTTATAATACACAAAGGTGAAGATGCTTAATTGTCTAGTGTTTATTTTTGTCATGTTTTTCTTTTGCTTCTGTTGTTCTCCCCACTGTCCCCCATGCCTTTTCTTCCTTACTTCCTCAATACAAAAGACCTATTTACTGATAAAAGACACTTTCTTAAACACTACCCAGGTATTCATCCAGTAGTCTGTTGTTGTACTTTGTTACGTAGGTATTTTGGTGAAGAAACCTGTTTTCAATTGGGTAGCAATTATTGGGAGGAAATATTTCAAAGTCGCATCTACTTTGTTTTGATATTTCTTTTTTCTTTCAGGTTTGAATTGAAATAATGTATTTGAATCTCTCTTATTTTTAAAAAAGATTATTATTATTAAATAATCATGATTCATTTTATTACTTCAGAGAGAATCACCAGAGGAAACCATACAGAGCAATAAGATGGACATGTCTGGAGGTGAGCATAAGAAGAACCGAGATGGGTTTTAAAGCTTCTGAATTTCTTTTCTAGTTTCTTTTTTAGTATACATCTTTTTGTAAATTACTTAACAAAAAACTCATTCCCTTAAAGAAGGAAAAAAAGTGCATATGAGTAACACTACATACCTGAATCACGTGGTTGCTACTGGAACTTTATCCATAAATCAAGCTAACCTTATACATACAGAAATGGCATGAAAGAACACTTTCATCTTTTTAATATAAGTATCTAGTTATCTTCTTGTTAAATTTATTAAATATAAACAAAGATGTTCATAATGCCACACTCGTTCATTGTGGTTCATTCTCAGAAACACGCTTTCAGTTCTAAAGTATTTTAATACCAAACAATTATTTGGGAAGTATTTAACTTGAGGGTAAAATCATTTGTGAGTAGTTATTTTTATTGAAATCGTTCACTGTTATGAATGATTTCTCTAGCAAATTAAAAATAGTAGAATTATATTTAATAATTGAAATAAATAGACATTTTATAATAGAATTTTTAATGAAGAATGAACTGTAGCATTAATTTTTATTATAGTTAAACTTTTTAAATACAGTTTTAAAATAGGTGTTTTCACTTTTGGCTCATGTTCTACATTGTGTAAAGAAATTATTCTTTGCACTTCAGATTTAAATATTAATATTTCTGGAAAACTTCATATTTAAACTATGTAAATTGGAATTTAAAACATCCCCTTGGAAAGTAATTCTGCCACTACATGCAGTAAAGTATTAAACAGTCCTTTACTACTGCTCATATTTTGATCTTTTAGATTGCTCAGTAGAATTAATGATGAAAGATAAATTTTAAAAATTGCTTGTTAAAGTTTATGCTTTTCATAAGCATAAGCCCATTTCCAGTGTATCTGGAAAACTAAATGATCTTTCAGTGTCATGGTCATGTCTCTCACTTTTTTTTTTTTTTAAGGGATATTGCAAGATAAGCGAATGGAGATGGATAAGCATGGCCTGAATGTTGGAGATTACAATCGTGTTGTTGGAAAAGGCCCTGGTTCTCGTCCTCAGATTTCCAAAGAGTCTTCCATGGATCGCGGTCCTTATTTTGATAAGGTTAGTGGCTACCTAACTGATGGACACTTCCAAACTTCTTTGACTCAGACAGCATTCTCAGATTTACATTCTAAGTAAATATCTGTGTGCTCCTTAGCTTTCTGCATTTAGTAGAGAGAAAAGTTAGGGCTTTCTTGTTAATCTGTAAGACATGTTTTGTTCTTTTGAACTTGCTGATAAATAATACTAAGCACTTTCTATAGCGCATTTGCAGTGCAAATAACACTAACCTGATCTCTTTTGTTTTCTGCCTATTTTCTGCTGATGCTGGACTGTCATGTGACTCTTCCCTTCTGTTCCTGGCAATGGTTTCTCCCTTCTGCTTGCTTGCTGGCTGGTTGTTGCGCATCGGTTTGTCTGTCCAATCAGGATGGCATTGTAGCAGACGAGTCCCAAAACATGCAGTTTATGTCCAATCAAAACATGAAGCTTCCCCCTTCAAATAGTGCACTACCTAACCAAGCCCTTGGCTCCCTAGCAGGGCTGGGTATGCAAAACTTGAATTCTGTTAGACAGGTAAGGCTGTGTGCATATCCTTGGCATGTTACTTGACAGCATTTAATGCCTTTTGATATAACATCTGAGCTACTGTTTTGATATGTGTTTAACTTCTAGTAGAAATGTATAGGGGTGGGAGAAGTAGCTGAAGAGGTGTATTGTCACTAACTGCCCTTCCTTTCCCCAGAATGGCAATCCCAGTATGTTTGGTGTTGGTAATATAGCAGCACAGCCCAGGAGCATGCAGCAGCCTCCAGCACAACCTCTTAATTCATCTCAGCCTAATCCACGTGCTCAAGTGCCTCCTCCATTACTTTCCCCTCAGGTAACTGAGTATATTACACATTCTGTGAAGAAACTAACCAGAATGCTGCTTTAGTAAATTGCTTTTCATTTATTGGTGTTGCTGATATTTATTCTGTGAATATTTGAAAACTTAGTTGGCCTGATCAGTGTTTCAGAAAACAGGCAACTGTTAACCACAGGCTATGATATTCTATCCCTAGTATAACTAACTACTCATGTTATTGTCAGTATTCTTCTATAAAACTTTAGATAGTCACTGTTCGTACTGGTCCATTTTGCAGGTTCCAGTATCATTACTGAAGTATGCACCAAACAACGGTGGCCTGAGCCCACTTTTTGGCCCACAACAGGTAGCCATGTTGAATCAACTGTCCCAGTTAAACCAGCTTTCTCAGATCTCCCAGTTACAGGTAAGCTAACAAAGCCAGTTGCTCTGTGTTTTGTTTGAAGTCTTAAGTAGAACCTTATCTCAGTTATAAACTGTTCTTTAAAAAAAAAAAAAAAACCCCACTGTCTCCTAGCGGTTGTTGGCTCAGCAGCAAAAAGCGCAGAATCAAAGAAGCATGCCTTCTGGTGGTCGTCAACAGCAGGAGCAGCAGGTAAATAAATACCTTTAAGATAGTTTGAAAACTTAATAAACTGTTGTTCTTCCTGAACTGAATTTCTTGTTTAAAAACTGTATAAATGTGTATAAGATGAAAGGGATTTTGACAAGCTTTGAACTATAGGAGTGCACTTGGCTTAACACTGGGTTTTGCTGTGCTAAAAAGCACAAAGCACAATGATGTATTTCACTATCTTTCTCTAAATATGGAAAAACTTCTGCCTATTTCATTTGTAACTACTCTGTTGGTTTTTTTTAAGGGTCGATCTCTTAGTATGCAGCAACAGATGATGCAACAGTCCCGTCAGCTTGATCCAAACCTGTTAATGAAGCAGCAAACTCCACCCTCTCAACAGCAGTCACTCCATCAACCCACCATGAAATCTTTCCTTGAGAATGTCATACCCCATGCTACTCCTGAGCTGCAAAAAGGGCCATCACCAATAAATGCGTTCAGCAGCTTCCCTATAGGTGCGTTTCTCCATGCTAATTTGATAAAATCAATTGACACTTATGTGGCGTAGGACACAGCCTTTTTAACTTTCCCTGGATTTTTCCTCCTCTGAAAACAGCAGTGATAGTAATCCTGCTAGCATTTACAATTTTAAGGGCAGTAGTAATTCTTTATGGTACTCATCCAGTTATCTTTGTTCACTAGAGAATTTTAAACACTCATTTCCAGAGGTGGGTAGTTGTATTTAAGTACAAAATGTTTTAAGTTCTTGCAGAATTTCTATCCTCTTGTATTTCTTTCTTATCCTGTGGGTCCCAAGCTGCTGACACAAAGTCGTTTTGCAGTCGTGGCTCCTGGGACTTAAGGACTTTTAGAAGCAGAATCCATATGAAGAATCCATTGAAATGGTCTTACTTCTTTGGATTTCAAAAATGTTTTCACTGAATCTAGAATTGCATAGGTAGAACAAAATGTTAATTTCCCTTCTAATGGTTAAGTCTATAAAAGAAAGTTTTTAGCTTTTCAATTTTAAGGTATAATTGTCTCATTTCAGGCAAAACATCGGAACATTTATAAATACAAACATGTCCTTTTTTTTTCTTTTCTTCCTACATTTCCAGGCTTCTGTCCAATTTCTACTTCAGAAATTCCAGGCTTGTATATTTTCTCCTTACTTTAGGTCCCTTTTTAATGCTGTCTTACACTTACTACAACTGTATCCCATTTATCCCTCCTTTTTTATCCCTGTTTTTTCCTCCTCTTCGGTTTGCTTTTCTTCCATGTTCTTCTAATCCTGCCACTTCTGTTGGGCTGATTTCCTTTGCATTCTCTTTGCCCTTTTTAGAAAAATTTGTTCATTTAAAGACTGCTGCTGAAATCCTTGTGCTTATAGGTGGAGTGTTACAGAATCAGTGAATCAGTGCAGGCCATGCTATTACACTGCATGTGGCACACTGGAATTTTGCTTGTGGCAAGTCTCAAGTCCAGGCTGCTGCTTAATAGTTGCTGATGATGATTGGCATCAAGATCTAACTACTGCTTTCATTCAGAGGGCCAGGAATAAAAAATGAAGTTCACTTAGTTATTATAGGCAAGTTAGTTCCAACAAAAGGAGTATTTAACTTTCTTGCCAGGCTTCATACTGAGTAATTGCATCCTGCTAATACTAGATTCACTTTGTTTCTACTAGATATAATTTCTCTCTCCTTGGTTTGAATTGTCGCATAATATTGTTAAGCCAGCTGCTTTCTCGCCTTTATCATTGCTACCTTCCAAGAACCTGCTGTATATGTAAGACTGCTTTGGGATCCCTTTGGAGTAGCACTGTGTAATTTATATAAGCAAGTATAGCAGCACTTGGTTTACAAATGAAGGGTTTAAGAGAAGAAATAGTAGGTTGCTGGAATTTCTTCACACTTCAGTGAAGAATTGGGTCAAGAGAAGTATTGACAGCATTCTCCAGGCACACAAAGCGTAGTAGCATAGTCATGTGAGGTGGAGCTGAACTTGGAAAGTTGGCTTCTGGAAAATCTTGAGGGTATGTTATTTTCTTTGTGTCCTAATATTAGTATTAGGAGACTTAGCACTGAAGGCAGGAAAGCCCTGTTTACATTCTTGTTAGCTGAATTTGTTTGCCCAGATTGATTAGACCTTTGTTTGTGAGAAGCAGAAGTTTTGGGGGGGGTTCCCTCTCTTCAGCTGACTGCTGCAGTTGTTTCCTGACCCTTTTATGGAATTAAGTATCTCCAGTGTTAAAAATACATTTTTCTGCCAAATACTGTAATTATGCTTCTTCAAAAAAATAACTTCTTTATGGCAGTGAATGTTGACTTAGGAGCAAAATTAATCATCAGTTTCCAGTGCTGGAGAGAGCTGTTTATAGTTAAGATTTGAGAATTTGCCTACTATCTCTTACACTAAGTCAAAATGTTGTGGTGGTTTATTTTCAGAAATGAAGTAAATACATTTGAAGGGTTGAGAATTAACCAAGTATGGTTGTGAATTGAGAATTCTTATAGACCTAGAATGAGTGCAGACATGCCAAAGTCAAAAGTGTGGGCGTGTTGTTTGAGCCCAAAATAGTATGTTCTCAAGAGATATTTGGACTGATTGGGGTTGGTATTATGTTGATTTTCTGGCAGACTAACCTTTTGAAATGCAGACTGCAACTTAGAACAGGTAAAGACAAGTTTTGTTTTCTGTTACTGAATATTAAAATCCAGCTCAGTATGAACAGGACAAGTATAGCCAGGGGCAGGAGTAGTATTACCCACGTAGGTCCGTGTGGGGTGCTTATGTATCTATGCCGAGCGTGGTTCAGAATCTGGCAAGGTGTCCTGTTGAATAGTTCGTGTAAGAACGGGAATGAGGTTCTAACTGCAGATATCAGTATATAATTTTTGCTGAATAGGCATGGACACAGGCACACCCTTCTGCAAGAACTGTCTTTTGTAACTGAGCGTAGCTCTTCAAGATACAATGCTCCTATGTCATACAGATTAGATCAGTTGTTGTACTAATGCTAGACTGGTATTAGAAATGACATTCTTTTTTGATGTTTACATCTTAGTTTTTCTGATTTCCTCAATGGCTTCTTCCACTGGCATATTTTTGCATGAAGACATCAGCTGAGAACTTCAGAGTGCTTTGCATYGCTTAGCTTAGCTTCTGTTTGTAGTAATTTCACTGTATTCAGTGCTACAATGTTTCTCCAAAATGGAGAGTTAGAAGCATGAAATAACCATAGTAATGTGCTCTTAAAAGTTGATTAGGACAATGGTCGTAGTTAGCAGGAAAAAAAAGCATTTAGTTGGTCTTTCATAAACTATCTATGTTTTTAGGAATGAACTCAAACTTGAATGTAAACCTGGATATGAACAGTATTAAAGAGCCACAATCTCGACTGAGGAAATGGACTACAGTAGACAGTATTTCTGTGAACACGTCGTTAGATCAAAACTCCAGCAAACATGGTATGTTAAGTGTCATTAGATAATATGTGACATAGTGTGTCAGATTTTCAAATCCTCTGTGTGTATAAAATGTCTGTTTGCTATATTTAGTCTTATAGTTGTCACGTTTTTGAGTGTTGCTTGTAGCTGTCAGAATTCTTGCTGCATTGTCTGTGCCAAAACTTCTTGCTCGTTTTCCACGGCAGCCCATAGTTTTCTTGAATGTCTTTACTTAAACTAAACTGAAGTGATTTTTGTGATGGGATTTAATAGAAACTCTTTGCAGAATTCATTTTTTAAAACAGACTTTTCTTTTGTAAGTGTCAACATCACTTAATCTGGATTAGAATGCTTCATATCTTTTAAAACAAAAGCTTGAGCTTCTCTAGGCTTTTTTTTCCCCCAATCCCGTTGACCTTAGTTGTGTTCCATGGCACACRCATTCTGTTCCATGTCTGACATCATTTAGTTATAGGTTTTGGTTATGAATGTGTATGTTTGCATTCTAAAAATGTGGAGAGTTTATAAGGGATAGAATACTACCATTGCTGTACTCTGACTAGGCAGGTTGGTTTAGTTTCATTTTTCATTCCCATAGTCAGGATTCCTAAGACAGTTCAACTGTTTCAGTTGCTTGAAATCTCATCCAGTTAAAATTTGAGTCTATAGCACAAAGATTCTGTGTCTAAAGATAGTTATAAAATGTCTCCAGTTTCCTATTACCCTTCAGTCTTCAGATTGTTTGGATATTTTTAGACTTGTCAGCTGTTTTAATACTATGAAATGGCTTGGTGCCTTAAGCATCTAGTGGAGGTATCCTGGTACTGCACTTGCTTATTCTAAATTTCATCTGATCATTGTCAGAGGTGTTACTGTTGCTTTAGATATAGATAATGTTTCCTGAATAGTGTTAGAAGTTTGATTATTTGAACTCTATATTTTATTGAGTCTCTAGTTAGTCTTCTGTTCCCTCAGAACTGTAATGATTCTTGGTTTTGCTGTTCGCTAACTTTAAAACTTCTCCTTGCAGGTTTGCACAGAATCAAATAGATTGTGTGCAGTACTCTTATCCCTTGCTCCAATAGTGTTGTGTTGTGTTGTGTTTTGTTTTGTGCTTTTGGGGAGTGGGAGTAGGAGTATGAATAGAATTGACAGCTTTACTGTAGCAAAAGGTCTATCAGAGGGCTACAAAGATGATTAGGGGACTGGAGCATCTCTCTTATGAGGAAAGGCTGAGAGAGCTGGGCCTGTTTAGCCTGGAGAAGAGAAGGCTGAGAGGAGATSTTATCAACGTGTACAAGTATCTGAAGGGAGGGTGTCGAGAGGATGGGACCAGACTCTTTTCAGTGGTGCCGAGCGACAGGACGCGAGGCAACGGGCACAAACTGAAACACAGACACTTCCATCTGAACATGAGGAAAAACTTTTTCACTGTGAGGGTGACAGAGCACTGGAACAGGTTGCCCCAAGAGGTGGTGGAGTCTCCTTCTCTGGAGATATTCAAAACGCGCCTGGATGCAATCCTGTGCAACRTGCTCTAGGTGACCCTGCTTGAGGAGGGGGGTTGGACTAGATGATCTCCAGAGGTCCCTTCCAACCTCAGCGATTCTGTGATTCCGTGATTTTGTAGGTGCCTCTTCCAAGACCACTCCCATTCTTGGGAGCTATCTGGGAATATATTTACCACCCATTATACAGCTGGGGGTCTCAGAATTCTCTTACCCTTTTGAATTAATCTTTTAGTTAAATTTAATAAATATATTTTTAAATGAGATTTCRTGTAAGATTATTGTTATGGTTTTCTCTTGAATTACTTAGGGATCTTTCATTTTAGATTATATATTCCTGTATGACTTCCTGTAGATCTTCGTGTCATAAGATGACATTATGTTGCTATGCATTTGACAAATGCTTTATATGGGCTGTCTTTAGTTTTACTTATGAAGTTTGTACAAATACTAGGACCACTATGAGATGAATCTTTCTCCTTTGTAAATCATTAGAGCTCAGTTTGATATCAAGTGGCACATAATAAAGTTCTGATGCACAGATTTGATGTAGCAACTTGCTTTCAGTTGAAACCTTCAAAGGTTTCTTCTCATGATGACTTGCATTGCCTTCTGATTACTCARTTATGAAGAAGAGCAATAAATCCTTCATACTTGTTTTTAATGGTGGGCAATGTTTTTCATTATGGGTAGGATGRAGGTAGCCACACTTGTCTCTGGAAGCTATAGTTCTAGGTCTCTAGAACACAGTTCACTCTGAACCTCTCAAGTCTTGCCAAGTCAGTGCATGTTGTCTGGTCTGAGTGGTGCATGCAATTCTGCAGATAGCAAGCATACAACAATTTCTCYAGCTATGTTCTCTGTTCCTAAATATTTTCATTGTTTACTGTCAGAGATGAGATGTTACATTAGACATCCCTTTGGTGGTTCCCAGTACAGCTGTTCTTAATCTCAAATGCATGGTAAGAATATATATCTGATTTATATGGTCAGACCTAGAAAATGGTGTAAAGTTACTCTTTAAGAGGCATTTTTATAGATGTTTTGTGTAGGTTCTCTGTGTCATTTGGGCTTGCCATAACTGCACTCAAGATCTAAATCCTTACCTAGTATATACCTTTATTGATTATATCTGCACAATARAGATCATAATTCTGAGATTGGTTAAGAAAAATGATTGCTCTGTTTTTTATTAGGTGCTATTTCAAGTGGTTTTAGGCTGGAAGAGTCTCCATTTGTTCCATATGACTTTATGAACAGCAGTAATTCACCAGCCAGTCCTCCTGGATCTATTGGGGATGGCTGGCCCCGTGCCAAATCGCCTAATGGCTCTAGCAGTGTTAACTGGCCACCAGGTACACAACACCTATTCTTACTCTTTGCATGTT
>NW_020447408.1:947183-952183 GCF_003343035.1 Apteryx rowi | reverse complement strand
TGAGAATATAAGTGTAGAAAACTGCAGCTTGCTTTTCCTTTTCTATTCGAGCACCTTTGGGATCCTGTTGCCCTCATCCTTGGTATACTTCAAATGCCCCATTTTCAAATGACCCCACCATTTGTGCCCAGCTAGATGCTCAAGAGGACACTTGCAAATAAGGAGAGCATTTTGGAAAATAAACTTTAATGCTTAAAATGTACTGGTGTTTAAATTTATACCTCATTTACATTAATCATGATGAACAATGCAGCAGYGCTTAATTTGTATTTCACTTTTCACAGTGGCTTAGCTTGTTCTGAAATGGCTATAGGGCAGACCATATATGTACATAGTATGATGTGACTTCAAAAACTGTTAGACTTTATTTTCAAATTGCCGGATGTAAGTCATTAACTCTGTTGGATGCCAGCATTGTGTGTTACTCAACACTTATCTGTAATTACTTACTATGAAATACACTGTCCCAAGCCAAAGCTGGCTTCTAAAGTCTGGTCTGAAACAGTGGTGAAAAAGTTGGCTGATAATCTTCAGGACTCTGCATCAAGTAGAACTGACATCACACCTGCGTTGATTGTATTGTCAAAGTGTTTGAAATTCCTTCACTGAGCTTGTTATGTGGAAATAAAATGTGGTTGGTTTTAAAAGCTGAAACTTGTTGCCTGTATTTTAGTCTGTAGTTTTCAGGCCGTCCAGCTCCTCTCAAGATTGGCCAGTTCCATCCCCTCACAGTAGGAATGAGGCCGTCTGGCTTTGTGCTGGGGAGAGATTAATTTTTGTCTTTTGCTCAAACTGATGCTGCACAGCTGCCCTCAAGATGGCAAGCTCAGCAGGGTGCTGCTGGCCACCTGAGCAGGGCYGTTCCCAGCACCTCCACTGGGGCTTCCTCCAGGTGCCAGCCTGAACATCACCAGGATGGCGTGAGAAAGGGTGCAGCCATGGGCATGGGAGCAGTTTGTGCTGCTCCGGGGTGTGGAGGGAAGGGACCATGCACAGACACAAGCCAAACCGCGAAGCCAGTTTCATTAAACAATCAGCTCACCGGTCGCTGCCTGGACAGCTGGTGTAGGATGGGAAAAGGTGTCCACTGGATGGGTTCCATGGGCCAACTCGACACCGAAATATCACTGGCTTTTCCTGAGTCAACCATGGGGTCATTCATGCTGCTGGAACTTGTGTCCCAGTCATAATGGAAACTGGAAAGAAAAGTCCTTGCAAACTAGGAGGGGACAGGGGTTAAAATCGAGCTAGCTGTAGCTGATAAAGCAGCCTGGGAACCGCAGGAGTGGGCCCCTCACCCTCCAGCGTTTCATGCCAGTGTGTGATGTGCTCACTGTGCAAACTGAATCTGTAAATGTTCTCTGAGCTCCCTGGAGTGGCACTGCTCTATCTCTGAAATGGTAGCAGATAAATTAATTCCCAGGCTTTCGGGTGTGCTCTGAGCTGCATGGAAAGCAGCCCAAGGGCTGGTGGCAGACACTGCTGATCTATCAAGAGTGGGGGTGTTATCTGCTGTATTTCAGTTTGCTTACGAAACTGGAAACTCCCAGGTCCCTTTTTCCATTTACATCCCTGGAAGCTGGTTACAAACTTACGTACACACATACCCCACTATAAAAAAGGCGGTAGTGGAAAGTTTATTAAAGCCCAGTAGCCTTTCCTATAATTAGCACAAACYGCTGTCCTCTGCATGTGGCCTGTGTCGGACACGGGCACAGTGGGGCTCGATCCGAGCGCTGTCGCCTCCAAAAGCCCGCGGCCGGCCGGAGGGGTAGGAGCTACAAAGCTGCGCTGGGGCCAGGAGCTGATTTCATTCACATCAGTGCCCCAGCATGGGTAACCCAGTTTGTTACACTTGAGGAAGCAAATAAAAGAATTTCCTATAGAGAAATCTCAAAAAGTGGGTGAGCATAGATAGCTAAAGTGAGCCCTATTCCTTAGATTTAAAACCTAAGGAAGGCAGGAAACTCGGAGCAGTGTAGCCAYGTGCTAGCTGGCTGGCCGGGCAAGGCGGCCCAGCACAGGCTCCTYGGGGAGGTGCAGCCTCCTTCCCGCAGCCATAAACCTGTCCCCTTCTGCAGTTAGACCAGTCCCTGTCACACAAGACTCCTTTACTGACCAAGTTAAAAAAAAAAAAAAGGCACTTATTGCTCCTTGAGGCACTGAAGGACTTTGGTATCAAACCTCCATAGCTATGAAGGAGGCAAGCAGGTAGGGTAGGTAACTGGCTCAGCTGGAAAGCAGTTGGGCCATCACCACCCCCAAAAAAGAAGGCAAAACCAAAGAAAGCATCCCCTCGCTTTGCTGGTCGATCCTTCCTTGCAGGCCTCACCGCTCCCAGCTGAGCAACCCCGTAAGCAGACCCCGGCTGCACGGGAAGAGCCCCCATGCTCACCTGGGCCGGCACACGGTGCGCACAGGCRGCGTCGGGTGCTGCTTGTGGCTGTTGGCGACCGCCGAGTCTTCCCTACAGCTGCAGCAACTGTTGTCCAGGATCTGCAACTGGAGCAGCTCTTCGGAGTTGCTGAACGCAGGATTGTCCAGAGAATTGGCCGAAGCAAGCCAGGGCTGAGACCAGTACTGCGCCGAGACGTCGTCCAGGCGGCAGAAGCGCCTGTAGCTGCAAGAGCGCAGCGGGATGGCTGCAGCTGTGCCCCACGCCACGGCCCCGCCACCGACCACCCAACTGCTCAAGAAACGGTCGATTGAGTTTTTAGCCCCCGCCAGCCCGCTGACAGCATGGGGCAAGCCCCAGTTTCGAACACTCCCGCCAGCCCGGGGCAGAGCCCCTAATGCCAAACATCTGGCCACAGCCTGGTGGCTGCTGCAGGGGTTTCCTTGGGAATGATCCCGGGATGCGTCACCAGACAGCCATGGGAAAAGAGCAGGGCTGGGGTGGCCAGCACGCTCCCAGGCCAGTTGCTTTGGCCACGCTGGGTGGGAACGACAGCAAATAGAGGCTTTAGAGAGGACAAAAGTTTTTAAAAATGACTCGGGAGAGTGCTGCGGCTCCCGGCCTGCTGGAGGCACAGCACAGGATCTCCCCAGGCAGCCGCGCGGGACCGCAGGGTGCGGGGACTCGCTGCTCTGTCCCTGTGCAGGGCTGCCCTGGCCCTCGCTGCACCCTGGGGCGGGCACGGCTACAGCCGGAGGCTCTCACAGCCTCCCCTGCCGGATTTCCCGCGGAGCATCCGAGCCCCCTGGGAAGGAAGCCCTGGGGAGTGTGCGGGCAGGCAGGAAGTGCGGCCTGCTGCGAGGAGCACGGCCCGGGGCACGGGGAGCTGGTGCTTCCCGTGCCGGAGCACTTCCTCCGGCACCGAGCACTGCTCCCCGAAGGAAGCACGGTGCTCCCGGGGGGGGGGGGGGCCGAGCAGGGCGGGGATGGGGAAAGCCAAGGCTCACGCAGGGCAGGCGGCACCGGAGACCAACACTCTTGCCCAGGCAGTCGTGCAGGGCCAGCACCGGGCGGATGCGTAGTGCAGGCGCAAGCCCCGACCCAGCGGGTGCCTGGCGCAGGTCTGCTGCGCCCGAAGGCTCCGGGGACACGGGGGCAGGCCGTGGCACGGAGCCCCAGGCAAAGCAGGAAAGGGGCTCCTGGGGCCCTGCACGTGCTCGCGCTTCCCTCCCCCTGCCCCGGAGCCGCCAGCGAGCTGCTATCAGCCTCCGCAGAGTGTTTTTCTTGGCAGGGATCAGCCCAGGCCCAGCCCGAGCTCCCTGCGGAGCCGCGGCTCTCCGTGACCCCAGCTGGGCTGCAGCGCCGGAGCCGGAGGTGCTGCCAACCCCCCGCCATCACCCCCTGCTCAGCGGTGCTGGGGCTCAGCCCACGTTCCCCCCGCTCCCGCAGGGTCCCCCAGGGGCACAGCCCCACTGCAGGCAGTGGGACGCCCCGGGAGGACCCCGGCAGGGACCCCACGCGCCGCCCCGCGCCGTGCGCAGCCCACCTGCTCTTGGTCTGGTCCACCTTGGCCTCCAGGAGCAGCGCCCGGAAGCGGCGGATGACGAGGCCGGCGATGACGGCGCCCACGAGGGCCACGCTGAGCAGCACCCCGCAGGCCATGCCCAGCAGGCTCTGCTGCGTCACCCGGTAGTCGCAGCGCAGCCCCATGAACCAGAAGTCGCTGCCGACGGGACACCTGCAGCCGGGGGGGGAGGGCGGTGGGCGTCCAGCTCCTGTGCCRTCACCCCGAGTGGCAGCGGCGGCGGTGGCGGGGGTGGCTGCAGGCCGCCCAGCCCYGCGGTACTCACTGGCAGACAGGCTCGTGGTCGCGGGGGTGCGTGCAGATGCCGTGGTTTTTGCAGTAGTCGCGGTGGCACACGGAGGTGCAGCGGGCGGTGCCGTCTGCCCCGGCCACGCAGTCGAACCCGGCTYGGCACGAGAAGAGCACGGCGCAGGGGTCCAGTGGCCGCTCTGCGGGCGCATCGGGGCAAGGGGGGGGGGGGTCAGCCCTGGCACCGACCCTGCGGCAGCAGAGCCCGCGGTGAGCAGGGCCAGCCGTGCCGTGCAGCGCCGCACCGCGCACTCACCCAGGGCCACGTTGCGCAGGACGGGGGCCGTGCCGACCGCCAGCGTGGCGTTGAGGAGGGCTCCCAGCGCCGGCCCCCGCGGGGGCACCCGGGCGGCRGCGAACAGGGCGTCGTACTCCAGCACGACGCTGCCCCTCCTGYGGGCGCAGGCCAGGCCGAGTCCAGCGGGGCCGCGGCTCCCCCCGGCCCGGCTCCCCCGGCTCCCTCCCCTCGGCCCGGCACAGCGCAGGGCGCCATGGCGCTGCTCCCACCTGATGCTTTTCACCTCCAGCCGCAGGAAGCCGGGCACCGCCATGAAGAGGGGGGCGATCTGCCGGGGAGAGGCCGCGCGCGATTCCCCCAGGGCGGCGGCGGGAGGCCCGGCAGGGCACCCCACAGCGCCCCACACAGCCCCCTGCTGCCCTGCGCTGCCCCCCACTGCCCCACAGCACCCCACTGAGTCCTGCGCTGCCCCACACAGCCCTGCACAGCCCCCC
>NW_020447408.1:943337-946958 GCF_003343035.1 Apteryx rowi | reverse complement strand
CCACTATGGGTGCATACACCTCCCAGCTGTCCCCAGGCCCCTGCCACCCCACAGCACCCCACACTGCCCCACAGCACCCCATGCTGCCCCGTGCCACCCCCACAGTGCCCCAAACAGCTCCACAGTGCCCCACAGCACCCCATACTGCCCCACACTGCCCCGCACCATTCCACAGTGCCCAACGCCAACCCACGCCGACCCACATCACCCCACACCGCCCCGCGCAGTCTCACCGTCTCGTTGAAGCGCTGCAGCAGGCCACGGCGCTCACGCGACGCCGGGTCCCCGAGCTCGGGCACGAAGCCCATGTCCAGCACCAGCTCGCAGGGGACACGGAGAAGGGCGGCTGCAGGGTGGGGGGAGGGAATGGGGCTCAGCAGCCAGGACCCCCTGAGTCCCGGCCCCCCGCGGCCCCCGCACCCACCTCTGAGCAGGGGCGGCTGATCCTCCACCACGAAGACCCGGGGCGGCGCTGCCGGGCCCCACGCGGGGGGCGTCCCCGCCGCCGGCCGCCCCCCGGGGCCACTCGAGGTCCGGCCGAGGGCCCCGGGCACCGGCGAGGGGCTCCCGCTGCTGGTGGGGGAGGCAGCGTCCGTGGGCGTTCCAGTGCCGCCGGGGGTCCCGGCCACCCCCGGCGCTACGGCGGCGCTGGGCTCGGGCGTCCCTGGGGCCGGCTGGGATGTGGCCGGGTGCTGGGGGGCTGCCGGCTCTCCCATGCCGGGGGCCGGCAGCGAGGCCCCGTGGGCCGGCGGGCTGGAGGAGGGCGGCGGGCGGCCAGTGGCTCCCCAGGGCCCAGTGTCGCCCCACTCCAGCGCCGGCGTCCCCAGGGTTTCAGTGGCCGTGGGGGTGCTGAGCCCTGGGGCCGGGGAGGTGGGTTCCGCGGAGCTGCTGGCCGGGGTGGGCTGGGGGGACCCCAGCAGGGCCGTGGGGCTGGCGTGGGGCGCTGGGGGCTCCCCGGGCAGGGCTGATGGGTGCCCAGTGCTGGTCGGGGGGGCCCAGCCGCGCTCGGGGAGCCCCTCAGTGCCGGCCAGCCCCGACACCCCCGCGGCCGGGGTCAGGCCTCGCTCCGGGCTGGGGGACGTCTGCCCCCAGGCACCGGCCATGGCAGTGGGGACGGGCAGCCCCGACACCGCACCAGTGGCCGGCAGCGCGCTCAGGGCGGTCCCCGCAGCTGGCCAGGCTGTGCCGGCCGTGGTGAGACCCCCTCGGCCCCCAGCCCCCGGGGCAGAGCCAGGGTCCCGCTGGGTGACGGCGGCAGGGGCCCCTCCGGGGGCTGGATCCATCCCCCCTGGGCTGGGGGTGCCRGTGGGGCTCAGCCTTCCCCCCGCTGCGAGGGCTGCCGTCGCCAGAGCGGGCGCAGGCGTCCCCATGCCACTCTCGCCAGTCGCTGGTGAGGTGTCATCCACGGGGGCCGGGGACACCGGCAAGGCACTGGCGGACGCCCACTCCCACCCGCCGGGGCCGGGGGAGCGCGTGAGGGTCCCCTCCGGCCCCACAGTGCCCACCGCCGTGGCGTTTCCCGGTGGGCCAGCCCCGGGGGGAGCCGCCGCAGTGGGAGCCGCTCCCTGGGGGGGCCTGGTGGTGGTGGGGGTCCCCTCGGCTGGGGTCACCCCCACTGTCACCACCGGGCTGGGGATGGTGCCGGCAGGGCCCAGCAGCCACGAGCGCTCGGTGCTGGCTCCCTCCTGCCCTGGCAGCCGGGTCCGGTCGCTCCGCTCGGTGCCGGGGGGCTCAGCGGTGCCGGCGGGGGYGGCCGTGCCCTTTGCAGAGCGGGTCCCGCTGCCCAAACCTGGGCTCAGCGCGCACCAGGCAGTCACTGGGGAGAGAGGGGAGAGCGCAGCGTGCACTGGCACGATGGCAGCACCAACAGCATGACAGCAGCGCCCACGCCACGCTCGGCCACGGGAACTGGCACCCGGGCAGGTGAGTGGCCCCGGAGCACGGCACCGGCACCCAGGATGGCAGCACCAGCACCTGCGACGGCAGCACCAGCACCTGCGACGGCTGCTCCAGCCTTCCCAATGCCAACCCACCGAGCGCCCCGGAAAGGTGCGGGATGGCTCGTGCCAGCGCTGGGCTCCCAGGGCCCTTCCCGTGGCTTCCACGAGGTCCCTTTCACACCAGCTAGTGAGCAGAAGTCCCCTAAAGGGAACTGGAAACACCCCAGGCTCTGGGACAGCCAAACGTTTCGGTGACGCCTCCCGAACCGGAGCCGCCAGGCCCATCCCCAACGGCGGGCATCGCCGCAGCGCTGCCGTGCGGGGCCAGCCCCGGCCTCCTCTGAGCTGGGACACCAGCGCTCGCTCCCAGCGACCTGCCTGATTATTTTTCAGCCTGCATAAAGCATTTTGGTTGATTTGCACAAAGCTAAGGAACAGCAGTCATGGAGGAGTTTAACCCTTTGTGGCATCRCGTTTCACAGGGAGCCATTTCCTGTGAAAGGAAAAGCTCAGGAATTATTCAAAACCCAGCTGGAAACGACCGGCCTTTGCCTCAACAAAGGAAACAGAAACTCTGCCCCCAAATTGCCACATTATCTAACAAAYGCTTACTGGAAATGCATATTTTACATTAAAACAAAGCATCTTCTTTAAGGTGATAACCCCAGTTGGCCATATTAACCTGCAGGGCTGGTGTGGGTAGGGCGCCAACCGAGCCATTGGGCGAAGGGATGCATGAATGGCAGCATCGCGTCGTTGCGGAGATCGCTGGGCCGCAGCGCCCCWGGCACCAGCACCTGCCTGGCCGGGCCGGGTCAGGCTGCTCCGCTGGGATGGAGTCGCCCGCCTGCCCTGGCACCCACCCCAAAACCGACCTGAGCAGCCGAGCTGGCCCAGAGACACCGGACCTGCACACAGAGGCTGCAGCTGTGGGGCACCTCCGCGGGGACGCTGGCCAGATGTGCACCCACTGCCGTGGAGACCCCGGCCCCTCATGCACCCTAATGCCATGGGCCTCGCTGCCCCACGTGCACCCGCCACCGCAGGGCTGCGTTCAGGGGCGCTCGGTGCAGTTTGCTCCCCAATGCGCCGGCAGCCGGGTCTCTCCAGCCAGCCCTGCCTGGTGCCAGGACTTGGTGCCCAGTATCTGGTGCCTGGTACTGGTACATGGTGCCAGTACCCAGTGCCAGGACCTGGCACCCGCTACCCCCATGCCCAGTGCCAGGACTGGGTGCCCGGTGCTGGTACCTCCTACCCTGTGCCCGGTGCCCCATAGCCAGTACCCAGTGCCGGTGCCGGTACCCGATACGCAGTGCCGGTGCCCGGTACCCCGTACCCGGGGCCTGATGCCCGATGCTGGTGCCCAGTACAGAGCACCCAGGACCCGGTGCCAGGGCCCGGTGCTCTGTACCTGATGCCCGATACGCCGGTGCCCATGCCCGGTCCCGCTCCACCGCAGCCAGTACCCGGTGCCCCGTACCCGGTGCCCGATACCCCGGTGCGGGTGCCCGGTGCCGGTATCCCGCAGCCGGTTCCCCCGTAGCCGGTACCCGATGCCCGATACCCCGCACCCGGTGCCGATGCCCGGTTCCCCCGGTGCCGGCCCGCGCAGCCCCCGGCCCGGCTCCCCTCGCCCCGGCTCCCCTCGCCCCGGCCCCGGTCCCGGTCCCGGCCGCGCCGC
>NW_020447408.1:937954-942767 GCF_003343035.1 Apteryx rowi | reverse complement strand
CCTGAGGCGGCTGCAGGACCGAGCTGGCACCCAGCACTGCGCAGGGCCGCATCCGCATGTGCCCCCGGCAGGAGCAGCGGGGYGCTGGGTCAGCCCTCATCCGGACACCGAATTCGCCCTGACCAGGGCTGCGGCTGGGCCAAGGGGCGTCAGCACAGGCTTGGTCCCACCAGTGCAGCCCCCGGCTCTGGCCGCCTCCACCCTCCTTCGCTGGGGTCTGCAGGGCTGCCCAGCCTGGGCTGCGGCACCGCGTGGGGACCAGGCTGGCCTGAGCGCCATCGGGCGTGCGGAGAAAGCACCAGCATCACACCTGTGCCAAGAGAAAGCCTCCGCGAACGCACTGCTCCCCATCATCACCGTCGCTCTGCCGCTGCACGGGCGCTCGGCAGCAGGGACCCCACCACCGCCCCAACCCAGCGGCGCAGCAGCCGCCCCGGCGCTCACCACACAGACGCTAACTGAGACCAACAAAATACGCGGGGTACCYGCCACGGAGGGCTTTCTGCCTGTTTTAAAGCAATGCACTGGCCATGGTAAGGTAGTGGCTGCTCGTACGGTGGGGTGCGGTGCTCTGCAAAGGACGTGAAGGCTTCTACAACAGCGGCCCAGTGCAGAGAGCGCTCTGGAGCCCCTTCACTCGCAGGGGCGCAGGTGTCCGAGGAATCCTCCACCAACTGCTGACTCCCCAATTTACCTTTAAGTTTCACAATTTTGTCTCCTCCTTCACTGCCTGCCTGTGCTTTCATACAGAACTGSTTTGTCCAAAACAACCATTGTTTTTCCACCCATTTCACTGTGCAGCCCRGTCAGAAAATGTTTCAGAACACACTTGAGTCGCAGGAGCTATTAAGTAGTTTCTAATGGCACCATCCTCTCAAACAGTGAAAGTGAAACTTGGGCACCAAAGAGCTTCAGGCAGAGGGTCCCGGWGCTGGCTGAGGATCCAGCACAGTCTAAATCTAAAAGCGGAATACAGTTCTGTAGGACAAGCTGTGAAAACCAAACACCCACACCAAGCTAAGGCGCCCAAGCGGGGGCTGCCGTAGGCTCTGGTTTATTTTCCATCATCCTGTCACCCTGATTGTCAGAGGAAGACTTGTTATCAAGTGACGCTTTCTTGGCTTGCAGCCTAGCAGCGCCCCTTTGACATATGAAAGTGCTTCTTGGCTCAGAGGAAAAACTGTGTAGTGTCCAGAAATAACTATAATTTCTGTCTTGGGAGAGATTTAAAGCAAGCCTCTCATGCTGAGATTAGTTCGGCTTACAGAAACATTGGTGCGGTTCTGCCTTTCAGCAGCAGGAAAGTCATTCCGCCTTTTATTTTCCATCTGGAAAGTAGGAGCRTTTCAAATGGAACTTCTTTTTACTACCATTTATGAAATAAATGCACTAAAGGTAGAAAAACGTTGGTTTATTGGAAAGAGCAGACAATACAAGCAATGAGATCATGGAAAACGTGATCGCCCCAGCAGCACAGGGTGCAAAGCTTCGTCAACAGTGGCACAAGSTGTACAGGTCCTGCTAGAGCTTTCACACACATACAGCAATGATGAATGGCAACACACAGCGCCTAAGAGCCCCCAACCTACTTTAGACCAACTGCTTGGTAAATGCTTTTAGCCTTCAAGTAACAGGCCTGGACTGAGCAAATACTAAGAAGTTGGTAAAAGACTACGTTATAGAACAGGGGCATTTCTAGTAAAGTCAATTACTCATAGAAGCACCTCTGTGTATGTAAGCCAGGAAAGTGGTTTTTACTACTAAATCCAAAATGTTACAGTTACATTAATATTACATAGGACTGGTTTGAGGATGGGAAGCCTAAGTGTAAGATGAACCAGCAGAAACCTGTTTAAAGAACAGTAGATACAACAGAAGCCAGAGGATTTAAAATGTTATCCTCTGAGTCTTTAGCAAAACACTGAATCTAATTCCTCCTGCAGCAAGGGTTCAAGGCTGCACAGAGAGCAGTACTTTTTAGGAACTGCCATAACTAACAATTCTCCAAGACATGTATTCTCTGCCACAGAAGTTTCACTAGCTGCATCTATGCACTACGGCCTCTTGTACTCGGCGGAGTTCTTGGTTTCAGCTTTTCCCATGTGCAGCACAAACAGCAAATTCCCAAAGTAAAGCATCTAATGAGGGGTAACACACAAACTGGCCTGGGCCTCGTTGCTGTCCTGACCTGAACAGCAGGATCAGCTGGCAGTGGTCAGGYACGCAGGGGCTGAAGATACAGACCGAGACCTTTCCCAACGTTCTGCGCTCAGACGCTGAAGACTCAGTAACGGGAGCAGAGCACCTCAGTGCCTGTGAGACATCTGGATTGGAGTCACTATAGCTAATGTTGAGGTCTTTCCTACACCGACAACTAAGCACAGTGGGCCAGTGACACTGGGTGCGAAACAAAAAGCCATCAATGCAACACTGGTCTTATATATTTATTCCTTTTTTCCCCTGTTTTTAAAGGCCAACACATTCAGACAGCTTTAAATACAACGTCCAATACAACTTTCCAGTACAACTTTCCAATGAAAGCAGCAACAGTACAGCATGTGCGCTTATATTCATATCCGCTGACATCAGTCCAGTCGCAGTGGTAGAGACATCTGTTGAAGAAAATTCACACACTTAATATTTCACCAAGCAAGAACTACCATTTTAAGGCACAGAAGAAGTCAGCCAAGCAGAGACAAGACAAGCACTGAAGAATACCAAAGGAAGCCAAGTAATGAGTGACAGGTCTTTAGAATCAGTAAGATTCTCACCTTTATTCCATCTATTCTTGGCACAGAGATAGCAGCAAATGGACATAGCTCCCCCACTGACCTGTCATGCTTCAATCCTGATGGAGGAAAGTGTGGGGGGAGGCGAGAAGTGTACACAAGAGGAACAAACAGGAATACGGGCCAGTGTGCTACTGCAAACTGGCCAGAGTCCACCAGCTCATTTCCCCTGCGGTCCCAGAGTGCCTCAGCTGGCAGCCTCCAGAACAACCCTTTCCTACCCCTTTCTTTTTCTGCTGCAGCCTCAGGCAGGGAGGAAACGGTTGCTACGGGCAGTTCAGAGCCCTGCTATCAAACACCTCCTAGTACAACCAGCCACCCCGCACCTGCAGCGGTGCTGAAAAGATGGACTTTCTTGACTAAAGTCAGCTTGCCACCTACTAGAAGACCAGTGGCAAACCTCAATGCTTGAAGTGCCGCACAGGGGTATATGAAAGGTTCATTGAGCCCAACATTCTGTCTCCAAGAGCAGACACCCCAGGAAAACACACATACTATATTCTCCCAGCTCAGGGCAGGCAGCTGCCTAGGACTCCCTCCCACACATACTAGGCGCTACCCACCACACAGCTGCACGGCGTTCCAGCCACCTGGCGCTGGACACTCGCTCTGCGGTTATCACACACCGCTGTGCCCGTGTGCCGTGTGCGCACAGCCATTACCCGAGACCCTCACAGAAGTACGCTTCTACTCACTTTGCTTTGAAGAACTGTTTTTATTCATAAACATCCTTCTTATCTGCAATGTAATCTACAATCTCCTGTGGACACATTAACTTTTCTGCATCTGCATCAGGAATTTCAAATCCTGGAAGAAAGCACACATTTTTAGCCCAAAATAGCGGAAACAGGAGCAAGGCTAACGGAAGCAATTACTGCTGGCTCAGAAGCCCGCGACTTGGCTGAGGACAAACACGCAGGGGTTGCTGCTCAGCTGGGTAAGCTTAGATTCAGCATTTCGTTACTACGCGGAGTATCAAGCTGTGTTATGCCTTATATGACACTGCTTTTGGGTAATACACAAGGCAGAAACAGCAGATAACGGGCTGCCAAGCCAGCCAGCCAGCGCTGCCCTCGCACGTAATTAAAGCTACTGATGCCTTCCCAGAGTTCCCGTAGCAGCGCTGGTGTACAACAGGAGGGAGATGTTCTGGGTAACTTCAGGCAAGCAAGAGCCCAAAGCTCCTCGGTTTCAGATTTTGCTATTGAGTTCTCTTGTAACAAACAGCTCTTACAGAGCTACATCAAAGTTCCCTAGGAAAATTAATGTTAATATTCACAGAAGAGAACTAACACTTCTTTGCTGTAGTTGCACTTTAGGATTAGCAGAAACAAGAGAAGATAAATCTGAACATGCACAACTCTGATTTACCGAACTCATCTTCCATAGCCATGATGATCTCCACTTGGTCCAAACTGTCCAAACCCAGATCTTTCATGAAATGGGATTCAGCTGTGAGCTGGGGGCAGAAAATCCAAGATCAGTTGGTCACAGCCATTTCAATATGGCAAAAAGCATACTCAAACCAGACCAAAACCGCCAGGTTTACACAGGTGGAACTTTTGGCCTTTCTGGTCCTCCTGCCACACACATCTTTTCTCCCATCAGAGAAAGATGGCAGCACCTTTCTGTAATCCTCAAAAATAAGCAAGCTGCGTAAAGCGTACTAAAACAGCTGTGTTGCTTAGAAGTCTCTTAAGGGACAAGCTGGCRGCCCGAGGAACCCCGGGGGCACGCAGCTCCCACTGTGACCCCCGCACCCAGAGACACCCGCCGTTCCTGCCTCCCGGCGGCCCCGGGCCGGCCCGCCCGGGGCTCCCCACGGCCGGGACCGCGACACCGGGCCCCCCCGGCGCYGCCGACTCACCTTGGCCGGGTCGATCTTGTCGTAGAGCTTGAGGACGTAGAGGACGCGGTCCTTGATGCCCTCCAAGGTCAGGGGCGGCAGGTCGGAGAAGCGGCGGCAGAGCGGCCCCGCCGTCACGGCCACCTGCAAGACACGGGCAGGCACCGGGCAGCGCCGC
>NW_020447408.1:916513-937631 GCF_003343035.1 Apteryx rowi | reverse complement strand
GCGCCCCCTGGCGGGCGGCGGCGGCGGGCGGCTGCCCGGGGACCCCCCCGGCTCCGGGGACAAACCCGCCCCCCGGGACCCTCCCAGCTCCCGGGGACACCCCGGCACCGGGGACCCCCAGGCACCGGGGACTCCCCAGCTCCCGGGGACAAACCCACCCCCCCGGGCTCCCCCTCAGTTCCCGGGGACAAACCCGCCCCCCCCAGGCTTCCCCAGTCCCAGGGACCCCCCTGAACCCCTGGGCACAAATCCACACTCCAGGGACCCCCTCCAGCCACGGGAACCCCCCCCCAGCCCCCAGCCACAACCCCCCCCTCGGGCTCCCCCAGCCCCGGGGACCCCCTCAGTTCCCGGGGACACCCCAGCCCAGGGACAAAGCCACCCCCCGGGGACCCCCCAGCCCCCGGGGAACAACCCCCCCCCAGGCTCCCCCAGTCCCAGGGACCCCCCCGAGCCCCTGGGCACAAATCCACACCCCAGGAAGCCCCCAGCCCTAGAGGCCCCCGCTCCCCCAGGCCTGCTCAACCCCTGCCACCCCACTGCTTCGCTAAGCACACAGTCTTAYCAAAAAATGAAGTTTAATGGCATTGTACACGCTCCGGGGACTGCCGTGGCGCCCGGCCGTGTGACACACAGGCCCCACGTGCAAAAGGTGCAGGCCGGGCCAGCCTCTAGCACCGCCGGCAGCATGGAGCCAACGCGTCCACAGCCACGGAGCAAAGCCGAAGGCGCGCGGGGCCGGCTGCGTGGCTCCCACGCGGTCACAGTGAACCCCCCAACTAACCTGGGAGAAGGGAACCGCCTCTCCCATCAGCCAGAAATTCTACCCTACTCTGGTTTCATAGATTGTCAGTGCAAACTCTTCTCTCGGCACCTCTCCAATCCTCCTTTCAAGTCTTTCCTGCCTTAGGCTGTGAATAATGATACAGGTAAACACTCCCGTCTTTCTGTCCAGCCAGCAGACAGGCACTTGTAACAGACCATCGGACCAGCGACCAGCTCCCATTCGAATTGGGTGGCAGTAGAGCTGTGCACTGCCCTAGAAGTAGGTCCCACACCGCGATGGTTCCCGACGTTAGCACAGCCGCAGCAGAAGCATCCTTCACTTCACCTTCCAGGTACCTAACATCACACGCAGAAGAGTCAGAATGTTACGGTTTTCTTTGTGAAGACACCATTACATCATTTCTAAAAYAAGGTACTGTTTCACACAGAAAAGTAATAAATGGATGTAAGCCAACSGTAGAAAGTCAGGTTATGTTAATATTTGTATCTTCAGTGTATCTGAACAAGAAGGATACAAGCCAATCCTCCCATGTCCCTAGTATATGCCTGGAAATTGTTCAGTAAACTAAGATCTCAATCTACTAATATTTGTGTACATAAGAAATACTATAGTTGGATGCATTGCAAAAGTCTGAGTCTTAAAGGGCTTAGTCTTCAAAATGCAAGACATAGGAAGTAAAAGGTCATCTAACTGCAAACAGCTGCCTAATATAAATAAAGCCAGCTAAGTGCTCCTTAGCATCACAAAGGCTTCGAACATCCTCATTTGCAGATATTTCCTCAAGAGGTTTTTGCCTAGGGAGCTTGACTGATGAATCCAGTTACAACATTTCCTTTATCACAAGCACTCTCTGGGGGGGGAAAAAAAAAAAAAAAGGCACGCAGCACGCCGAAAAGCAATGCTGCTGTTTGTCTGCAGAGCTGCGGTGAGCGGAGCCCCCTTGCCGAGCCCCGAGCCCCGAGCCCCGCGCCCCGCAGGGAGCTCAGAGGTTAGCTCGCAGGCTTGTGCAGGAAGCGGGCAGGAAACGGCCAACACCCTCCTGCATTCTCATGCACATACAGCACGAACGTATGTGATGGATGGCAGCCTCCTTATCATCAGCTAGACGGCAAACGGATCCTTGCCAACAGCAGCGCATTAAGTGATTCTCCTCCAAACCCACAGCAAAGGTACCGYTAAGATGTGCGCCCGCAGTCCGGGAGGTACTTGCCTTCCAGCATGTCCAGGTGGGAGGGAGGAGAAAATCACTCCAGTGCTCCTGGCTGTTTTGGGATTGAAGGCTATCACGCGGAATGCAGGGTTTCCACAGAGCTCGCTCTCTTTGGCATGTGGGTGACTTAAAACAACAAACAGAAGGCCCTGATACACAGAGGAAAAATACATCACTAAAAACAGCAGCAAGAGGGGGAAAAAATCCAAAGAATTTTCCAAAAATTAATTGCTACATTCTCTCTATAATCAAAACCTCATGAACAGTGATGCATTATTTTTACCGAATAAAATAGAAATGCTTTACTTTCCTTATCAAATTATATTAAAAAGTGAGGCARAAGCTGACTGATAAGGGGTCAAAGCGGAACAGCAAAATGACATTGCAGTGACCCAATGGGTTTTATGCACTTATCTTTCTGCTTAAAAGAGCTAAACTTGGAGTAGGATCAGATGACATTTAAAGCAGACTTTATGGGCCTCCGTTTAATCCCTAGCAACTTATCCATTTAACAAGAATTCCACGTAAACTGGCATGGCTGAAAACAGTGGCTCTAACAAAAGTCACAGGTCAGAATGAAATATCCTGGGATAGATATTCTGAAGAAGTCTCCAAAGAGTCTGACTCAAGGCATCATTATTGGACAAGAGATTCCTGTCCTAAAAGGTTGTTTACTGAAAACAATGACACCCTTGAAAAACCACAAAATCCAGCTGGAATCACAGCACAAGTGGAAGCAAATGGGAAAGAATCACTAGTATGAACTGTTTAAAAAAAAGATGTATCCTCAGCGGTATGTGTAAATAATGACCAATTCAAGTATGTTTTCTGACAGTGCAGCTTCACCATGCTGGCAGCTACCAACTTGTGAAAAGGAAGAGATTTACTGAGCACCAGCACTGGGCAACAGAACGTCTGCTTCCCACATACAAGATGTCTTGGGCTGCCGCTTTGGAATACGCTTGGATGCATCACTCTTATCAGTATACTGCAGAAAGCCAAGAATGTGAGGTAACCAATGTGGCTTATTTCTCCAAGTTAACCTATTTTCCTTTGAAATATCTTCAATGGATCTAAATACAGCGGATATTTCAATCCATTCTAGAAACCCACTCCTTTAAACCCCCGCTGCGGTTAGTCAGTGCAGTCTATGCATAAACTGTGTGCCGCTATTTCACATACGTACAGAGTCAGAATACGCTCGATGGCAGATTGAAGCTGGGTAGGAATAACCAACGTGCATCTTTTTCAGGAGCTGGCCCGTTTTCAAATTCCTGCAGTCAGTGAAAATAAAATTCTGACTGCTTTTCCATCCTCAATCTGTTATTTTTCTAATCACAGTTATACCATTATGAAAGACAGAGAGACACACTTTTGGTTCCAGATAAACCAAACCAAGACAGGACAAAAGGCTACAGAAAGATCTAACGAATATGATAAAAATGCAAGTAGAATTATAACAGCATATTTCATTCACTATATATCAGTCTAAATGCAAAGAAGTTAGAATTATGTATCAGATTCTAGGCCCTTTGAATTATTGGTTCATGGGAAAATCAGCAGCCAACCAAACCACTATATAATGTCTATAGCTAGCTGTTATAGCCACCATTTACRCCTGCAAGCTCTATCATTTAATTGCAAAGGAAACACTGACCAAACAACAATGCTGTTCACTGCAGTGGTGCCAACCAAAGCATCTCTCATTCCTTCTACTTCAGCAAAAGCCAGAACAGTTTCTTCAGGGGGCATCAAAGTCTGTCCCTCCTTGCTCCTAAACAGCAGATGCAAGCAAATGAGTAAAGCCAGCCAAAATCATACAAATGTTCCGTACACAGCACACCTCCAGAAAGAACAGGAACCTGACACTTTTCTACATCTGAGATGCCTCCTCTCCTTCCACCTGCCATACTGAGACCACGCTGAAACCAGAAGACTCACCTTCCTGTCTCTGAAAATGATATCATCTCCACTTGTTGCTCTTGCACAGTTCTGCTGCTGCTGACCAGCCTCCTAT
This sequence comes from Apteryx rowi, assembly GCF_003343035.1. Lineage (NCBI taxonomy): Eukaryota > Metazoa > Chordata > Aves > Apterygiformes > Apterygidae > Apteryx > Apteryx rowi. The sequence goes on along the minus strand of NW_020447408.1, from coordinate 933,617 downwards.
CCTTTAGCCCAAGAACAGCTTTTATAGTTCCAGTTTTTACTAGTGATTGCTTGAATGAGTCATTCTCAGAAGAATAAAGCAAGAGCCTAAGTTAAGAGAAAAGTATGCATAATGACAAAAGAAAGTAGAACTCAAACATGCCATAGCGTATAAAAAATGAACATATCTTTAAACAGCCTACCACCTCTAGGGGTGAATAAGCAAATCTTTGTAGTTGTTTTTTTTGATACCCCTTCCTTATTTTTCAAAGGTTAAAGCATTTGAAAAAGTGACAGATCAGCAAAGCACAATTTAAACCACTACAGGAGAGGAGAGTAAAGCTGCAGATATTCAGGGTGGAAAGCACTAGTAAGAAATAAATACAACACCTTATTTCTCCAATCTCCAAATCTCCCAATGCTATACACACGAGATTACAGGTGTCTGGCAGAGGAATAATCTGTATTACTGGAATCTAGGACAGTAAAGCAAGAATTCAGTGTTACCCACAATGTCCCTCTTACTTTGACTTTATTCCCATTATCTAGAGTGTTTCAAGTAAAATTATACAGAGAAGAACTAGTTTTCTTCAGACTTTTCTGAAGAAGCACAATTAGATCAACAGTGAACTTACTGCTGACTATTTCCCTAATTAAACAATCCCCACTGATATAACACAACRAATGATTCCAGGGGGCCTAAAGGGAAAGAGCATGACAAATCAGTGGCTGCTGCGCAACCACTATTCAGTACATGAAGTATCAGCATCCATCAGATAACACGTGACCATACAAACCACTGATCACCCCTGTCAACAGCGCAAATCATTCTCTTCTGTTGCCTGATGGAAGGATAATTTATGCCACCCAAAGAACTAACCTTGCACCCAAGACTCCAAGGTCCTTGTGTTAGTTCCTTGGGAACTAACACACTGTAACAAGAGAATTGTTCCAAATTCTAGAAATAAAGACCATGTCTGTACCTCTCCGGGTTGCCAAGTATAGACCTTTCCCCAGTGGCCAGGCGCCAGAAGTTTCCACAGGGAAACAGAACTCTCACAAGCCGTCACAACACATAGCTCTCTGCAGCCACCTGCTTCCCACCACATGGTACTCACATCCACAGCACAAGAATGCGAGGAATCCTGTCCAAAACAAAACAGTCCCGATATTCTTTTGATAGATACAGTTATTTAACCTGGAGGTTCAGGTTTAGAAAACTGTTACTTGAGATCCAATATGATGAGAATTTGAGGCTCAAACTTAATGCTCAAGATGTTTATTTTTGAGTGTAGTGTCAGTAAGGCATTAAGGAAAATAAGCGTGGTGGGTTTCATCCTTCGAGCAGTGAATATACTTGCTCATTTCACAGAAATCACTTATTTGAAAACAACAGGGACTCTGCAGAGCCCAGAGGTGGAACAGGACTGAGGGTACCACGGTACAGCCACAGCAAAGCCTGAGTGCCACCTATCTGKAGTCATGCACATGCTTCCCTTACTGCACATACAGGAGACAGAACTCRCAGTAGTGCAGACAAAGGTGAAAACTGAACAAAGCAAGGGCATTCTCTTCTCCCTTGTATAAAAAGTTCTCAGCTTCAGTCATGTTATTGCTGGCTAGCTGTGCCAACTCCACAGGGTTGCTTCTTGAGCAAAACTTGGCAGTTTGGTTTGAAGAAGCTAGAGGTGACCTAGCCCCTGCAAGCTCCTTTGGAGTTCAGTGGGCTTTCCCACAGATGTCGCTTCCTTGCCTGCCAACTGTCCTCTACCCCCTACAAGACACTGGAGATACAAGAGGACAGCAAAAGGACACCACTGCAGGAGGAAGATCCCATGGCTCAGCTGTGCAAACAGTCTTGGGCAAGATTTGCCTTGGTCATGGCACGTACACACAAGACTGCTCCTGAGGGGTGTGAACATTAGCATGTGCATTTGGCAGTGCTGTAATCCCAAATAAAATATGCTCCTCGCTGGGTTAGTCAGTGTCTGAAATGGGAACAGGAGGCCATGGAAGCCACTGGGCAGGCACAGTAGGTATACAAAGACTGAGATCATTTTATCTGGGGCTGAAAAAAAAATGCAGTGGTTCTATTTGTTAATACATTTGCATGCGTTTAGACATTTGACATTCAGGAACAAACCCTGAAATCCTTTCTCAGTTAAAAGCAGATATACAGGAATCTAGCCAAAGCCATTCTGGCACGCTTTACCACAAGTGAAGAAAGAACTGATCAAATTACAGAGCAATCTGATTTTTTTTTCCAGCTAGCCATTCTGCATTTTATTGTATTTTTGTTAAACCTTCTTTAAAGAGCAGCTATTGACTCAGCAAACAATTATCTGCTATTACCCCACCTTTAACTTTGATACAAGCTGCAAGTTCTCTTCTCCCAGGCCATCAAGCAGTACCACAGCCAACTGTTCTGCTACAGTTTTTTCCTGCACAAACAAAAAGTAAAGAATGAGGATAAATTTAGCTTCAAAACTACATTCAGCACTCACAAGAGTGAGGCAAAAGTGTGAACTCACTCTGCATGCTGTCGCTGGAGAGCTATTATAGGAGCATCTCTTTTTGTAACTTGCATATCTTTGAAGAATAGGAGATCCCTGAAGGTTATTTCCTGTTTTCACCCCAAAATTGTCTCTTAATATCATTTTGCATCTCTCAGTCCCACTCCCACTCCTCAGAGACTACTGATTTCCTCAGTACCCATCCCACATGTGCGTCATTCTATCTTCTATAATTGCCTTTACCAAATCCCAGCTTAAAATTTTAAGGTAGATCAACACTAGATGGGTGCCAGAAACCTTTGTTCATATACATGTTTCAAGCCTACCCCCATAATAAGCATCTAAGCCTACATCTCCAGTTTAATCAAACAAGACTTTAAAGAATTTGCACTTGAGATCAAAAGACCTTAGGCAACAGATGAATACCAAACATTTACAGAGTCAGCTAAAGGACAGCATCCAGGGCTGGCATGCAAAGAGGTCTAGCCGCAGAAGTCAGCTAAGACTTTGAAAGAGGGGACTCGCTCACGGAACCACTGGCTTGGTACCCTTGGCAGAGAGGCCAGCTTGCTACCTGTTCAACAGGTGCTCTGCAGGATCCCTGCTGTTTGCTCTCTGATTGCTGATGCTTCTTTAAGGCCATYATCTCATCAGATCTATGATTAGGGTCTCTTTCAGCTTCTAAATGAAATGTTGCACACTGTCCCTCCTCTTTTCTAGCAGATTCTGCACCACAGCTGTCCGAGTCCAGTGGAATGGCAGAGTCTCTACATTCCCTACGATCCACAACCTGGCCAGATGCTCCTTTGGAGGAATGAATGTTCACTTGCAAGGGAAGCACAGAAGGTGTGGTGGGAAAGATGTTACTGTTTACTGATGGTAAGACAGCTGGGGTTGCACCCAAGACAGGGAAAAGAGATGAGGAAATCTGAGACTCAGGCTGACTGGGAGCACCAGCTAAGACAGTCTCCATGGGAGTAAAGAGCAATTCACTTGTGCAAAGTCCCTTCTTGGAAGCTGGGCTTTCTAAATGAGGTAACTTGGACAACACATTTTTGAAAGGCGAAATCAAATTGCTTTCATGCTTCTTCTTTTCTGCATTCATTTGTGGATCTTGTGTGTCCTCTGAAGCCACACCATCTCCAGACGTACTAGGAACAAAAACCTCTAAATCATTCACAGGGGAAGATTTAAATTTCTCAAGTTTTAGTAGCCCAAATTCCTCATCAGGTAAGTGAAAGTCTTTAATACCCAGTCTGGAGGGCAGCCACTGGAGACTGCGGAAGCTAAAGAGAGAGTCTGCAGTATCAGGGTCCATAGCAGGGAGACCAAGAGAAACTGGATCCTCTGAATCCATTTGATGGCTATGTCCTCTTTTGCTCTCAMCTAGACACAGAAAGACATAATATGAGAGAGAACATCACATCATAAAACAACCAGCAACTAGCCCTCCAATCTCTTATCTAGAGTGTCGCAACACTCTAATCTATTTTCCAAAAACAGCCACATCCCTCTTAACACATGGAAGTGACATTTTCTGGGAAGACATTACATTCCACAATTGCTCTGCATTAAGGCTTCAGCTAAAACATCATTGGCAAAGGCTGCCAGAATTGACGGAATGCCTAGCTAGATTCTGTTCCGTCTTTCTCCCAACACTTTTTCTTTTCACAGAATTCACAGACTATCAGACTGTAATACCAATCTTTGTGTTTCACACTTGTCAGCACTAAAAACTCATTAATGCCCAGACACAGTTGGCGAAACAGAGATTTATGTCCATTTGCTGAAAAATCAGGTCGAGCTTGCAAAAACTTTACTCTAGCAGCAAAGCCAGCTTAAGACTTTCTCAGCCCTGCTCCTCATCCATGCACTGCTGTTCACACCCTGCCACTGTGCCAAGGCAGCAGTTTCTGGAATTGTGCAAGTAACAGGGGCACCACAATGATCTCAATTGTTTAAAAAAAGCTTCAACTCTCAAGAGACAAAAAGTTAACCCAGATCAGATTTTCCTGCATAAAAATAATATGTCAGGGTGTGAACAGCAGTGCATGGATTTACTTAGCCATTTCCCTGCCTTACAGTTGGGCTCTAGTTTTAGGGAGTGCTTTTACTTGATGAAATACCTTTTGAGACTCGACTGGCTCTCTGTCTTGCAGAGGAACGTAGGGGACGGTGTGGAGAGAGACATTCATTAATCCCTAGGAGCTGCTCAGCCCTGCAGGCTCCTCGCACATGTTGATTCTTCACATGTTCCACTGGATGTTTATCAGATTGACACACACTTAAGTTAACATCCAGATCTCCTACGCAGCTGGCAAAAGTTTCTTTCCCTGGGTTCAAAGAATCACTCTTCTGAAGTGGATTTTGAACCTGTTCTAACAGAGTCTTATGGCATTTGCCAAGTACTTGACTTCCAACAGAAGAAGGATCAGCACTCATTGGCTGCATAGTGCCAGGCGCTTCTGTCTCTCCAGACCCAAGAGCTGCAGCACCAGACAACCTTATCTCATCTAAAGACGATTTTTCAAGATTACCCTTGGAGTTTTCCTTTTCGCTCTGACAGTCGTTTGATAAGACACTACTGCTTTCTTTTGGTGTTACGAGATCCAAATCCACTAGAAGTTCCTGTGACGCTTGATTCACAGTGGGTTTGCATGCAGACTTTCTTCTTCCCTTTTGTTTCCTCTGTGATTGTCTCTGCTCGTTCTTTGTGCTAGCAATACTGTTCTGAGAGATGGATCCAAGCGAAGTGCTGCTACTGTCAGATGGAGGAAGAGATTGTCGAGGACTACTTGAATTCACTGGACTGTTTTCTGCACCAAGAAAAGGGAATGGCACGGCCCCTGACTCCTCATCATTTTCAACTGCTTCTTGGGAGGGCCGATCTGAATTTGCATCTTTCTGCTTGCACTTATTTCGCAGACCTTTCTTGCTCCTACCCAGCTGGCTGAGAATTACTGCATCTAGGTCCACTTTCCTCTGGCAATTAGACATACGGCGAGTTGTCCTGACATAGTATTCAACTGGAAATAGAAGCCCTTCAACAACTGTGCAAGAGTTCAATGCACTTTCAGTTTCAGGAGTTGTCACCTTCTCTAGGTGAGAAAATCTTGACTCAGTTTCAAGCTCTTGAGTCTCCAACAGTTTTTCAACATTGCCTGTAAGAGAATCTGTAGGAAAGCGATTTAAACCATTAGTGTCATTCTGATTTCCTTCAGGGTTTTCGCTCTCATTAATTACAGTGTTATTTCTGTCAGTGGGCAATACTTCTTTCTCCGACACTAAATCCAAGAGCTTACATAATTCTCCCTGATCTTCACACTTACTCTCATTAATTGTTTGGTTTTTTACATTGGAAGGTTCTTTTCCTCCATCATCACTGGTGTCAGGTAAAATAGATTCACTGTTTTCTAAACACAGCGGTGCAGGCTCACAGTTAGCAGACACAGCCACAGCATTTGGGGGCCCAGGCTGCCGGACATCACTGCTGTCCCTTGAAGCACATGAAAATAGCTCAGGCATTCCTACAGGGATACTGTCTTCAAGTGTTTCTTGTACGACTCCTAACTCTGCATCTGGAGGTGTTAAACTGTTTCCTTCTCTCCTCACAAGGGCTGGTCTGGAGGCTCTGTGAGCATCTTCCTCCATGTTTGAGAAACTGCTTCGTCTGAACACTGGTGACCCAAGGTCCTCTTCATTGGCCATTTGATTTTTCACCTTTTCATCAGCRTTTATTAGCAGCACATCATGCAGAGATTCCCTTTCCTCTGGCACCACAGTCTTTGTTCTCCTCCTCCTCAGCTTCATCATACCTCTTGAGGTTTGGGTTTTTTTCTCCTCAGCAGCAGGCCTAACAATTCCACTGCAGACATTTTCCCGGCTAGCCTTTGTACTTTCTGCCTGTGAACTGTTTGACAAGCTAACTTTGTCGTTGAAGAATTCAGGTTTTTGTTTAAATGTGACAGATGTTTTCTTCTTTGTGCCAGGAACAGAGCAGCTTTTGGTCTGTAACTGACAGGTTTCATGTTTACCAGCACTAGGAGATACGGTATCTCTAGAACCTGTGGAAAAAAAAAAGTCTCATGTGTGAAAGTACTCCCAAAAAAGTCCCATCCAAGAAAAACATCATACAGTGAAACCAGACAACTTTGGCAGGAGCGAAAGACTAGGAATGTTCCTGGGATCTTACAGGCAGGACTGAAGAGCACTGGCAGACCTGCTGAGGGGGAAAGGAGAGAGCACTCGTAAGAAGGGATGTTATTGTAGATGATGATTTAGCAATACTGGAAAAGCTGCATATTGGGTACAAAGGGGAGCAGATGCGGCAACAGCAGCAGTGGACAGCTTGAGTCAGAACCAAAGCGTGTCAATAGAGTTGCAGGTATCCCAGCTCCAACAGGACTGGGTGCTGTGTGCCAGGACTTGGGCACCAAGGCAGAAAGGATCTGAGCTGGCTCCTCACTCCTGATCTGCAGCCTGCGCATTGGCTTGGGGAGRAACAACGGGGAGGAAAAATAAAGTTTTCAAGGACTGCAGCTGGGGGTATTCACACGGATCTGTTCAGAAAGGCAAACCGCCAGGAAACACCACGCAGCTGTGCGCAAAGGCACCGCTTAACCTCCTACCTGCGGGGCTCTGCGGGGTCTCCCCTTCCCCGAGCAGGCGGTTTTGCTCTGCGACCGTTCTCTGGACGAAGCCCTGAACTCTCTCGGCTCTCTGCGCGCGCTGATAACACAACAGCGGGTCAGGGCTCGGGCGCCGAGGAAACACGCCTTCCCCCCGCCGCTCCGCCACCCGGCCCGGCCCGGCCCGGCCCGCTCACCCGCAGCCGGCTCACGGTCTCGCTGTACTCCCGCCTCAGCAGCGCCAGCTTCTCCCGCAGCTGCAAGACAAAACGTGACGGGGTGGTAGCGCCGCCCGGCCCCGGCCCCGGCCCCGCCCCCGCCGCCGCGTGTCCTGAGGCGGAGGAGGCGGGCCGCGGCGCGTGGGGGGTTAACGCTCCCACGGGCCGAAAGCGAGTAATTTAATTGAGGATGATGCACCTTCTCCCGCTCGGCGCCGCTCAGCTCCTCCATGGCCGCGGCCGCCTGCCGGAAGCGCGCCGCGCGCGCGAGCCGCCGCGTCGCCATGGCAACCGCGCCGGGATTGGCTGCGCCCTCGGCGGAAGCGCCGGCGGATGGGAAGTGACGCGCCGGAAGGCGGGTGTGGCGGCGCGGAAGTGGCGGAGCCATGGAGCTGAGCGAGATGCTCTACAACAAGTCCGAGTACATCGAGACGGTGCGGCCGCGCTGGGCGGGGGGCGGCGGGCGGCGGGGCCGGGGCGCCTGAGGGGGCCTGGCCGGGGGAGCCGGGGGCCGCRGTGACCCGCCTCTTCTCCCCGCAGGCGTCCGGCAACAAGGTGAGCCGTCAGTCCGTGCTGTGCGGCAGCCAGAACATCGTCCTCAACGGCAAGGTGGGCGCGGCCGCGGGCGGCCCCTTCCAGCCAGCGCCGGGGGATCCGCGCGAGCGTGGGAACGCGCCCGCCGCGCCGCCCCCGCCCCTGCCCCTGCCCCTGCTGGGCCCCGCTCGGCCCGCGGGGGAGGCGGCCCAGCCCCCGAGTCCGGCCACCATCGCGGCTGCGCCACGCCGCTGCGTTATCCTTGGGCCGCCCCCTCGCCCCTCAGACACCGGAGCTTTGCTCTTGGCAGAGCCRAAGAAAACTTACTGCGGGCGTGAGCAGCTCTCGGTACTTTCGTCCATGCGACGGCAAAGGCGTATTTCTGCCTGCTCTTAAGTCTCGCTTTGTGCAGCTCACTTACTAACGCGATGGGAGAGCAGCCAGTGTTTCTGGGCTCTGTGCCATTTTCTCTGTTCTCACTCTTCTTTTGACTAAAAGAACCATCTGTAATGTAATATGGTTTCATTGAAGTAGTCTGACTTCTGCATGAGTCTTCATAAGAACTAGTAACACCGACAGAAATTGGAGCTCATTCATCTCTTTCTCTTCCTATCCAGACAATAGTTATGAACGACTGCATCATTCGGGGTGACCTGGCAAACGTAAGGGTTGGACGCCACTGCGTGGTGAAAAGCCGTAGTGTCATTAGACCACCCTTCAAGAAGTTTAGTAAAGGGTAAGAATTGCCTTCCTTCAGGAAGCAAACTGAAGTTAAAATTCGTATACTTAAAAATATTAGGTTGTGTAGGATCTGTATTTAGAGGGCTGTGTTCCTTTTGCAACAATTTTGCATAAATATGTCCCTCTAAACCTGCTTTTTCTTCAAATTGTCAGCTTTGCTTTGAGGGTTACTGTGCCTTTCAAACTGTAATATGGAAAGACTGGGATATGTTAAAATAGCGAAGTGAAGAACGTGTTTCATTTGTTCTTCATTTATTTGCAGTCTTTAGATCTAAGCATGTTTTACTGACATGACATATTCCTGTTGTTTCTTTTGGTCATCTTTTAGAAATATCTGAGAAAAGACCGGCTGCTGTTCAAATCTTCCTTAGTATCAAACTTGCCTCTGGTAATATAATTGGAGATGGCAGACTTCATGGTGTGATTTTAGGTCTAATAGCATTGTGGACTAGTCTGTATATTGTGTTACCTAAACAAATAACTCTCTCTTCTGTCACAGGGTCGCTTTCTTTCCTCTCCACATTGGTGATCATGTCTTCATAGAAGAGGACTGTGTTGTCAATGCAGCCCAGATTGGCTCCTATGTCCACATAGGCAAGAATTGCGTCATCGTGAGTGCTCTTTGTCAGTCTTTACTTCAAACTTTTGAGTACTATTGAGACTGTAACAACAATGGAAAGGTATCCACACCCATAGTTTGTAGCAAGCATGCTGTTCCCTTCTTCTTCCTTTTCCTTCTCCACAGAAAGTGGTGCTTTACATGTTGTCATTCTGAGGACAGCAAGTACAGCTGACCACTGTTTGGAAAACCGGTTCCAACAATATTGTCTCTATGGCAAATGGGACTCAGCTGGGAACCTTCTAGCACTGACTTATAAGAAACAGGCAATTGCACTGTGAGACTCATTTAGTTCCTCTCTGCCTGTAATGAATGCTAAGCGATGACTCTCATTAAATGGCTTTCTGTATWAGTTAATAATTTCTGTCTGCTCTTAAGCCTCACTTTGTGCAGTGTTAATGTGCAGGTTGGTGTTTTACTGAAACAGGGGCATGCAGTTGCTAATTATCTCAGACAAGCTGCTAACTGTCCTGTGTTTTGTTAAATACTGCAGCAATTTGGAACTAATCACTGTAGCCTATGTGAAAGACATGCTTGTTCTCTTTTCAGGAGCTGCATTTACATAGTCTGGACATGTAGTGGTTCCTTTTCATTGGTACTTGTTCTTGCATAGCTTAAAAGTCAGATGAAGCCCAAAGACGATCAGTAATCAGCATGTTAGGAACTTCTGATATCTCTGTATCCAGGGAAGAGAGCCTTCCCCCGAAGCACAGTGGATTTGTGAATCTACACAAATAATGCAAAACAGTCAAAGTTACTGTCTGCTGAGCTACAGACCTTGCTGTGTTACTGCGTGACTAGGGTTATTGGTTCCAACTTGCACATTGACGTGTTAATGTGTAACTCCCTGTGTACATGTGTTACTCAAGAGCAAGTAGACTTTTTTTCCTTAGAAAAAAAATAATTCAGCCTCTTAAATGCTGTTGGGAACAGCATTCAGTCAGGGTGAAGATATATTCCCATGTTTCCCTTATTATGCGGAATGAGTTTTGAGGAGTTAAACTTGTTGAACTTCAACTTACCAGGAATAAATAAAAAAGAATTGTGAGTATAAACTTTACCTGGTCTCTGTTTTAGGGTCGTAGATGTGTTCTGAAAGACTGCTGCAAAATCTTAGACAATACGGTATTACCTCCTGAAACRGTTGTCCCACCTTTCACAGTATTCTCGGGCTGCCCAGGTAAGCTCCCTCTAATTTTACTTGTACGTAAATGTGGATAACTCGGATATTCTTATTTAAAAAAAAAAAAAGTTGCTGTGACAAAGGCTCCTATATGCATGGGGCCTAGAAATAAAGGCATAGGACACTTGGTGAAATGAAAAGTAACATTTTTAGCTTGTGAAACTCGCTGCTTTGGGATGTGTCAGGTAGATGGTGTATGCTTACTCATAATAATATGGCTGGGATGACAATACGTATGCCAGCAGTGGCCATCCTTTATAGAAAGCAACACAGCCTTTCAGGCATCTAGAATTCAGCAGGTGCTTGGGCTCTGGCAGAGGGAATGCTTCCTTTTCAGTGGTTTCTGGTTTTGTAGGTGTTTCCTTAAGTTCAGCTGTAGGAATTCCACATTATTCATATTTTAATAGAGAGGGAGGCACACTGAATTAGTTCCTGCCTGTCAACCTGGCTGCACTGGAGGCCTCATTGTACAAATTGTGCAATCTGTTGTTCATCTTCAGATACTGTTTTATGGGGAAGGGCAGAAGCTGTTAGAGGACCCAGCTGAGGCAGGTTATCTGACTTCCATGCCGGAGGGTAGATGGGAGCGACCCCACTGTATTGAGAGAAGAGCCCTTAGCTGTTCTATTAGTATTTACTTGCAATTCAATCATAAAATAGAGTAACTGCTTTGAATGTTGAATATAAGCTCATTTTTGCTTCCTCCTTCAAGAATGCTGATGGTCATGCTGTTGTTCCTCTTCCAGGACTCTTCTCTGGGGAACTCCCGGAATGTACCCAGGAACTCATGATTGACGTTACAAAGAGCTATTACCAGAAGTTCTTGCCGCTCACTCAGGTCTAGTAGCCTATTTACCATGTTTCAGAGCAATAAAGACACATAGGAGTACTTTGGGAGGGGGAGAGGAATATTGGTCAGAAAATCCAGGGCATGGTCCTCTGCTGTTGCTGAACACTTCTGCGGGTGTTCCTCAGCACTAATGGTCTGGCCAAGCAGTCCCTTGTGAAAGCTGCTGTGTCATGTTGTTTAAACTTTGTATGGTCATTCAAATGTACTTCATTCCATGCCGTCTGAATTGTGCCATTAAATGTTCTGGAGCTAGGAAAGCTGATACAATTCCCTTTAGGGCAATGTCTGTTGCAGTTGAGCAACAAGGCAGAGTTGACAGCTCATACTCTGCAGCCAAAGCCTGTCTTTCACATCATTTCTGTTCCTAACCCAAAGCAAGTGGGTTTACATCTGCTAGAAGTAACCTTCATCCTTGAACAGAAGTGTTATGTGGCTGACATGCTTGTTTTGGGCAGTTATTTACTGTGGTTCATTAGAGCCAATGCTTTCCTTCAGAAAAATATGTGTTGATCTAGGGCCTGTGTGTTGAGGTGGATGGCCTCTTCCTTTTTTCCCTGCAGACCAAGCCTCTCCTATAGGAACAGGGTATCTTTTATCCTGTGATTGGTTTTAGCACTTTTGGCTGACAGATTGAAACCTGTCTTACTCTGACTTGCCTGATAGGACACTTAGCTTTTAGCTCTTGAAGTAGACACCAGTTGTGTGCTCTCACCAATCATGCAGGGTTAGGATTCTCATGTCTGATGCATGTTCTTTTTCCTGAACATCACAGACCTCAAAAAGCCAAAGGGCTTTGGAAAGAGGATTATCATTTCACTCTCAAAATTCAGTGTAGCAGAAGGTGGGGAATTAAAAGCAGAAAATGGAGGTGGGTGGGAGAATGCTGCAATTGTCCCCATTTGTTGCCCACTGTGTATATTTGCAGAAAGCTCTTCAGTGCTTTTTTGCATCATAAAACTTAAGATGGAGATTCAGACTTCTTGGAAAGAGTGAATGTTTCATTTTGCACGTGTAATACAGCTGCAGTTATTCTTGTTGGGARCAGCTGTGTGCAAGTTGGACACGGCTGATACTTTATGTACTCGACTCAGTACCAGACTACTGGCCAAAAATGAATCTGCCTGCTCTGGTTTTGTTGTATTAAAGCTTAGCATCAGCCCTTTGTAGCTTTTAAAACTGGGGCTTCTGCATGTTGTAGTGTACCAGCTGGGGGCTAGAATGCATATTAGGTAGTAGGTGTGCGACTGTGAGACCRGCAGCCCTGGTGCATTCAAGCTGTTCTGTATAATGCAGAGTACTGAAATACATTAATTAGCAAACAGCTATAAAAACACTAAAGTGTGTAGCAACTACTGTTAATCAAATGTAAAACCAGTGTCTGGTTTGTTTGTATTTTTACTGTACATAAATTAAAAGCCTCTTAAGTTATTCAAGTGACTCAAGGTTGTGACTTTCCAAATCAAACTGCTGAAAGTAGAGTGAGGTTTCTGTTGTGCTTGTGCACATGTACCACAGTCTCTTGTTCTGTGAATATTACAGGCATGCAGTGTCAGTGCATTAAAAAGTGAAGTACAGTGTGAAACAGCTTCTACTTTTCTGTTTCTGAGCTGATGACTTTCACCAACAAATGAAGTGATTCCAGCATGGCTGTTTTGTAGAGGCTCTGAAATACAGAATTTTTTTACTTCTATTCTTGATACTGAAATGAGAATCCTAAAGCCACCAGGGTGACTGTAAAATCCTCTCTCTTCAGCACTGAAACTTTAAGCATGCCTATTCTGTACAGCAGCTGCTCCAATGATGTTGCTTCAAGCACTTGGAAATGGCCTGCTTTTTGGATCTAGCAGTCTCGGATGATATAACTCCTCTCCTTTTGCATCTGTGCAAAAAAAGCAGGAGCTGGAGCCAGCTTTCTCATGGCAGCAAACACAGTTGCAACAAGATGTGATTTTGTGTTGAGGCTGTAACAGGCTGATACTGGTCCATTCCATTGGAGAATTCAATAGTTAGGTCATGTCTCTTTCAACAGAAGTAAAATGTCTTGCTAGAAGCCCAGATTCAGTAGGACTGTTGTATCACCTAGTCCCATACAGGCTAGAAATAGCTGTTTAATGGCAGCTGTATTTATGAAGCCCTCCTGAAGTGGGAGTGGAGACAAATGCAGAAGGGAACTGTGTTCTTTCTGTGATCTTGCGGGGGTTCAGGGGGTGATTTATATGTAAAAGGGCCAAGCTTGCTACTTTTTCTACCTGGGTGAAAAGTATGAAGCCATAAGTGTTCCTGACATTTGTACTACAGGCAGTTTCCTAATTGACTTCAACTGCCAATATGATTAGCTCCTCCTGTCCAAAATCTGACTGGCCCTTGCAGAAGCCGTTTGCTGTGAGGGGCAAAAGGAGGCTGCCTCAGTCACCAGACCTCACAGGCTTTGGGACTCTTGCGAGATTTTGTGCATGTCAGATGTTTAGGTGTTTATGCTGCCACTCGTTAGTACTACTTYGCACTGTTAACTTGCTATCAGCTGTCTCTTGATGTGTGTGAAGTAGCACTGTATCTGGTCCGGAAGGGCCTATATGTGCTGTGTTGCCATGGTGTCACTTCAAAGTTTCAACACCGCATAGTACATTTCACCGGGATCGCTTGATTAACGACCACAGTTGAGCAGCATGAAGCTAGAGCGGGGGAGGAGGGCGGGCTGTTTAGCTGAGGGATATGAGTTTGAGAATGRAAATGGGACTGCAGCTGGAAAAGTCTCAGGAATGATGTACTTCCACCATCACTTGAACAGCACAGCTGTAGTGTATTGAGGGATATGTAACTGTACAGCCACTTACACATTTCTCAGCCTTGTCTTCCTTCTAGCAGGCTGATTAAAACCTGTTTTATTGTCTCTGTTAAGGTGGCCTCTGCCAGGGTCTAAAAACAAGTCACCACTGAAGATCTCAAATACTCAGCAATGTTAACATTCCTTAGATTTGGTCACTTTGCCCTCCTGTCCTCTGAAGCATCACTGACCTGGGCTCATCTCTACACCTCTGCCAGCTCTCTGGAATGATGGAGTATCAGTAGGTTGCAGCATGCTTCTACAGCCCCTGGGAATTGTAGTTTTCTGATGTCAACATTCAGTTTAGTGAAGTGCAGTGAAACTTGACTTCCAAAAGAGGGCTTTGCTGCACAGCCAAAGAGCAGCTGTAGGTGCTTGGGGAAGCATGATGCTCGAAGGGACGGGGAGGGAAATGTAAATTCCTTCTTTCAAGACTTTTAGCAAAAAGTGATCACTTCAAACAGTAAATCACTATGTTGCTTCATTGATCCTATATACGTCACTTTGCTCTGACCAAGACTGGAGGCACATGCTACTTGTGTTGATCACTCTTATGGAGGGCATTTAAAGTCCTCAGGAACGTAAAACTGGGGCTTCAGAATGCTCCTCTCTTTTACTCTGCGTCCACTGTCATCTGCTAGGGGTTGTAGTATCTGCCTGGTACTAGAGTCAGGAGTAACTGTACTCACTGTAACTGGCTGAGCAAGACCAGGCAGCGCAGCAAGCACGATCTGTTTGGAATTTGGCTGGAATGTGCCCTGACCCCCATCACCCTCCCCGTTGCTGCACAGCATTGCTCCCAAAGCCAAACTTCTGCCAACCTGTGGGACCACAGAAGCCCCTGAGAGCCAGACCTTCCCATTGCGTAGTTACACTTATGTGATGCTTTGAGCCAGTGCTGAGACGGGAGATCCAGCCGCTCCTTCGTGTCCTCATCCTAGCTTCAGCRTACAGCCATGCACGCCTGGAGGGAGAGAGCAGGCTCGTGGCCCCAGGTGCTCTGGCTGACCTGGTTTTGTGCTGTTCTTGGTTATTGTTCATTGGTGCTTCGTTCTGGGCCAGCAGGCAGCAAGATCAGATTAAGGGATGAGTACCTATGCTAAGGTTGCTTTTCTTAACACATGGTGTTCTTAGATTACAGGAACAAGCTCTCCAGGCCCCAGTGCACATGTGGTCCATTGCTGCCATTTTATTTCCTAAATAGTATCCCACATGGTCACTGGGATGAGGAAGGTGAAAAAGTCATTAACGAGGCCAGGCACAAGTACAYTCAGCTGGCAAAATCCCACCCCCAGGTGACAGAGAGGGAAAGGAGAGGTGCCACCAGAGAAGCTGAAAATGACAGCAGGAATATGTGGGATTACAGACTAAAAATCAGCAAAATGACCAGATTCTTGGGGGAATGCGGACATATATAAACAAGCAATGTTTTACCTTGGAGGAGTCACAAAAATGTGCAGGGAACTGAACTGTCTAGTTGCCATTTCTCTTTCACAGAAAAAACGTACCAAGTACAAACTATAACATGAATTTCCCTTCACAAAATAGTTAAACTAAGTCTGCCAGAAGAACTTCACTGAAAAGCTGCTTACAGCCCACAGGAGTGGGGGAAAAGGACTCAAGCTAAAATCACCTTTGGCTGTCACTTGAAAGCCACTCATTCCTTACGGGGAGGACAGTTCTGCAACTAGTACCGTTTGTGTATTTGTGTCTATAAATTCTCTTTGACTTCCCAAATCCACAAATCATGGTATTGATTCAAACAACTATAGACATGTATAACACTGCCTTGAGGAATTCGGAGTATTTCAATATTGTCCAATGCTGCCCTGGTCTTTGTGAGCTGGTTCTCAGCTATGTCTCATCCCCCTAGAACCTGCATGCTTGTACGTGTGCCTGTGTGCTTACTTGAGCCCTTCTTGTACACACAAATAAACAGGTAAAAATAACTCTGCTGAAGGGTTGGCTGCAGTGTCGTATCAACGCTATATTGGTGCTGTGCTGCCAAGAGGGTTTCACGTGTGCTCAGGCTGGTAAGCTAAGGCTTTTATCAGACAGACAAGCAATCAACATCTGAGTGGCAGTATTAAGCACCGCAAAAAATAAATGAAATTTCCACTCTCTTGTGGGAGACATTTAGACAGCGGAAAGCTCCCATTTATAACTCAGAGATTGTTTCAGCCTCTGCCAAGGCGGATGGCAAACTGCCCTAAGTCTGGTTGACCTCAACAAGTCTGTCAGAGTGCTCTGCCAACTGCTTGTCCTCTTTTCCCAGTTTTTCAGCTCAAAACGGGGGGTACCTGGCCTCATTTGCATCCCCTTTCTTGGCCTCTCCTCGCGCTGGCAGTGAAGCCTCAAGCCCTCCCAGCGGTTCGCCACTGAGGTGACCTGGAGGTGCAGCTGGGAGGGAGTGCTCGTCCTCCCRCTCGGAAAAGCCCGTGGCCAGCACAGAGCCAGTCCTCCAGCCTCAGCGGACTGCCTCCGTCTTAAGCCACAGCCCTGGATCTTATCGGCACGATAGCAGCACCAGCTAGAGGCACACCGGAGCCCGGCTTCGGGCCGGCCCATCTCCAAGGTGCTGCCGGACGCTCTGTGCGCTCTCGGGGTGGATGGGGAGGCCACGGGGCAGGCGCCGTGTCCCCTGCTCCGGGCTCGGCGCCGATCCRGCGTCGCGGCTGCCTGCTGGCGCTTGGCGTCCTGGAGGGAAGGGGCATCCGKGCCCCGGGGGAACGCGGGCCCTCGGGAGCACCTGGGAGGGACGAGGCTGAGCGCACGAGGCCTCCGGCGGCCTCCCCCACGAAACGTTTCGGCGCTCCTCGCGCTGCTGCCCGCGGGCTCCAAGGTGGCAGCCGCTGCTGGGGGTGAACACGGCAGTGCCAGGCCGCCCGCAGGGCCACCGGCCTGGCGCTCCCCATCCCCGAGTGCCGTCGCCGCACGGCCCTGCGCTCGCGTGTCGCCTCACCGCGTGCGCCRGGGAGGCCGAGCACACGTGCCCTCTTGCCCTCCATGCCAGAAA
>NW_020447408.1:892489-915223 GCF_003343035.1 Apteryx rowi | reverse complement strand
GGGGGGGATCGGGCCCCGGGGGGTCGGGGCAGCCCCGGGGCCGGTGCGTGCCCGGTGCTGACGGCCTCCCGCAGTCGCTGCTGGAGCTGCACAAGCGGCGGAAGGCGCTGAGCGAGCCCGAGGTGCGCTACTACCTGCGCCAGACCATCCTGGGCTGCCAGTACCTCCACAGCCGCCGCGTCATCCACCGCGACCTCAAGCTGGGCAACCTCTTCCTCAGCGACGAGATGGAGGTGAAGATCGGTAGGTGCCCGCGWCGCGGTGCCCCCCACCCACGGTAGGGACCCCGAGCTTGGGGTCGGCGGCGCGGGGGCCTCTGGCTCATGCTCTTGTCTTCCCCCTCTCCCAAAGGTGACTTTGGCCTGGCCACCAAAGTGGAGTATGACGGCGAGCGTAAGAAGACCTTGTGTGGGACCCCGAACTACATTGCCCCAGAGGTGCTGGGCAAGAAGGGGCACAGCTTCGAGGTGGACATCTGGTCCATCGGCTGCATCATGTGAGTCAAAGCGCCTCCCGCACGGGGCTGTGGGGCTGGGCTGTCCTGTGCTCCGGGTGTCCTTGAGGTTTTGGCATAAGCTGAAGCCTTGGGCGTGCTATCTCCAGAGCACCTGCCCTGGCTGAGCATGGCTGCTAGCCAGCATGTGACCTCCCCAGTGCTCGGCACACGTGTAGGCATATGTGTCTTTGCAGGCTAATCTGCTCACATGGGGGCTGTCTTGAGGCATTTTTTTGCAAAAGCCCTCATTTCCCAACCAGARCTTTCTCCAGGGGGTACTAGATCCCAGCTTCCCCTCTCAGGGAGAAGGAACTAGGAATAGTACCTGTAACTACCTGCTGTACCACCCTTCCTGGCGGAGGGAGCACACTTGGCGTTGGGAAGTCACAGGAGGCACTTCAAGATGGGGCTGCTTCTGGACCAGGAGTGTTGTAGTCCCCCTGCAAGCTGCCTCATACAAGGCTGTGACAGGCTTCTATGTCCTTAAACACGCAGGTACACTCTGCTGGTAGGGAAACCGCCTTTCGAAACCTCTTGTCTAAAGGAAACTTACATCCGAATTAAGAAGAATGAATATACCATCCCCAAGGTATGGCGCTTCCTGTGGGCGGACTCACTAACCTTGCAGCAGGTTTTGGCTGCTTTCTGCACCATTCTGCTTCTGACACTTAACGAGCTTGCATAATGGTGAAACGGCTCTCCTTGCCAAGTGCTAGGGAGGGGATGTTTCAGTCTGGTGGAATGGACCTGTGGAGTCGGCTTCCTACTGAGGGGCCAGCAGCTCCCCCTCGACATACCAAAAATCTGAACTGGGCAGCTGGCATGTGAAGGAGAAGGCCGTGGGGTAATTTAACTTGCTTGAGTCCAGCCACAGATGAGGTCTGGACCAGGTCCCCTGCTCATCCCACTGTTGGTTCAGTCTTGCTAGTCAGTTGACTTCAAGCTCTGAACACTGCCAGGAGCTTGCACGGGCGCTGTCAAGCTGTTCTGTTTCCCCAGACCAGTGTCCTGCACCTGCCCAGCACAGGAGCTCTGCTCTGAGCAGAGCTGCCCCCGTGTTGCACATCCTGTGCACATTGCTCCTTGTGCACGCTTGTCCCTGACCTTTCTTGTTTGTGAACTCTGCCTGTTTCCTCACAGCACATCAACCCTGTAGCTGCTAACCTCATCCAGAAGATGCTGAGGTCTGACCCTGCCACGCGCCCGACTATCGACGAGTTGCTGAATGACGAGTTCTTCACGTCAGGATACATCCCCAACCGCTTGCCCACCAGCTGTCTCACCGTTGCACCTAGGTTTTCAATTGCTCCCAGCGGGCTTGATCTGAACGGGCGAAAGCCACTGACTGCACTCAACAAAGGTGAGCGCAAGTGCCTGGGAGCCAAGGGCCGTGGACTGCAGTGCTGGATGAAAGCCTGCCTGGCTTCCAACAACATCCAGGCTGTTGGTGAGGAATATGGTGCTGCCTAACCTCTTCCTGACTTGTATGAAAACCTGGAGCACTTTGTGAATGGGAGGCCTCTTCCCTCTTTTCCTCCCTGCTTTGGCTCTGGGTTGTGTCAGCACTAACTTTAGCTATATGGTGTGTAATGTGTTTATTACAGCTAGGACTGAATGTAAATCTGGTGCCTTTAGAAACCTACTTCCTGGTAACGCCTCCAAACTCTTTTCTTTCCTGGCCTAGGACCGGACAGCCCTGCACTAGAGAGCTTGCCTGAAAAAGATGATGTAGCTGGGCTGCGGGAGCTGGGAGATGCTGTTGACTGTCACTTAGCAGACATGTTACAGCAGCTGACTGCAGTCAATTCAGCCAAGCCATCTGAGAGAGTGGTGGTGAGACAAGGTGAGCCTGGGGACAATGCCATGTGCACTGGCCTTTCTTGGTAACTTGCTTTTCTGTCATTCTGCTGCTGCTGTTTGAAGTGAGGGGTTAACTGACCTCCTTGGTTTCAAACTGGAAGGCAGAGAAGCAATGTAGTAGCTACTTGTCTTCATTCTGGCATTACTTGTTTGCTATGGTGCACAGGATGCCTTAAACATCTTCTCATAAACTGTTCTTCTCTTGGCAGAAGAGGCTGAAGACCCAGCCTGCATTCCTATCTTCTGGGTTAGCAAATGGGTGGACTACTCAGATAAATATGGTCTAGGTAAGTAATACAGGGGCAGCACTTCAGCCTTTTCTAGTTCTTGAAGAAGCTGAGGGAAGCTATGATTCAGGCATCGCATGTATCAGATTCTTTAATCTGGCGGTCCAGCATGTAGGTGTCTAAAACCACCATCACTGCTGAATCCAGAGCAGTGGTCACTGAACATCAGCCCATGCCACTATGGGCAGAAAACAGCTACCTGCTGCATGGGATGTGGCCTCACTCTGAAGTGAGCAAATGATACCCAGTGCTGTAGTTACTAAAGCTTCCTTCTGTGGCATGTGATATGGCAGGGAAGGGTGACAAATCCAGAGAAGCGCCACCCAGACCTCTGCAAATAGGAGGAGCTCTAGACTTGGGGTGGCTGTCACCAATCCCCTACATGACACAATCCTGCCTTGTATTTTGCACAATCAGCAGTCCTGTGTATTTGAAGGTCTAACAGGCTCTCTTTGAACTAGGTTATCAGCTGTGCGACAACAGTGTTGGAGTTCTCTTCAATGACTCCACTCGTCTTATTATGTACAATGACGGGGACAGCTTGCAGTACATCGAGCAAAACAGCACAGAGTCCTACTTCACTGTGAGATCCTATCCCTCTGCCTTGAACAAGAAGGTTAGTTCTGGGGACAGGGGCCACTGCTGGTGGGTGGGCATTCCTCCTGTTGAGACCTCTGCCAGCCTCCATGGGTGGGTTCCAGGGATCTGTCTCTTGGGGCTGCTTTCATCCTGCAGGCTGCTTCTTGGCTRGTAAAACATGGTCCAAAGGAGAGACACTAGCAGCTCTCACTGTTTCTAGTTGCTAGCTGAGGTTTGCTTATGAGTAGCTTCAAAGAAATATGTGCTCACAAAGCCTGCATGTACCAGAGCGTTAAGCAAAGTGAGCCTCAAGCATCACCAACTGGGTTAACTTTGCTGTCTGAATATATGAACTCATACAAGTTCTTACACTGACCCCTCAAGTCCTGAAAGACAGAAGGAGGCTCTGGGACTGCAAAAGCAGCCTCTGCCCTCCCCATGTAGCATGGGTCATCTCCAGCCTGTCTGGATAACAGCCTTTCCTGTCTGCAGATAACACTATTGAAATACTTCCGGAACTACATGAGCGAGCACCTGCTGAAGGCAGGTGCTAACATCACGCCTCGGGAAGGAGATGAGCTGGCTCGTTTACCCTACCTCTGCACGTGGTTCCGGACCCGCAGCGCCATTATCCTGCACCTCAGCAATGGCACTGTGCAGATCAACTTCTTCCAGGTGAGGATGCTACTCCCTGGGTTTTCCCAGGGCTGCAGCTCTAGCTGCCCTAACAGCTCTGCTACAAACAGTACTATATGCAAACAACCTCCTTAGCAGGAGGGTGCAACCCAAGCCAAAACTTTGCCCAGTGAACCTAGACTGGAAGGCTCCTTACTCTACTTGCCAGTACATAAGCCATCCAGACAACTCAGCATGCTAAGGGGCTATTTCTTAGAGCAGGAGCAAGACTGCTGCACAGTCCCAAGTGCAGTGGCTCTTGGGCTGGCTGGATAGACTTGTTTCCTTTTGCTGCTATCTGTGAAGGAATGGCTTTCTACCCCAACTTGGCTGTGGTGAGGTGCTCTGTCAGCATGTTTCTGGATGCTGCTGGGATGCCCCAGCTGCTGAGATGGTTCATTTTGAGGGAAACCAAGTGCTTGCAGTGTGCTCAGGGTGACCTGTGTTCTCTCCCTGTAGGACCACACCAAAGTCATCTTGTGCCCTCTCATGGCTGCTGTCACATACATAGATGAGAAACGGGACTTCCGCACGTACAAGCTGAGTCTCATCGAGGAACATGGATGCTGCAAGGAGCTGGCCAGCCGGCTCCGCTACGCTCGCACCATGGTGGAGAAGCTCCTCAGCTCAAAGTCTGGCTCAGCCCGCATGAAACCTTCTGTTTAGGCCTTGGTCTTGATGGACTTGACATCTGTGCCAAACTGTTCCAGCTGTGGATGGGGGAATCTAGTAGCATCCCTGCTTGCACTGTAACCTCTTGTCACCCAGCTGGGCTCCCACTCCTGGGTACGGTCTAGTTGCCACGAGAGCCTCTGCTGTGGGAATGGTGCTGTGTTTACTCTGACTGGTGCCCAAGGGGCTTTCTTGCTCCCCTTTCCCAATAGAAAGTCTATT
This sequence comes from Apteryx rowi, assembly GCF_003343035.1. NCBI lineage: Eukaryota > Metazoa > Chordata > Aves > Apterygiformes > Apterygidae > Apteryx > Apteryx rowi. Next base: position 910,432 of record NW_020447408.1, on the reverse strand, counting down.
TTTTAAGTATCTAGTCTTTTTTCTAACTTCCCGAAACAAAAAGCCTGACTCAAAACAAACCTCTTGTTTGAGGTTCCTGGGCATGAGAGACCAGAGCGTGGGGAGGGCAGAACTATCATGCAAGTTATTTGTACATGTTTGTGCCTTATGCTCTGGGCTTTTTCTCTTGCAGCAATTCAGCTAAGATATTTAACGTGCCCAGGTTGAAACTGAGCAATCGGCCTTTTAATACTGAAATTAATCTACATGAAACCTAAACTTTTGTATATTGCATAACTTGATTAAAGATTGTTCGCTGCAGTGTCCAGCCTGTCTTGGTTCTTTGGCCTGCTCTAAGGACTTATTTAGGCAGCTGAGGGAGGCAGCAGCATGATGCCTCTGCCTTCCCCCTCCTTCCCAAGCAGGAGTCCCCACTTCCACAAGCTATTGGGGGACCTATACTGTCTGCCTCATTGCCCCTACTAACAGCCCTAGGTGAGCCTGGCTGAGCTCTGGATTTGCTACTTGGCTCCTGGATTGGCTACTTGGCAACAGGAAAACAGCAGCAGATTTTAATAGGAAATGGGGGTTTTAAAGTTTAATGTTTGTCATGAGCAGCAGTTGGTGCCTCCTTCTTTCTCCTGTGCTGGGGAAAGAAGGGGATTGTTGCTGCTCTCCTAAATTACTGCAGGAGCTGGCCTCTAACCAGGAACTGCAGGCTAACAGTGAGAAGAGGAGAACTTCCTTACCTTGGTCTTCCTATTGTTTGAGAAGCTCTATTATAGCAACAGCCCTGCAATGATCACTTCTGCCTAATCTCAGATATGTTTAAAAGGTGATAATAGAGCAAATCACTGAGTTGGGGCACTTCAGGAAGTGGGTGAGATAGTTCTGTTGACTGTCAGGACAAGATCATTTACTTTTTATTTACTTCTATTTTTTTTTCACAGTTTTGTATAAAATGTTTTAGACCATACAGGATAAACCATGTAAAAACTGACTGTTACCAGTGTAACAGGACCCCACAGCCCAGCACAAAGTGGAATCAAGACTGTACAAAATGATTACTATAGCAGAGAGAAGCTTTGCAAAGGGGCAGTCAGGCACAGTCAGCTACAGCAGTGGAGAGGTAGCTTGGTGCAGGGGGACTGAGGCTGCCTCCTCTCACTCTTGCATGCAAGTATCTCTGCAAGAAGACAGCGCTGCTCTCAGCTGTGTGGTGCAGCCTGGCAGCTCTCAGGGTAAGGCATCAGCCTGAGTGAATGCCTGGGCTCGTGTCCCACCTTTGCACAGAAGCATTTTCCCCTCTGCTCACTGTGGCTGGCTCCAGCTGCTGCCCGGGCTGCCTGCAGGCGCTTTGCTTGTGGACCAGCTCATACAAATCACGGACCTGCAGAGCCCCTGCTTCCAAGCTGATTGCAGCCCAAAGGAGTGACAGAAAATGGGAAACCTAGCTCATGGCAGCACTCAGCTTCCAGCTGCCTGGGGAGCCTGGAAGCCAGGTCCAGGGCATGAAAGCCTGTGCTGCTGCTGTTGCTCCAGCTGTGCAGGGGCTTTGGGAACAGCAGGTGCAGGCCTGAGTTCAGAGGGAAAGGATCCACAGAGGGAGAAGAGGTTTCCTTCTTGTTCTTCCCTCCTGCCCTGAGGAAACTGTTCACAAATAGCAGCTCTGCTGTTCTGCTGTGCAAACCATTTGGGCTTCTAACACATGGGTACCTTGACCTGAAATAACTATAGGTTGCTAGTGACCAAAAGGGTGAAACTTTTTTTCTCAGCCCATCTGAGATTAAAAAAAGGCTTTGTTAGTGGGATTGCGCTGGAAGGCTCAGCGCCTGCCTCCAGGGCTGGCTGCACTTTGCTATTAGCAGGCCTGATGCAAACAGAGGAAGATGCAAATAGCAGGTCCAAAGCCCTAAGGCTGGATGCTAAAAGCTCACCCAATTTGCCTCCCCCCACCCCCGGGCTGGGACGAAGTGCCATATCCAGTGTCAAAACTATCATAATAGTGCTTCCATTAGCATTTGTGTATTAAACATGCAATCAAATTGCCACTTCCACAGGAGCGTGGCCCAGGAGGGAACCACAGGACCGAAGCTTGCTGCATCTTCTGATGAACAACCAGCAGGTTCCAGGCATCAACCCAACATTCAAGCAGCAACAGCGTCTTTCAGCTGTTCTCAAGAAAACTCCTGCAACATGCCAAGATTTTTTTTTTTTTTTTCTCCTGACTTTTCAGAACAACATGTCCGTGGCAGAGATTTTTTTTTTTTTTTTTTTTTTAAATTCTCTGACACAAGGGCCTTAAGGCTACTGAATTTGAACAAGAGCTTGCAAAGGCAGAGGCCCAAATGGCTGCTCCTGGATTCAGGAGAACCAAGATGAAACAGTCCAACTGCAAACTACGATCACTTCTTTTGGCCTGTGCTGCTTGTAACTGTTGGGCACACTGGGCGATCACTCCCAGTCCTGCATTCCCGTGTCACCCTGGCCTGCTCAGCTGCCCGCTGCTGTACGCAGGGAAGAAAGAAGCCAGAGAGCCCACAGGACTAGTTACAGCACTCAGCTGCCGAACGACTGACACGTGCTGGGTTTGCCCTGTGCTCCAGCGATTGCACTGGTACTGACAGTCTGCGCAGTACAGGAAGAACTAATGTACCGTAAGTATTACGGACAGTGGCAGTTTTCTTTTAAAAGACATTGCCCCAATTCAGAGTTCCTGTTTCCCAAAAAATGGGTAGATGGGCTCCCTGAGAGCCACAACAAGGGGCCATGCCCAGGCCCCAAAGGGAACTCCCTGGGGGGCAGAGACCTTCCCCAGGAGCTGATGCAAGACAGTGTCTACAGATACAGGCAGGCCAGGGAGAGAGGGGCTCGTGTCCTTGCCGGGGCGGCAGGCAAGGCAGCCGAGCTCTAGCTAATTCCTGTCGATGCAAGTCTGGAAGGGAAAGTGCTCCAGAAGCCTCTGCTTTAACAGGATAAAATGGAGACAAGTGTTGGCTGACCCTGTCCTGGGATCCCTACGATGCCCAGGGGCTCAGTGGCTGCACCAGCCTCTTACTGTGAGCGCTCTCCCCGGTGCAGCGTCCCTGCTCATTTCCCATCGTCTCCTGGCTCCTGGCAGTAGTAGGAACGGAAGAGCCGCTCGTGGGCGCAGACCCTCATGGCTCTGTGCGTGTGGAGCAGCAGGTGGGGGAAGCGAGAGGTGAAGTACTGAACAAAGTCATCGGGGACTGGCCCCAGGGCCTCCTGCACGTCGACGGGCAGCTCGTGGTAGTGATGCTTCTGCAGGAAAGACAGCGAAGTCAGAGACGGTGCATGCATGCCCAGAGCTCAGGGGACTCCTGGTGCGGGACGGTGGCAGTACCTTGTTCCTCATGGCCCTCAGGAGGTCGCGCACTGAACTGCCCTTGTACGTCCGGAACTTCCTCAAGTCTGGAAACGGCAGGAGAGCCGCAATCAGCGTCCGCGAGAAGTGGCTTTGAAACGACGCGTAGGGACGTCAGAGCTGCAAACAGCTCCCAGGGGCAATAAGCACTGATGGGAGTCAGCGCCTCTTGGGGAAACTGGTGTGGGAGTTCAGGACGGGGGGACAAACCCAGGGGATGGGGTTCACCGAACTGTTCTGCCCTCCTGCCGCACGGGCGGCAGCTTCTCCTTCCTGCTGTTTGACCCCTGGGCACCAGAAGGTGCCCCAGGCTTTTACCCAGCAAAGGACACGGACCTGGAAAGCTCCGTTTCTCTGGCTACAAGACCCCAGGTTTAGGGACCAGCGGTGAGCCCGGACTTGAGCTTTTACCTGTCTGCAGCGGGAGAGAGATGTGCATTCTCCAGTTCACCCGCACGATCGACCGCCCCCCTGCCTCCAAGGCCGAGGCTATGGGCCCCTCAGCAGGTTCCTTCTCAATGCGGTCGCTGACATCCTGCGGGCCAGAGAGCAGGTAAAAGGGGAGCGTTACTCACGCTGGCTCTGACCGGAGGGCAACCACCAGAGAACAGAGCCGTGGGGAAGGTGGAAGCGAGACCCGCAGCCTGCTCCCAGGGTAGACTAGCACACGCGCAGCCTGCTGGCTGGGACCACGGAAACTGTTGGTGGCAAACGGGCCACACCGAACCCAGTTGCTTGCAGACAGAGTCTCCCTCCAGGTGAGACGGTTTTGAAATGGTTTTTTTCTACAAGAAAAAGGGCCCTGGTCTCAAACTCAGGGCAAGCAGCAGTCTCCCACCTTGCAAAACTAGCTCAGAATGAGCATATTGAGATAAATATGGCTGTTTTCGGCACTTGTTTTTCAGAACACGTGCAGACTCAGAAAGACTGCACTATGTCAGTCATGCTTAGATCCCACTTAAATTCACCACCTGGTTGGCTGGAGAGTTCTCACCTGGAAGAACTGCAGCTGCTTCTCTTGACTCCAGAAAAAGGGGTGCATAAGGACCACTGGGGCTGAGGGGCGCTTCTGGGGCTCACTGCTGATCATTGCTGCAATCAGCTCTCTTGCAACAACCTTGTCTTGTATGCAAAACAAACAAAATAGAGAACTAATTCCCCTGAGAAGGACAGGGAGCTACACATATCTTGGTTCAGGGCTTTTACTGCAAGTCATGGCACACAGCATTTCCAAGGACTGCAGCACTATAATGAAATGAAACCAGGCTTGTCCTACTATTTCTGAATGCCAAAACCCACCATTAACTCCTTTCCCTCTGCATGATCTGGGGCAATGGAATAAGTTGCAATAGGCCTAGGAAGCCATGGGATCACCTAAAAAAAAGAGTGGTGCAAGCCAGTTGATTGAGACATTTATGACAAACCTGGATGCAGATTAAAATGCAGAGACTGGACGAATGGCTACAAGACCCTAAAGCTTTTGTTCCGTGTTAGTGCTCTCTGCAGCGCATCTGAAAGGCTGGTCCTGTGGCTGAGGCACAAAGATCCAGAGGAGCCCACCTTGTCACTAGCTTCCTCTGTGACTATGGTAAGTCATCTCACTGCTCTGGTCTAAGCTTCTTTTCCACCAAACAGGATTAATGATGCTGATTTACCTTCTGAGGACTGCAAGGCAAGAGTAAGTCAGCATATGCGACATAGTCCGACAGCCGCAAAAAGCAGGTGTCACAGAAGGACCAGATCATTGTGTCACTACTACTGTACCCATGTCTTCCGATGTTGGAGGATTCACACGCATTCATACGCCTGTGGGGAAGGGCCCTTACCATGAGCATCTTCCTGCAGACAGGTCAGCTGGTAAGTGCCTGACAGTATGTTGGCCTGTCGCCGTAGGCTGTCCCCAAATGGATGCTTTCCTCCTGACACCACGTAGTAGAAGACACACCCAGCTGAGAAGATGTCCACAGCACATGTCTGCAGAACACAAACAGGGAGATGGGACCCTCACAGCAAGGGGCGAAGAAATGTTTTTACCTTCCCACTTTCCATTCTTATATGTGAACACTTGGTTGTTGGCTGAAGCTTTAGCTAGGAAGTAACTCAGAGACACCACTTTCAAGTCTTCTTTGGTAAATGCAAAATTGCCGATAAATGTATTGCCCAAGGGCTCCTGCCTGCCCACACTTTCTGCAGCAGGGACTGTTTCCCTCTAAATCTGTGAAACACCATATCACATCAGGTCCTGATTAGGAAAGAGGCTTTCAGGGGCACAAACAGAAGTCAGGACTTCACTGCCAGATGAACACCTGAGGGCTGCTAGTGTCTTAAAAATCCATACAAACTAATCCCAGTATAAGGTTATATGAAGCATGTTGCCAACCCCCAGCACAGCAACTGGCTTCCAGCAGAAACAGGACACCCTGGGCTTAACAGATGAGCAGAATGAGTAACCTTCACAGCGAGCCAGTTCCCACGGCCACCTCCCACCTCCCTACCCCAAATTTCCAAGTACTACAGCCAGATGAGAAGACCTGCACTGAACACATCTGGCCACTATCCCAGGCATCCAGTGAYTGTGTTGCTGGTGAACCACATACCCAGGAACACTCAGCTTTTACTGAGATCCTCCTGCTTTTGCAGGCATGTCAGAGTGGATGTGACACTGGCTCCAACTCTACCAGGCCACCAGGCACTGGACTCTGCCTTTTGTTGGGAATGGCTGTCCCCGCAAGGGACAGGAAAGCAATAAGTAATTGCTGATTAGGGAGATCCTGGTGATGACTACTCATGTTCTGCATTTGGACTGGCTTTTACTCTTAGAGCTCTTGTCTTAATTGAGGATTTCAGCGGCACACCAGGAAGCTGCTGCAAGTAAGGAGGACTCTGCAAAGAAAGGGTTAACAAGCACAATAAGCAGGACTGTCATCGCCAGGCACAGCTCACTGACAGGGTTTTCCTTTGGGACCTCCTGCAGCAACTCAGGTGCAATCCATCCCTCGGTGCCAGGAATCCCGGAGTGGAGGCTGAAGCTGTGTCGTCCCCCATGAAGCTTCTTGCACAGGCCAAAGTCGGAGATAATGGCTCGGATCTGCCCGTGGCTATTCGGGATGGAGATGAGGATATTGCAGGGTTTCAGGTCACGATGAACTGAAAGAGGCAGTTCACAATGTTACCTGCAAACATGACCCTGCAGCTGCAGGACTGAACCAAGGATTGGTGCTGTCATGACGTTACAGGGCCCCTGCACGTCTCCCAGCACGCCCAGCCCAGAAACCTGTGCGCTGCCTCCACACCTGGCAGCTTTTGGGTTGAATCTCACAGCACAAAACTCTTGGGATGAAGACAGAAGCTCCCTCAAACTGAAATTACTCAGCTGAACATGTTGCCCTCAAGCTAGAGGCATGTGCATGAAAGCAGGGGATGCTGCCCTCTTACCGATGTTTAGCGAGTGCAGGTGTGCCAGGCCTGACATGGTCTGATGCAGGAGAGACACTGGGTCCAGGCTCCGACGATCAAAGCCAGGGCTTTCCACGTACTAGAACCAGACAGGGGTAGAAAGACACAGGAACTGAGGTCTGATTTCTGGGAGCCATCAAGGCAAGACTTGTCAGCAGAGAGACCTCTCACTAGACTGATAGAGCTGGAAGGAGATGAGCTTTTGGTTATACAAGCCCATTCAGAGGCCATTTGTGTCCCCAAGGCTAACTTGTCATTTTCAGGTCTACCAGCTGGCATATGTTCCCTCTGCTCCAAACCTGCTCTCACTTGTATCCTTAGACCTCCATAGCTTCAGCAACGCTCCTGCTTTACTCTTCTAATCCCAACATGCTGTCTCTTCCCAGCTTGTGCTGGGGAAGGGACCCAACTAGCCCCCCATTGGGGTGTAGCACCAGGATGATGGACCAGAAGTTGCTCCCCCCTCTGAGGTCACCCAGAAGGGAACAGGGAACAACTGCCCCAAATGGTGCCAAGAAGCATGTTGCTGCACTGCCACCTCCTGAAAGGGAAAATCAGGAACAGAACAAAGACATGGCTTGATTCATAAGGAAGTAGTACTGCCACTACATGCTCTGCGTTTCCAAAGTACCTTGCAGCCTGTCCATGTAAGATCTAACCACTACGCCCTCTGACTTGTGGAGAAACAGGTACAGAGCAGGGCACTTCAGGAACCTCAAACAGGGCTCCAAACGCAGGAACTGCAGCTGACAACCCTGCTCTCACACATGCAGAGAGAGTACTCTGCTTCTGCAAGAATATTGCAGGCTAGGACCTCACTAAAGGGACACGTGAAACTGGACACATTCCCCTGGGGACTCCCTGCAAATACAGGGATGGAGACACGAAGGGTTAATTAAGAGCTATCCTGCGGTGGTTGCATGTGGATGACCTTGCTCTGCAAGCACCCAGGCAGGGAAAGGGGCTGTGGACTCACCTCCTGCAACGTGGCAGAGCAGAGCTCAATGGCGATATAATGGAATTGCTTGTCCTTCTCAGTGCAGAAATATCGTACAACATGGGGGTGCTCATCTGACTCCCGGAGCAGCTGGACCTCACGGTCCACGAGATGGAAACACTCAGGCAGAAGGCGCTTCACAGCCACGTTCCGGCCATCAAACTGTCCCCTGCATGGAGAATTGACAGCAGTGTCCATATACAGCCCTCACTGGATATAGCAGAGCACAGCCCTGCAGATTTACAGCCTAGCAAGGCTCTGGCCAATGCCAGAAACTGAGAAAGAGAACTTTGAAACCCATGCACCAAAGTCTCTGAACCATGTGGATGCTACCAGGGAAGCAACCTGCTTTAGTGCTACAGTTGTGGCTCCCAGGTGGAAAGAGAGAGAGGAATAGTCTCCTCCTCTGAGCCAGGCCTGGCCTGAGCAAAAGGAAGGGCATCCCAGGGTGCTACCCACCTGAAGACAAAGGTTCCTCCAGCTCCATGGCCCAGCACATCCTTGGGGTTAAAGGAAATTTTCCCAATCACAATCATGTCTGATCCTGCATCTGCAGAGGAAGATTGATGTCACCAGTCATCCTTCAACCTCTGAGTATTAGTGTCATATCAAGGACATCCAGTTCTTTTACCACCTGGTCCTTTCTTGGGCCTTGTTCTTCCTGCAATTGCTTTTGTAGCCCATGCTTATCCAGCACCAGGTTCTTGCATCTCCTCCCCCTCAGCTGAGGTTGCAGCCCTCTTATCTGCAGGGCATCTCTGCTCTTACTTTGGATGACAACATCTGTCCAACCTCTTCTCAGTCTCTGTGTGCCTCAAAATCTTGGATTTATTTTTCTGAGAGGTCCCCTTCCAAATTGTCAAGAAGGACATAGACATTCCCACAAGTAAGGAGTTTCTGGCCTACAGGACAGGGAGCCCCGTGCACCTTTCCTATTCTCACCAGCACACACCTTCAGCAGCCCCCAGGACAGCTGGATCCTGGCTGACCATCCCATTAACCACGTCCTTCGGGTAGGAGGATGGACCAGAGCTCTGTGACAGCTGTGAAGCACTTCTCTGGGTCACACCCAGCTCCTCGGGGTCTGCAGGGACACCCTCTCCAGAAACCAGACCCGGGAACAGCATCTCCTGTTGCTGCTGTAAGAGCTGGATTTGCTTCTCCAGCTGCTGTTGCTGTGCCTCATGTTGCTTTTGCAGTTTCTGGAACACAAACAACAAAAATATCTCAGGTCCTTGTATCCCAGCAGATGTGAACCCAGGGCATCGGCACAGCTTGGACACAAGCAGTTCTAACGTGTACTTTTTTCCCCCTGCCCCAGCCAGCTACATACCCAGGGCTGGGGGCAGAAAGCTAAACACAATTTCAGTTCATGACTATGAGTATATATGAGACAGTGTGGGAGCTGTGCTGCTCCTCACAACACAGTGTTTCTTGTGCCACAAAAACAAGAAAAAAGAACCAAAGGGAGTTTCCAGCCCTTCAAACAGTGGCATTTCTGCAGCAGGCGGTTACTTTACCAGCAAGGCCAAGGTGCCAGAGAGAGAAGGAACAATCATTCACCGTCAGAAGGAGGAACAGGATTCCCCCACCCAGCAGGGCTGTGCTGACTCCTGCCATCATGATGTCCCAGCTGCTGGACTCTGGATAGACCTCCACTTGCTCTCCCTGGGTGGAATCTGACTGAGACTGCCCGTCGTTGCTCCTGATAGCCGGCTCTTCCATGCTGCTTGCGGTCAGATACTGCAACACACACCCAGACACTTGGGTTACACCAGCAGAGATCTCTGGGCACTTAGTGCTTGGGGCTCCTTCCGAGCAGTTCTCCTTCTCTGCATCAGCTCTGCATGCAGGACCTCCTTCTTCATGCTAGCCCACATGCTGGGACACATCCTCCCACCCTAGATGACCCGGTCTCTTCAGCAAACCAACATTTTCCAAGGTCCCCCCACTCCAGAGCAGTGACCCAGTGGAGCTCTAGCACTCACATCATCAAACACAGCCCTGGCAGGAGAACTCTTGGGAATGATGGTTTCTGTTGTCTTCCTCAGGTTCTCTGGAAAGGCTCTTAGCATTGTAGTATGGACCACAGGAGGCAGCTCATGGTGCCCTGCGGTGGGAGGAAAAAGAGAGAACAGTCAACTGATCTGTGGTCACGGCTTCAGTCTGGTCATCTCTGCAATGCTGAAGTAGGCTCACTTAACAGCTTTGGCTCTCATGGAGAAGGGGTGTCTGTTTTGATGGGAAATGAGAAAAATGCCAGAGCTCCGTCCCTGGAGACAGGGACCTTGGGGAAGCAGTAGCCAATGGAGAATGGCACAGGACAAGGTTGTCTCCTCTTAGCACACAGTGGAGGGCCTGGCCCTGCTCTTTGTTCCTCCCCATACAACTACCCTGAGACCAGTTTGATTTTTCAAGCATGCCAGTGCACCATGTCATCTCCTGCCATCATACATGAGAGCAATCATGGAGCAAGCGAATGAATCCACCACCTGTGTGCACAACTCAATACGCAATATCACATTCGTTAGCACGGGTGAATGTGAGCCTTATTTCAAAGCGCCCCCGCCCACCCACCCATGCTGACAGCCTGTTCTAGGAAAAGGTCAAGGACATGCTGGAATGAAACCCAAGCCAGAGTCATCATAGTCTTTGAGGGTGAATCACAGCCTCAGTCCTTTTTAAACCACTGGGCAAAGCAGATTACCCTGCCACACTAAAAAACACCTGTAGCTCTGGCTCCCGCTCATTAGGACACTCTCTGAAAGYGAGGATGTAGGGAAAGCGATGCCCTGTTGTGGGTCCATACCTATTAGGAGCCACTGGTTGTGGAGTGAAGTGATGCTGCCCTGGGGGTACTTGACATCTGTGCTGGGTGTGATTTCACACTCRCCGGACTCTCTCATAGTCACATCATCCGTAGTTGGGCCATCAATCCTGGCCAGCGTGATCCCCCGTGGCTAAAGGGATCAGACAGTTAATGAAGTACTAAGAAGTCAAGACATAACACTTTCATTGGCTCACTCTGAAATGGGGAGCATTCACGGCGCCAGAGAGGACACTCACCACCAGAGCCACRCTGTCATGGACCAGGGAGGTCAAGGCGTAGAAGCTGGCTGCATACTTCCCCACATAGAGCGTTGGCCTGCAATGCCAGGAAACAGCACCACTCTTGAGGCTGTCTTTGTTTGGAGTGGATGAGCAACAAGCAATGTAAATGCAACAAGCTGCCACAATCAGGACCCACTGACATCCCACATCCTGAGCCAGCCAGCCCCTTCTTAGGCTCACGATGGCTGTAAAAGCAAGTGCTCCGTCTTAGATCAAATTCCAGCCCTAGTTACTGTCCCCTGTTCCAGGACTGCAGCGCTGCCAGCCCCCACTGCCTGCCTCAAGCCACCCCACAGGGACCAGAGGGCTTCCACAGCCTGCTGCCACCTCTCCACCCAGGTCTGAGGGCTCCCGAGTCACATACAGCAGCTGGGTCTTAGTGGTGGTGAAGTCCCTCATTGACTGGTAGTTCCACTTCATGAGGCGGATGTCCTGAGAGTGGAAGGTCAGGTAGCGCAGTGTCTCCATGGCCATGTTGAGGTGGGGGACACGGCGGAGGCTGTCTTGATGCCACGCATAGATGCCCACCACGGGAGAGCCGTAGTTCTGCGCCCATAGGACCTCCCCGCTTTCCTTGTCCAACGTCACCACCAGGCCATCTCCGCTTGAGGCAAAGTGTGCCATTTCTAGCCAGAGACAGAAGGAGAGAGGTAATGCAGCTGCACTGACCGTGGGGCGTTATCCCCCTCTCTCCATGTCATGCTGGTCCTGTGGCCTTCAGTCAGGCTAGGGCTGCCCTTTGATGCTCTGTTCATGCAAGAGCTCTTTGCTGGACTGCTGGCAGACAGCACACTTGCACCACATGTGAACTCTTCAACGAAACCCCAGAGCAGTTGAGGGAGATCCTATCACCACCCTGCAGCTCCTCTGCATCCCCAGGGATGTCTTCCAAGGAATGCAGGTGACTATCTTCAAGCCACGGAGGGCTGGCCATGTCTGAGAGAGATACGTACTGCTCATCCTAGCGCTATGTCCCCACCTCTGCCAGTCAGGCAAGCTCAGGCCAGGCATGGCCAGCACAGCAGCTGTTTTCCCCAGTACAGCACTGATTTTGAATCTCCTTGTCCAGCCACCGAGCCCCGTGGGAGCCCCCACCCCGCTGAGCGCTGGGGCCCAGGAGGGAGCCGGCTCCTGCGCACGCTGTGGGCTGCAGCAACTCACTGTAGTGGTACGACTCCTCGTAGAGCGGGGCTGAGTAATCCGAGTAGGTAGCGTTCCAGCGCAGCTCCCGCGACTTGGTGTCATACATGGTGATGACATACTCTGGGGATGAGAGAAAAGCAGCAAGGTCACTGCACTAGCGTTCACAGCACTGCCCCRGAGGGGCGAGTGCCTTTGAAAAGGGAGGAACTGGGGACTAAGAAGAAACACTGAGGACCCTGCTACCTATCCCAGCATGGAGTCAGCCGCAGCACTTGTGGGAAGCACTAACCCATCAGTATTACAACGCCTGACAGAGAAGAGTGTGCTGCAGGAGAAACCAAACTCTCCACTCCCCGCTGTTTCCAAAGGGACAGCAGAGCCTTTCACTAGCAGCAGAGTTTATGCAAACCCTCCTTCGACAGCAAGGCAGGTGGGACAGCCCAGCACCCTGTTCTTCAGACTGGACAGATAGATAAACAGGGAGGTGTCCTGGCTTACGGGTACGGCCGATGTAGAGCAGGGGACTTGAAGGGCACAGGCCATCCCAGGCCTCTGTTGAGAGAGTGGTCTGCTTCTCTCCTGACTTGGGGTCCACAATGAACCAGGTGTCCAGCTTCTTCCCTGGGAATGAAAATACATTTTTTTGTTAAGYCTCCGCAGCCCTGCTGTCCTTCCCCTGAAAGCCACCCCGCAAGCTTCCTCCCCATATCTCTCCCTCTAAGGAGGCTTTTTCCATGAGATCCCTGCTCAGCCCACCCCTCTCTGCATCTCACAGCACTTCTTCCTCCGCTCACAGCCCCAGGTCAGACCCGTCCCTGCAGACTCCACCCAGGCCTAGAGTGTTCATACTTCAGGTCAGAGCCCACCTGTGTCTCTCGGGCATGAATGACCCCCCCCCCATTTAACCTCATGGGTCCAGATGCCCCAGGCAGAGTGGCTGATCTCTCCCACAGGGAGAGGTCCCTCGTACCTGTGTAGAGGACACCGTCCGAACTGCGACACGGCGAGGACTGGACCAGCTCTGGGATGGTGAACGGGAGCTTCTGTAACGGAGGAGCACGATGGCCTGTGAGTGGCAACAGTGCTAGAGAACCAGCTCCGTAAACAGCAGCCTTGCTGCCTCCAGAAACAGGGTGGGAAGGACAGATACGCCTGGGAAAGTCCCCTCCTCCCTGCCTGCTTTCACTGGTCAACCCCAAAATAGGCTGGAGCGATGGGGAAGGAAAGGACCCGGCTATCTTTGCCCCACACCCACTTGGCAGACATCTTCAAGGTGCCAAGGACAAACAGGAGCGATCTGAATTCCCAGGGCTTGCCCCGTGCAGCAGGTCTGCCCTGTCCGTGTCAGCCCCGCGAAACCAGCAGGGGAGAGGGCAGGATGCACAGCAGCCCTTCGCACAGCCACACTGACCATCAAGCCTTCTTTGTTTTTTCCTCCCAGGATATACAGGCTGCCATCGTTGGGGTCTGGAAGAAACGCTGGTCTGAAAAGGAGGAGAAAGCAGAATGAAATGGGAGCTGTCCCCTACTTGTGGGCACCTGCCAGCGGCTAAACAGGAGATGCAATAAGGAACTCCCCTCAGCAGTTTGTTCCAGGGTGATTCACTACAGTGTTTAACCTTTCCTTGAAATCTCTAGCACTGGATTTGGTATGAGATGAACTCCTGGTCTGGCTCGATACAGTAACTCCCACACAGCTGCTCTGTATCTACCTGGGGCTGKGCAGATTTGGCGCCTCTGGCCATCATCTCAAAGGAGCTCTCTGCTTTCCTGGTTTCCCCCTGCAGTTTTAAATAGACATAGGGATTTTCCTCAATTTCTTTCCTACACTTTTTTGTGGTGGCACTGAGAGCTTCTGGTCTGTCTGTAGAAAGGCTACATGTTCAGCAGGAAGCAGCTATTCCTGTATCATGATGCATGACGTGCCAACACAGGGCAGGGTTTAAGAGAATGCAATAGCACGGGCTAGAAGGTTAATCTCTTTGAAGTTCCACTTKCTTGTTTTGAATCTGTGTGTTGATCAGGGAATCTCCATCATCTTCAAATGCCTTCTGCACACATTGTAAGGCTGATAAACAACAACCTTTACAGCAAAGGACACTCCATCCAGGGGGAAATGACACTTACTCTGCAACATAAACTGGCACCTGCAGAATAGGATCTGAAAAAGAGAGTGAAACATATACGTCAGCAGTTTCTCCCTGCAAAAGGGGACAGCGTGGCAGCATTTACCATTTGCAGTCATGTGGTGGCATGTTCAATTCAGTATCTATTTGCATTTCAGACCCAGAATAGCCACTGCTGGCGGTGTGTATCTGGCCCACGGTAAACACACTCCTCTGAAAACAGCAGGGTCTGGGGCTAGCACATGCACCTGGCAGCTTTCCCCAGTGTCTGGAGAAATTGGCTGCTCAGAGCACTTTCAGCACGATTGAAGCTGGAGGGTGCATCTCCAACCCCCCCACAGCCAGTGACAAACCCAGGGACCTAGACTACAAGCAAACACCCTTCTGGGTTGTTACTCACCATCCTTCAGGGTCCACTTGATGTCACCTGTACTCTTACTCACAGCATGAAGGTTTCCATCAAGAGTGGATACAAAGAGCAGTGTTTCTGGGACAGTCACAGCACTGCCAGTGAGACACTATGGACAGAAATGTGGTACTTAGAGAACAGAGACAGACCTGGGGACAAGCCCCCACTGCCCGTGCCRTTTAACACAGCTCACCAACCCTTATGTCACTCTAGACACTCCACAATAACATACAGCAGGGAAAAAAAAAAAACAAGGTTCTTTTTGGTCCTAAGTGAGCCAAGACTTGGAGGAAGAAGAGTTTATTTCCTTGCGCTACAGTTCCATCATGATTTACAACCAAGCTTTCAAGACAGATTCATACAAGAATCAAAACACAGAATGCTCTTTTTTTTTTTCTTAAACCTGCAGGTTTAAGAACCTGTGATCCATGGACCTCTGACAGAGGCTGTACAAAAAGGTAACAGAGATAACAAGAAAACCAGGTCTTTCATCAGGAGGTTCAATTTTTGTACGCAGGATTCCAAACCTCCACCGGAAACTTTTCAAGTAATTCTGCAAATGAAACAAATGTGAAAAGCAGTCTTACACAGCAGTTAAGAAAACCTTTTGTACTAGGTTTCTTAACAGACCAGAGTAATACATCTACATGTTCCTCCAGCTTCACTGACACAGGACAGCAGAAGAATCACATCTGCCAGCTGCTGTCCAAAGGTGCTGCATTCCATAAATCAGTGGCAAGAAGCACCGGCGTTAGGTTCGCTGTGCTCACAGTAAGCAGTACTCAGAACATGCAGAAGCAGCCGCAGTCCCTCATTTCTTGGCCCTTTGCGTCGCGGGTCACCGTGCACAGCGGTGAGGTGCCGGGTGCACTACCTGGAGCAAGGACTCCTGCCTGCGGGGACCAGCTGCCGAGCGGCTGTTTCACAGCCATAGTTCCTGGGTGCCTTTCCAAGAGGTGACACAAACAGCTCACACACCGGCTCCTTCCAGCAGCAAACTAGTTGGGTGACTTTTCATGCCAGAAACGCAACCGATGCTAGCTTTAAAGGCTTTTAAAGCTACAGATTTCAGCCACCCTGATGCTGAGACAGTAATTGCAAATGCGCTATGGAAAGGGAGCTGGCTGCTTCCGTATGCGGCATTCATACTGCAAGTGCCAGCTCACCCACTGTGTGCTCAAACACGAGCCAGCCTCACCCCCTCGGCAAACAGGGTAGCGATAGGCAAACAACCCCGGGGGACAGAAACGGCTTCGGGAAGCGGCGAGTGCGACGTGTTCGCTCCTGATGCCGAGGAGTCAGAGCGATGCCCAAACTCCCCATTGGTCAGGCACCACYGCGGGACGAGGCCGGGAGCTGGCTCCGCTGCGCCCCACTCCATGCGCACGGAGACGAGTTAATCATAAGCCACCTGCTCCGCGGGAGGGAACGGCAGCTGCTCAGCACCACCTGCCTTGGAAGAAGGAGAAGGGCGGTGGCAGGGAGCGACCAGCGCCTTGCCCACGGCCATCTCCAGGTTGCACGGGCGCGGAGACGCGGAGAGCCTGACTGCTGCCTCGGTGGCTCGTGGAGGGCTTGCTGGCCAGCGCACGTCCCTAGGATCCTGCACAGCCTCCCTCACAGCCCCCCTCTCACCTTCCGTTTATCAAAGCCTAGAACATAAACGCGGCAAGGAGCTCGGCCGGAGGATCTGGCCAGATTAAAGAGCAGGAACCGGCCAACAGCCTGTGCCAAGAAGATATGTTATGCGTGAGCACGTGCCTGGCTGCGGAGGAGAAGCTGATGGTGATAACAGACCAGCTAAGACACAGTGGGGCAAGGAGACGCTTTCTCCCCCGAGTCACTGATAGCTGAAATTCCCTCAGCCGCAACGACAAGAACAGCCACCCCAGTGGTTGTCACGTAGCCTGTTCTCCAGGTGTATCCACCGCCGACACCCTCCGCTCACACTCCTCTAGGCAGGATCTGCTTAGAGAGCACACCAGTTCCCACACAGCCACTCGTCTGCTTTGTGCCCAACTCTATCATTAGCCCTTTTTCTTCTTGCTTAACTTGTAAATGAGTCCAGCTCTCACTTTATCTGCARGATGTAGGAGGCAGGCAGAGGAGCACGACTGTGCCTCCGCCGCTGCTTCTGCAGCGCAGGGTGGGCACGCACGTAGGCTCACCGTCAGCTAAAGGGGACGGCTAACAGTCGACCTCCTTGCCGAGGACAAACCGGGCTAGCGGACGCAGCTTGAGCTGCGGCCACCTGTACGATGGAAACAGAACTGAGAGCCCAGAGCCCAGCAGCTGTTAGAGCCACAACATGCTCTGCTTCCCCCCCGGTGCTCCGCAGTTTCCTCCAGCTCCTCTATAATTATTCTTTTATTTGGTGACAGGCACCCAAAGCAAGGGCCAGGCTGCCGCCCCCTGCCCAACACCGCTGAGCTGCCGGGTCCGCTGGGCATCCCCGGGAGCTGCTGCCGTCCCTCCTCCTGAGGAAGGGCAGCACTCAGCTCCTTGCACTGGCTCCCCCAAGTCCCTTCGGACAGCTCTGGAGCACGGCTGCTCTTCCCTTGCCTCCGAGACCTGCGCTCGCCCTCCCCTGTGAAAGACCCAGGATTCCTACCACTGCCAACGTGGAGCTTGCGCAAGCGTCACCGATTGCTGTAGCTCAGCTATCATTTCCGGGAGGAAAACACTCGCTCCTCCAGCGATGGGAAAGGTGACGGCTACTGCAGGCCCCAGCTCCGAGCACAGGCAGAAACACGGCATCGGCTGTCCGAGCCTTTCTCTTACGGAGCAGAGCTATGGACCCACTGAAAACACCACAGACACGCTGCCCCGGCCGCTCAAACAGCCCGGGCCATGCGCGGGCRCTGCCGTCCCGCTGCCCGGAGGGGACACGCGATGCCGCTGTGCAGCCCCGCAGGCAGGAGGGCGAGGAAGGGGCCGAGGCTGGGCCTGTYGCGGGACGCTCGCGCTCACATGCAGGGTGCTCCTGCCCGTGCACTCACGCTCTCACACCCGGGGACGCTTATGCAGACGCACTCACACGCGTGGGGCGCTCGTGCCCCCGGGACACTCGTGCACACACAACTCGCATCCTCACACCTGCAGMGCGCTCGTGTGCAAGGCGCTGGTGCAGGCGCGCTCACACCCGTGGCACAAACAGCACGTGCACTGCCGCACGCTGAGCGCCCAGTCCCACGCTCGCACCCGCAGGACGCTCGGGCACCCTCACCCCCACGCACCCGGACCCTGGGGACGCTGGCACATACGCACCTCGCGCACAGGGCGCTGGTGCCCGCGCACCCCCATGCACGGGATGCTGGTGCACGCACACTCCATGTGC
>NW_020447408.1:869207-891764 GCF_003343035.1 Apteryx rowi | reverse complement strand
CTGCTGCTGCTCCGGGCCCCCGCTCCGCTCCCGCAACGCGTTGCAGCGGTGCTCCGCGCTGGCAGAAGCGGCGGGAGCCAGGCAGCCCCGGAGGCAGCGGCCGCTGGCCTTCCCGCTGCCCCGCGCGCACTCCAGCAGGCGTTGGAAGCGGATCGGGATCAGCTGCCCCTCTCCAGGGGTGCCCCCAGGGATGGGGGTCAGCCTGAGAGCGATGGTGGCTGCAAGAAGCCGACTTCTGGCACACACGAGACAACCAGCGGGTGCTTCGCCCTTGTTTCCCACACCGATTTTCACGTACAAAAGCAGCGGTAATCTTGGGATTTAACCTTCTCCTCCTGCCCGAGACGAGCAGGGACACGTGGGGGCCATCTCTTGATTCCAGCACAGCTTAACACCCTTCTGAGCAAAATTCGTTGTGCTGGTAATGCGTAACCAAACCTAACAGCACCACGACCTTCCACCAATGCCAGCCTGATGTCAAGCCGTGCTTGCTAACTATGGACCTGTAGCGGTCTCAGATAACCAGGTAACAGCAGCACTAGCTGCGGTTCTGGTGTGGATCCATGATTCCCCTCCGCAGCCCCAGCAGCCCCAGGTCCCGTCAGCACCGCTGCAATGCCTTCCTACAGAGCCAGCATTGCAGAGGAGCAGAGATCTCTTCCTGAAAGACTTGCACATCAGCCCGCTTAAATAATCTTTAGATTCATTTGAAGAAAGAATAGGGCACAGATATTTATAAGAGCTCTTTTCAAGGGGACAAACTGGAGTTAARAGGGGTTTTCAGTGGGATTCAACAGCCCCCTCCCTCTGTAAGTAACTACATTGCCCCCTACAATTAGGGGGGCACCTAGAAATCAAAAACTGAAAATGAAAGACAACTTGCCAATTCTCACATGGTAGGTAGACTATATCACCACACAGTTTAAACTATTTCTGTGATAACAGTACGTAACCATCTCAGTGCATTTTTTAAAAGTGGGCAGGAGGAGAGAAACAAAAGTGACTGAAGGCAGTAACAAACAGAGCAACACATGTTAAGTCTTAAAGAAGTCTGAAGCCTGCTGTAAGCCCTAATAAGCCAGGCTTCTCCGGAGCAGCTGCTTGGTGGGGACTGGTAAACTGAAGTGGAACTTCTGACATGGTAACAGTTCTGCCTGTATGTAGGATTTGCAGCTGAGTACTTGAATTTATACTTGAGTGTGCTCAACACGACACGGACTTTCTACGATTTAAAACAAGATGAAATCCTGTTTTTAGACAGGGAGCTAGAGAAATCCTGTAATTCATAGTCTTTTTGTATGAAGTGATATACAGCGGAAATACACTCAACTCACCATGCTTAGCAAAAGGCACCAATAGAGTTGGAAGTAACAAAAAGCACAAGTATCCATGGATTTCTGACTCTGTACATTTTTCAACATACAGTTTGCTCACAGTTGTTCATGCTGTAGGAAGTATAGTATGTACAGAATGTTAAAACACTCAAACACAGAAATGCTTAATTATCAAACTTTAATTCATAAGACTAATCTTACAGAATAAAACAATAGGATAACCAGTCAAGGTTACACTTAAAAAATCCAGCAGTGCAAATCTAAGACTAAATATTGTCATTTCCCCCTCCCCTGAAATAGGCAATAGATAATTTAAAAATACCATAAAACATGGTACTTACATATTCCATTTAAAATAAATCTGCAGAGGACACAAACGTGATCTAAGACTTTTTTTTGTTTTTGAATAGAAAACCAAAGAATGAATTGCTCAGAATATGGGTAAGACATAGTGAACTTCCATGAACCACAGAAAGCAAATCCTCGGCTAGAAGGTGGAACAGCCATATGTTTCATACAAGACTTGCTACAGCTCTCCTGGTCCCCTCCTCCTCCCCTCAGCGACTAGGATGTTAATTAACAAAACAAGATACAAACAGTCCAATTCTGAAAGGCTAGAGTACTCAGCTCAAAATGAAAGCAATCCCCCTGGAAAATAAAGTTACAGATAAAGAAAGAGAAAAGTAAACAGAAGGAAAGTTTGAAAACAAACCTTGCTCCACCGAGCTGGCACAAGAAGCAACCAGAGCGCAGCGCGCCGAGCACGCGGGGCCCCRCGAAGAGCCTGCCCCTGCCCTTACCGCCGCATCCCCGGAGACGGCACGGGACCGCCGGGAGCAGGGGAGGGAGAACATGCAACAGACCACCACCAAAATATGGCACCTCTGATACTGTGTCATTGCAAATGAATTGTTTCTCTTTGGCCCTTAAGGTATGAAACTATGGATACAAACTGTGTAAACTGTAAAACTGAACAGGTTCGTGCCTTACAAGTTATAAACTATTGTGTGTTAACAGTTTCTTACGTAATTCTTTTTCTTCAAACCACCTTTTCTCTTTCATCACAGTAACATCCTTATTTTAATAATACATTTCTCGTAAGACTATGTCGCTAAGAGAAAGTAATGATTTACTTTAATCTTAAACTTGATATGAAAAACTTGCAAGTAATACAAGATTTTCATACAAGATATGGTCTATGTTCAAACCCAAACAAGGTTTAACGATATACATTTGCATTCCTAATGAAATACGAATCCAGAAACTGTTTATGCTTGGGATGCACAAACAGATATGGAAGGAATACTAAACTCAGAACAAGGAGAGAAACAAGAAACCCATAGCATTGGACACAGAAGAGTGAAAGGAACGGTATACAGGTGAGTTGAAACACTCAACACCATCGACAAAGGCCTACGAGGAGCTTGGTAACTGCAACAGAACTCCTCACAGACAGTGTTTATTGCTACTGCACTTTAATGAAATAATGGCACCAAGAAGAACTGCAAAGGACACACTGCCTGTGCATTAAAAGCAGCTAGGAAACTCGCATGAGGAAATACTGTCTTCTGTTGAAAACCCACATTTGCATTCCAGATACTTTAATCACCAATTAGTAAACCTAGCAAAGCACTTAATACAACTTCATAAGGAATAGCATCCCAAAATTAATGTTCGTAAGGAATTACACATATATACAATAGGGAACTGATCTCCCTAGAAAGGCGTTAAATTGTAACTTAACTGAAATACTTCAACTTTTGCATAAGAATCACCACAGATATTACCGTATACTTCCTATGGAAGATTACATGAATGATCTGAAAACAACCTTAATCAGTCAACTTAAAATACTGATTGTATTTGCATTTTATTTGTTACGCTTGTATTTTACTGAGGACTAACTGCCAAATTCCCCCACAGGACCATTTGGCATCCTCAATCTGCCCTGGAAACCACCCTAATTATAAGAGTAAAATCCAAAGTAAGAGGCTAGAAAACAGCTCCCCAATTAAACAAGCCATGACACTATACAACTAAAGAGATGGCGTTTTCTTAGATGTTTATGATCATTAATGTCAGTAAGTGCCTTTAAAAAGTTGGTATATACCAGAAGATACAAAGCTCCACATCATTCCAAAAGAGGAACCTCTAAAGAGGTACTGGTAAATTCAATTGGAACACTAATTTCAAAGAACTTCCAAGAAACTTCCTATATTTAGCCAACAAACACCAATTAAAGCATTTTAGGTATCCCTTTCCTGTATTTTAATTCAAATTTTGCACATGGAAGAAAAGTGAAACAGTTTAATTTTTCAAATCAAATTCAACTAAAAAAGAAGTACCTAAACAGGACCAAGTTTGATTTTCTTAATTTATAATATTTTTTCCTCCATGTTTAAAACTGCTCTGTAATCTACATTTTTTATATTCATTCTCTTTTGAAATCAATGATTTACTGTACCTGGCACAGGATGCAGAATAACCGTGCCCTKGGAAAAGGAGCCGACAGGAACGTTAAACACTACACTGTACTCCGGGCCCAAGGTGCCCTTGCTGCCTCGACAGCGATTAGATCAGGTAGATATGCGCCACCTCAGCACTGGCAGCAGAGCGTACTCACCCGTATTGCTGCATCCAACACAAGCCACCAGAACACGGGGGGATGCTTGGAATTAAGATACATGTCCTCTCAAGGGGCAAGCAAACGAAAGAATGGGAAAGGAAAACGGAGCATGAATGGACGTACAGACAGGTCCAAGCAAGTCGGGTAGCGAGTGGAAGTCGACAGTCACTGAACCAACAAGACTAGCAGAGTGCAAAGGTGAATCCAAGTGACAGAAAAAGCTAATGCCACTAATTTTCTTTATACACCATATAAAGCATACGATGCAGTATTGTAGTGCATACACAGACACTGAAATTTAAATTTTAGCCTTAATACTTGAATTGGCGATTAGGAAATAAAAAGTACGATAACTGCATTTAAGTTGTAATTACATCTCAAACTAACTCATAGCAATTCCATTATCTGCATTCATACCCTTGCTTGGAGCTTTCGGGAGGAGGCTGTTCTAAGGAACTGACACGGCACTACTTCAGGAAAAACTCGTGTCACAACGAATTCGTGTCAAGACACACTGCTGTTGGCTTGTACACAGAAAGAAAATATCTCAAGCTACAAGAGTAACAAGCACATCAATAGTTTATAGATGTAGGATGTGGAACAACTTTAAAATTCATATTGAATGAATGTTCTAACTGAAAATACAAAACAACAGCTGCTTATGCTACTATCAATAGCATATAGGTAAATGTCACCTTAACCCAAATTCACTTTCAATAATAGAAAAAAATTGAAGACCCTTATGTCATAAAATTAACATTTTTCCCTGTCTATAATAAAATAAAAATAAAATAAATATTCACTTGGGAATTTGCACCTGCTGAGTTTCAACTGGGCTATTTCAAGGAAAGCGAAAAATGGACAGGGAATACATTATGTTCAGCTGTTCCTGAAAGGATGTCTCTCCTTGAATGTCACAAAATGTTGACTACTTGTATTGAACAAATGTTAAGCCTACAGTGTTAAAAAAAAAATCTCTTAGATGCAGGTTTAACGCATAGTAAGACTGATTTGGTCTGACTGTGCAATACAATCTGTTAAGGGTGTGCACCTTTTCAGGACTGAAAGGTCCATTCAGAAAACCTGAGATAAATGGCACATTAATTGCTGAGATGACAGGCAGAGTATCACAAACCAAAGGCAAGGAACATTATTTCAGACAGGACTAGATGCAAGAAGTTCCTGAAAACTTGAGCAAAGAAAAGCTGAAAGGTGATTTAAACTTTAAAAGATCAGTTGTTGGATAGATAGCCTAAATTTGGTAAGACTTACTGAATAAGATTACTGTAAATTTTCAAATCTAGGTCACAAAAGACTACCACAATTATTCAGGGTCCAAATAAAATGGCATTTTAGACATCTGATCTCCCCCATCCCTCTCCCCCTTCCCTCCCCCCCCAAAAAAACAACAAAAAAACCCAAAACACACAAAAAACCCCACACAGGAAGGTCTCTGGTTCACTTCCTTTGCAACATCTGGGTTACTACTTCAGTACGCTCCTGCCAGACTCTACCACATAGTGCACTCTAGAGGTTCTTCTCAGTCAAATAGGTAAGTGTCATCACAACAGCTGCAAAATGTTTCAGGGCTGCAACATGCACAATCAGGAAACAGCTCCTAAAATGTAGCTCCCCAGGCAGGAGGCAGAAGAGGAGCAGAGAGGTATGCAGGTGGGAAGAAAACAACTAAAATGGCATGAAATGGGACAGTAAGCAGCACCGGGTCATTGTGATTGCAAAACATCCACAGTGGTATTCATCTGCTCCAAACATGCCAAGTACCAGCCCAGGGCTTCTAGTATATATATAAAAAACAAAACAAAAAACAAACAAAAAACCTTTGGGTTAAAAAAAAAAGTTTTGCTACCAAAGAGTCAAACCTGAAATAAAAGGCCCAGCAGAATATGGCTTACTGAACATCAATTTTGCATACTATTTAAAGTTTATTTTAAAAAACTGTTTCTGAAATTCTCAGTCACAACCAAGTAACTAAATTAAGTCTAATGCTTGTAACTGAAAGATTATGAAAATATTTTTGTTCCAACCATGTAAAAAATCCTCAGTAATAGACTGTAATATTTTCTTTTTAAAACTAAAATGGAAGATCAACTCTCAGCAGATTTAAGTGTATTACACACAATATTTTGTGAATTAAGATTTATTGATTTCCATTGTATTTGCTTTAAATATGGTTGAAGCTGACTGCAGAAAAGGGATGCTGAAATTTTTAAGTTAAAAGTAAACTAATGGTGAAAGAACATCACCTCTGGCTTCCATCAATGCCTCGTTTATCATATTTTATTAATAAGTTCCAGGACTATATCATCCAGGGATGTTGGAGGCCTCTCCCAGCAGTGTCCTTAGCTTTGTGTCATTTTCCTGTGCCAGAGGTGAGCGTGCTTTCAAAAATACTGCCATTTCCCCAGCACCGTGTCTTTGATTGCATCAACATATTGAGTTGGTACCCAATAGACCCAGTAGTAAGATGCTTCTGTTGGGCCCAGCTGAAATGCCTGCAAAGTTAAAAATGACAACATTTACAAATGGGAAACAGAACAGCTTATACGAGTCAGACTGGACATCCAATTTATCCACTACAAAAATCAAGCAAGTCCGCTGCATCTATTGTCTCCTTCAAATACTTGGTGCACACTAAAAATATTTGGTATGCAATTGAAGAAAATATTCCTCAGAGAAACAAGAACTGTAAAGTACCAATTAAAACAACGAGCTCTTTCATTTAAGATATCATAGCAGCAATGAAAACTCTTGGCCAGTTTCAAGAACATGAGGAACATATTCTGGAAGTCAGAATCTGAAGCATAACTCAAAGATAAGTCTCTAAAGCAACTACCAGAATGCACAGAGCTAAGAAGCAGAAGGGAACTAAGGCAATGACCATGTTTAAAAAAAAAAAAGAATCTTCACAGAATTTTATATTTAGACAAAGTATTACTCTCTACTTGCATCAGAATAAATAGGAGAGGAGTATTACAGCATGACAATCTCTACCCTTGTTTTAGGATAGGAGTTTACTATAGCATAATCTAAAGAGGTCATTGTTCTACACGGGTGATCAAAAAATCAAATATTTGCACAAGACTAGATCAGCTCCCTCCTGAAGACAGTAATTTTAAGGTATAGCATTTCCCTTTTCTTCCCTTAAAGAGAGAAGCAGACTTTTGTACAAGGAACTTACTTCAACGCTGAAAGTTAGTTACTGCATTTTGGAAACAAAACCTCAAAAGAAACTACAGATAAAAAGAAACACCCCAAAACTCCAGGAGAATTAGCACTGTTCTCTTCAGAAATATATTAGTTTTCTAAACCCATTATCAGTATTTCAGAAACTTAAACGTGGAAAAGAGAATTATTGCAAAATCAAGTCTCTATTTTTTCTAACCTCCAACAAGTCCTGTTGTTTATATAAAGAAAGTAGAAACTAGCATTAAACTAGATATAGGAAAATATCACTAATGCTAAGAAATCAAGCTAACAGTTTCTTGACAAAACGACCTCACTACTGTGTGAGGTAAGGCTTTTATTTTGTATTTTKAAAGGAAATGATTGGCAGCAAGCACTATCAAAGAACATTAATTCATAGTTATAGTGAAAGGAAGGTAGTTCTCACAAACTAAAAATTTCTATGCCAAGGTCTTTTGGAGGAATATAAGAGAAGCATAACAATTTATATACTTACTTAAAACAGCACATCACAAAAGGAAAAACAAAAACAAAATGAAAAAGTGAAAACAGGACTAAAATGGGATACATCTTTTTAGAAGAGTTTAGTGTTCGATGTTCACATTGTAGGCTGACCTTTCTTTTGGAAGTCTGCCCTACAGTCCCTTTGTTTAAAAGTATCATGACACTCCATTTTAGGAAAATACTGTATATTTAATTTTTTTACTATGATTATACTGTCATAACAAGATGGAGGATATTAAGTAGCACTAACAGTTGTGTGAAACCAGTCAAGATTTCCACAAAGTAGCAGACATTCATTATACACTACCCAAAATATTTACATCATGACAGCAGACAATACTGACATTCCAACTTTTCACAGCACATGACGTTTTTATTACTATCAGTCTCAGACTTACTCTAGTTTAAAACCCTCATTTCTGTGTATTTGCATGAAGTAATTAGATTGATATTATTAAAGTAGAAAGAAGGATTACTTACCATCATGTGATAATCCTCATGTCCTTCAATAGGCTCACTCACCACATTTTTAATGGACCCCATGGGTAACTTTTCTGTTCTCTCTACATTAAAATTGATCAAAGTATTATTTCTGATAGATGAGGCAGTAGTATTTCATGTCAACTTTAAATACCACCTCTATTACTTCCGAGAGGATCTCGTGTCAGCAGTCTTTCCTTTTAGGGTGAACTTTGGATATCTGCTGCTTGGAAGCCAGTCTTCCACATTACCACAAATCCCACAACCGGTATGCCAACAGTTAATTCAAAGAAATCTAAACGTTTATCACAGAACTACCCAGGTTTTTATGTCTCTGCACCATATTAAGTAAGTTCAGTCTACCTGCTTCGGGCCTTAAATTGACTGAGGTGGCAGCAGGGCAGGGGGGGGAAGGCTTTATTTAACATAACTCCATAAGTAACTCCACTCTGATCAGTGGGATTACTCACCATAGTGAAAGTAAATCCAAGTGTAAGAATATGCAGGACTGACTACAAAGGATTAAACTAAGCTTTATGAAAAGGACAAGACTGAAAAAAACTGAATGAAGATCGGCTAACTCTTTGGAAGTCTAGTGCTGGTTTTACTCTGAAGTAGTGTTCAACTGTCACTATGAAAAGACAGGGAAGGAAGTTAATGAGGAGTAAATAGGGAAAGAAACAAAAAGAGAAACTGAAAAAAAACCCCTACAATTACATGATAGACTAATGTCAGCCAGTCAGGTGTAACCAACAAAAACTACAAAGTATACGGTTCGTGGCTGATTTCTTCTGTCTCACTTATGTCCTCCCTTCTTCCTGAAGACTTAAATCCAAGAACCTTTCTTTCAATTCCAACCTTCACTGTCCGCCTAAAATTATCTTTTTGAGTACAAGACAAAAAAAAAAAATAATAATAATAAACACTCTACAAATGAGATATGAAACAATGAATTCCTTAGATATGTATGACTTTTTAATTTGTGTGAGCCAGAGGAGAACACCTACTTATAAAAGGCACCCAGGGATATGAACAAACGCATAGTTTGTACCTTGTAAATTAGTTTGTGATGCAAAAAAATATTCTGCATCTCTGTGCTTCAACTAAGCTCGCTCTGAACTACCCCAGACTCATTCACTGAGTAAAGAATCTTACTTTGCACTTATTTTGCATTCAAATTAATTACTCTTCACAAGATCTCAGCAACAGACAAACTCATATTATCAATGCCTCTATGAAAAGCATACAGAGTATCTGAGAGTATCTAGCTATAGCAAACCTTAGACTACAAAAATGTAAAGTGGTCTGTGAAGCACAGGAAGGGTGGRTGGGAGAGAGACAGTTTCAATCTTCAAGGACTATCCAGTCAGAAACGGTGTTAACAGGTAGTTGTGTTTATTCTAGCCCATACGTGCTGACATCTGCCATAAATTTCTCTGAGCAGGAAGGAACTTTTCCACACAACAGCCAGCAATTACAAATGTTCCCTAAAGGAAGTAAGTCGCTGCTAATTTTGGGAAGTAGGGTGACAGGTTACATTAAAGACAGATGATTACAAGAAGAATCAAATTTCATATTTAAGAAACACTAACCCAGAACACTTCAGGAATACTAAACTTGAAACTGGTCTAGAAGGTGGGATGAGAGAATTAATTACTGAAATACTAATCAAGTATTTAGAACACATTATCAATAATGAAAAAACTCAGCTGCCCAGTCTATAGAGAAAAAAAATACAAGGTCTCTCTCCATCACTTAGCCCAGGAGAAATCTCTGCAATAGATTTAATACTGAAATAGATTTTAAAGCCAGAAAATCTTCACAATCAAGTCTGTCCTACATAGGAAAGGTCAAAAACTTCTGAGATTTCTGCTTACTTTGGAAATAACGTAGCAGCTGGAGGTGCCATCCAAAGCTAATATTATCATCCAATTAGGTTATTTTACTGGGACAGTGAGCAAGCACTTCTATTCTTCTTGCTCATCATGGTAATATTGCCCCATCCTGGTCAAATTAAAGGGGCACAGCTTCCTTTGGAGGCAGGGGGATTATCTGAGACGTCCTCAGCAATGCATGTTATCACCACAGCACTTTCAGCTCCTCCTGGCACCACTCAAGACGGTAAACTGATTCCTCTGCACAGCAACACATGCCATAGTTTCTGCAGTTGTACATCACTGAAACAAGACACCCAACTAATTTTGGTTGGAAGGACAGATAATGACAGAAATGCCAGCACTCCTAGCTTTATTCCCAGTTCTAAGATTCCCTTTGGGGTCTTATCCAAGTCATCGAGCCTCTCTACAATGTGGGGGTCAAACCAATGTTTATGAAGTGCTCTTGAGATATGCTAGAAATGCCAAATATTATAATATACAATTGGAAGCTATGAACAGCAGACTGGAAAGCAAGTCATACCAGCAAAACTGAACTCAAGTTTTTCAAGAAAAGAAGTAAAATATCAGATAATGTTCAAATGATCTGAGAGAATGCCATTTGAGAAAAGGATGCAAAATTTAGTTTTTAAGTATTCAAATACCAATATTATTTCCTAAATACAATTTATTCACACCAGAAAATATTTCTAGTTTGCACAAACCACTTACAGCCCCATTATGAACTATTCATCTCAGTTTTAGAGTTGCTCACCTTTTGTACCAATCCATAGCTGGTCTTGCTCAAGTTTAAAGGTCAATCTTACTTTCCCCCCTGACTTGTTGTACATGCCAGATAATGGCACTGTTGGCAGGCGCTCCTACAAAAAGGCAACATAGAGAGTCATGGTGAAAGACTTTAACAGGAAAAACTGTATCCTCAGCTTTTTGAGCATAAGGACTATCCAGTTTTTTCTACTAAGATTGCAAGAAAAGATAGAACCAGCAAAGACGACCTCAAACCACAATAAATATGCTCTTTTCTGATTATGACAATATGCCATATACTTATTTACCTACCTGAACACCTTTAACAGAAGGCATCACATCATCAGGTTTGCCTTTATCCAATACTTTTCTGTGTTGCTACAATATAAAACAGAAATTAGAATTTACACCAATACAACAGAATTCTGCAATTTATTTCTGACTGTACCCTTAACCATATCCCAATAGCACTATGAAACAGTTAAGGACTATTCACAGTCATTTATCACACAGAAAATGGTTAATTCTCAAAGTTAACCAAGCACCTTCTATGACAATCTTAAAAATTTTATAAGCTAATAAAATCCCAATATGATGCAAAGGGTAGCATCCCTTCTAGAATATATATATACACATATACATATAAAAAAAAAAAAGCGCCTTGCTTTAATATCATACATGCTGAATCACATAGTTGGCATTTAGCAAGACAGTTTTAACAGTCAAGTGTTATGTTCAGTGAATGGCAGAAAATCCCTTACATTTGACAGTGCAACATACCGCAACACAGCCACAACAGATTAGAGCAGTAGTAACTAAGAAAAACATGCTCACAGCTTTTAACTTGCTGAGTACCTTTAAACAATGATGGGACTTACAGTGAACGTGAACTATGATAGATTATAGAAAAACAAAAGCACGTTTCATAAAGGTTATAGATCAATGATGAACATTTTAATTTTTAATCATATTTATTTTGAGGAAGGTGTGGGGCTGATAATACCTTGGGCTGAAAATCTTTATCAGCCCCACACCATTGCAGCACAGCCACCAGAACAAGTGTTACCGCATCGCACTTCACTTCCTATTAGGAGGCAACACTTCCAAGATGTGAGAGGAGTATTCAACATTCATGTTCCCCTCAGTGCTGGGACAGCTGAAGAAACTGCTCTTTGGGTATCCACTTTGAAGGCAGTTTTAGAGGTCAAACTATTTTATAGCAACAAAGATTAGTTAGCTTTTAGATGCAACTAACCTACATCGTGTTTGAACTAACAACTATGAAATATTTCCATTACTCCCCATTTCTTGTTTGAAATGCTAGAATATACCTGGCACCAGCACAACAGGCACCTTGCAAAGCCACAGACTCTACTGGGCTAAATGTTTTCTACTGTTACGATTCCTCTACAGAGAGCCCTTCCTCTAACACTTAACTATGTAAAAAAAAAAAAACAACAGCCTGCGTTACATAGGACCAGGACCCAAAGATAACAGCAGGATATTACAAGAGAACCATGTAAATACTACAGTTTCCCCATACCAGGAATTATTGAGACAACAATAACCTTTTGTCTGCAAAGGGGCTCCTTTTTATTTTCTTCAGCCTTGACCTCCTGTTGAGCAGCTTCTTTGGGTGTATTTACTGCTAAAACATCATTGATAGTAGATCCAACAACCATTATCTTTGCACCATTTGTCACTTTGATCTCTCGTAACGTTTTCTCCTCTGGTAGAAGTCCCTTGAACATAACTTTCTGCATAGCAGGTGGAAGACCTAAGAGGCAAGAATAAAGATTACAAGCACGCCTCATGACTGCGGAGCGCGTTTYGGGGAGAGGAGGTGCGGGCTGCGGCCGGAGGCAGCGCAGCACAGACCTGTGAGCGAGTGGATCTTCTGCTTCAGGTCGGCCCCGGTGCTGTCCAGGCGGAACTTCACGTCGTACTTGTTCTTGTTCCAGATGACCTTTAGCTCCACCAGCTCCTTCCCGCTCTCCGAGTCGCTGCCGTTGCTGACAGACGCCTGCGAGAGGTCCGGCCGCTCCTCCGCCTCCGGAGGCCGCCCCGCCGCCGCGCCGCCCTCCCCGCCGCAGCCCAGCGGCAGCTCCTCCGCCTCCATGCCCGGCTCCTCGGCACCTGGGGGCGAGCGCACAGGGAGACCCCAGCCGCCGGGCGGCCCCGCCCCGCCTCGGGCCTCGGGCCCCGGCCCTGCCGCGCCTCTGCCGCCACCCGGCCCGGCCCAGCCCCGCCGCCCCCGCCCGCCTCGCCCCGCCGCCGCCCGCTCCTACCATCGGCGGAGGGAGAGGCGGCGGCAGCCATGATGATTGTGTACAATCTGCCGCGGGGCGCGCCGGGAAACGCCCGTCGCCAGGCGTTGGACCACGCCGGCCCCCGTAGCCCGCCCCATTTGACCCCTCCCAGCCGCCGTAGGCCGGCTCTTCAGCCCCGCCCAGCAGCCAGCGCGTGCTCCGTGGGGCCGCCCTACGGCAGGCCCTCTGCCCCGGGACTAACGGCAGCGCTGCGGAGGGGCGCGGGCGGGGAGCCGCGGTGCTCCTCCGAGCCTCCCCCTCGAGCGCAGAGGCCCTGCCCGGTGGGGATTGCTGCGCAAGGCGGAGCCAGCGGGTCCCGTCCGGCGAGGGGCCTGGCGACGGCCCTGGCGTGCTCGGCCGCGGCCCCCTTAAGGGGCGCTCCGCCCTCTGTTGACCCCGCCCCCTGTTGACCCCGCCCTGCGCGCGGCGATTGGCTGGCCGCGTCCCGGCGGAAGCGGCGCGGCGGGATGGCGCGGGCGCTGCGGGCGCTGCGCGCGGCGGGACCGGGACCGGGACCGGGACCGGGACCGCGCGTGCGCTTCGGGCCCAGCCCCACAGGTAACCGACCCGGCCCGGCCCGGTTTAGCGGTGCGGAGCCGCCTGCTCGGCCCGGTGCGGAGCGCTCCCCCCGGCCGCCTGCCTCGCGGGGGTGCCGTGTCGGTCAGCGGAGGCCTCGCCGCCTTCTGCTCCAGCGGCGCCGGGCTCCGAGTGCGGGGTCTGCAGAGCTGTGGCTGCGGGGCAGCGGCCTTTCGTCAGCAGTTCAGCTGCTAAAATACGAGCTTATTGCGATCTTGGCGATAATTTGGACCCGGTTTGTGCTGGATCTTATGACTGGGTAGCGCTCTGAGCGCTGGCTAAAGTTCTTGCCCTTGGGCCCTCTCTAAAGTACGTTTTCACTACTAAATTGTGAAGCTGAGTTTCTGCTAGTGATTTTCAAAGTTAGATTCACCTTCTCGGTATGGAAATAATTCTTTAGCATCTGCAGTGTCTTATGAAAGACTGTGAAAGTGGCATTTTCAAGTGTGTGCTAGTTTCCAGATCRCTTCAGGGAACACACTTTTGGAAGGTAGTTATCAATGCTTTAGTTCCATAGTGAAGGTAGGGCTTTAATGGCCCACAAGGCGAATAAGTGTTTCAGTGCAGCATCCCTCTCAACCTACTTGGTATTTAATGTCAATTTGCATTACAGGTAGCATTGCCCTTTCAGCTCATACTTAAAAATCCCTTTATTGTGCTTTATTCATTATGGTCTGCTCTGATTTCCATATGGTAACAGGTTTTCTGCATTTGGGTGGCCTTCGCACTGCTTTGTACAATTATATTTTTGCCAAAAAACACCAAGGAACTTTCATTTTGAGAGTGGAGGATACAGATCAAAATCGAGTGGTGCCTGGAGCTGCAGAAGGAATAGAAGATATGCTGGRCTGGGCAGGTAACTTACAAAGCTATGTATTTCATTTCTTACTTACTGAAGGACTCTACTATTTTTAGAAACTAACAGTACCAAAATCCAGACTGTTTTGCATGATGGCAAGCTATGCAGCGTTTCAAACAGATGATGAATTGGCTGATGATGTAGTTATTGTTATGGCTGAGTATCAGTAAAGTCCTCCTGGAAGAGTATTTTATAGAAGAAATGACTAGTTAGGTTTCTTTTGGCTGCTTTGTCTGACACACAGAATGGTCCAAATTTATGAAAGTGGAACAAGATACAGCTCTAACAAAGGTTGTGCATGAGAGGCTTGATGAAAAGTTCAGAAGCTGGAACTCGCAGACCTCAGTGTAAGTTGATAAACTGTTTGTGTACAGATTATTTGCTAAAAGGGTTCTGGAGATATCAGTTCTCATTTTGAATTCTTTGCTTCTTTTTGAAAGTTTAAGAACTGAAAGTGAGAATGATTTTTAGAATACAGAYTTATTGTAAACTTAGAGCCAGATTCCACAAATGTTTCCATTATTGGATCGATAAACTTAAAACAATTTTGCTATTGAATAGTAATTTTGGAGTATGTAAAATAACTGGCTAACATCTCAGCTGCATTTCTGTAGCATTAGTGTCATTTACTATAGTAAGGATGTACACTGCTTCGTATGTGTACACCTGAGTGCTTTTTGCTCTAGGTAATGCATGTGACTCACTCAACTATTTACTAGGTTTTGGTGTTTTTCTCTACTCAGGACTTCACACTCAGTACTGTAAACTCTAATGTTGTAGATTGGGGTTAATCTCCTGAGCATAGGGGAAGCTGAGTCCTGTGCTGGATAGATGCAGTTAGCTGGCTGTTCTGGAACAGAAACCATCTTTGGATGTTCTATAGCCTCCTGCCTTTTAAACTTTATTTAATGTGCTCTGACTCTGGATTTCACTCTGCCTGAGGGCTTTTTATATCCCATCACACTGATATTTCAGGTATTCCGCCTGATGAGAGTCCTCGCCGGGGTGGTTCTTTTGGACCCTACCAACAGTCACACAGACTTGACCTGTATAAGAGAGCCAGTGAAGTGCTTTTGGAAAAGGGCGCAGCTTATCGCTGCTTTTGTACCCCTCAGCGTCTGGAACTGCTGAAGAAGGAGGCTTTGCRGAATCAACAAACCCCACGGTAGGGATTCCTTTTCAGCTGAGTGGTTGCCTCTGTGCTTCATGTTTACAAAAACTAATGAAGAAATGTGTGGCAATGGGATTGTGGTATCACTGTCCTTAAAGGCAGCAAATGGCTGAAGGCAGGAGCAGTATGACAGTTTAGCTCATATTTGCACTTTAACTTCAGGGTAACATCCAAAGCTAAAGTCAAAGGAATGAGTGGTCAGGCTGACTGGTGCTTCTCCCTATTTTTGCGATGGATAATAAGCATAACTGGTGAATATTCACAATCTTGCTGTATAGGAGGAGGAGAAGACAGCAAAACCCTTACATGTTTAGGGGAGTGACCTACAGAAGTGAAGTGATTTGCCTGGACACATAGTGGGCAGATTTAGGATTAAAGCTACAATTTAGGAATTGGTTTAGAGTTCATATAGGTGTTTTGGGAATGTAAAAAGAGTCAGAGGGGATTCGCCTATGTGGAACTGAGACATTCATTCTCCTGTCTCAAAGGTATGACAACCGCTGTCGGCACCTGACATCCAAAGAAGTGGCTGAGAAACTGTCACAAGGTTTTGACTGGGTGGTCCGCTTCCGGCTCGAGAAGGGTGTGGAGCCCTTCCAGGACCTCGTCTATGGCTGGAGCAAGCATGAAGTGGCCGATGTGGAAGGCGATCCAGTGATTCTCAAGGGAGACGGCTTCCCCACTTACCACCTGGCAAATGTGGTGGATGACCATTACATGGGAATCAGCCATGTTCTGCGTGGAACTGAGTGGCTTACTTCAACATCCAAGCACCTCCTTCTCTACAGAGCCTTCGGCTGGGATCCTCCTCAGTTTGGTCACCTCCCGCTGCTTCTGAACAAAGATGGTGGTAAACTGTCCAAAAGGCAAGGGGACATTTTTCTGGAACGTTTTGCTCAGGATGGCTACTTGCCAGAGGCTCTGCTGGACATTATAACCCACTGTGGCTCTGGATTTGCAGGTTGGTATCTGCTAGGATACTACTTGACGTTGTTCTGGGGGAAAGGGTTAGATTTATTTTGGTAACTTGGACAGTACTTGAAGGGATCAGAGAATGGATGTCAAGCAAGCAATCTGAATGTGTTTCTGTCACTGAAATTTCACCAGTGATTTCTGCAGAGCTCCTGGGAGAGACTGGGTGGTGCACTGAAATGGTGGGAATCTTTCTGTTTCTGTGCAGCCATTTAAATTGAGTATGATACCTCGTGGGTTTCTACCTGGGACAACGTTCATCTGAAGGTGAAGAGTCTGTCTGTAGGTAGGCAGCTCCCTGCAAATTCTTGGGGAAGCTTATGTTCTGTGGTTAGTATTTGCAGTATCACATGTTACATCTTCCACACTGCTTGTTTAACCTGAAAGACTGTGAGAAGTTGAGTCAATTACTCCTTTTGTTGCTCTTGCTGTGTAGGGCTCACAAATTAACTTGTATTTCAGGAACCATGCTTGGGAATTAAACCTTTCCTGGGTAGTGAAGCTTCCTGGCTGTGAGTGTTTCTTCTGTTGGGCTGAATGATGCAAGAGGTGTTTCGCTGAGGAGTGTGATAGAGCCAGCCGGAATGTCCCAGTTTCTAGTTCCTCACCAGTAGTTAGCAGAGCCTGTTCTTGTGTAGAGGGCAGCTTCCTGTGTATGCCTGCTTAAGTTCTTTCCTATTTGCCTGGGTATGTCCCTGCTTCCTATTAGTGCTGTGAAAAGTAGCCCTCCTATGTCACTTGTTCCTTTGGTGTGCAGCAGCACCAGCATTGAGCTTGAGGTTTATAATAAAAAGCAGTGACGCTAGTTCTGTGCCGGAGAATGAATGTGTGTTATGCGATTGTTGGATTATTTTGCAGAGAATCAGATGGGGAGGACTTTGGAGGAGCTGATCTTGCAGTTTGAAATGAGCAGAATTACGACCCATTCTGCCCTACTGGATCTTGAAAAACTCCCAGAATTCAACAGGTATTAATATCAGTGGTAACTTTAAAACTTAGTCATCTGTAGATTAGCGAGAATTTCCTACTAGCGCTTGGCTTTGTCTGGTGATTCTGTTTATCTGACCCAGTGCTTGATCCTCCAACTGTGGCTTTTTCACTGTGCTACACATAGTTCCTGCTTGTGCCTTTCCTTGCTTGTCCCCCCTCCTGCATTATGCTAGGACACTGGTGTCGGGTATGCTGTGGCAACCTAGGCAGATAGTATGTAACTAGGAGAATGCAAGGTCTTAAGTTTAGATGCAAAATAACATCTAAAAACAGGTAACACTTCCAGAAGATACTTCTAGAAATACATGTATGTATTACTAGGATGTTGTGCAGCTAATAGACACCACAATGAAAGATGTGGTACATTAGAGCTTAAGACTTTATTTTCGAATGTCTATCCCGAGTTTAATGTTGCTTTTCTAACAGTTCTACGGATTTAAGTGGTAGGTGTTGTGAGGCTGAGATTATTAGATTCAGTCAGTCTAACCCAAAGAAATCCAARAGCAGTTTTCTTCTTTGTTACAGGATTCACCTCACCCGCCATATCGAGAAYGAGGGGCTACGACAGAAGTTAATTAGAGAGTTGCAGTTGCTGGTGGAGCGTGTCTATGGGGATCAACACATGGATAAAGAGGTTCTAGAAAAGAATTACGTGGAGCGAGTCCTTCTGCTGAGAAAAGTATGAAAAGTGATAACATTGTGCTGCCATTTTGGGGAGGACTGGAGCATGGGGAGTAAAGGTTTTGTGGGATTCCTTGATAAAGACTCATCTGATTCTGGACATTGCTTTGATCTGAGCTCTGAAGCTCTGCAGCCTGCAAATAGCAAAGGGCTGTTGTAAACAGCAAATGGCTGTCACTGCCAGTTCAGGTGATTGTGTGCATGTGTACTGCCAAAATACGATGGTATGGTTGGCTGACCTGCAGGAATGGGTGTCATGAATGTCTTGGTGGTTTTTGCAGAGTTGTAAGCTCATCTGCACTTTGTTGAGCTAGGAGAGAGCTTGTAGATGAGTCTTGAAAGCTTCTAAGGATGTGTCCCACCATCTTTCTGGGTGACCTAGCGTTGTGCTATCTTCCTAGTGAAAAAACTTTCCTTCGTGTCTAGTCTGAACCGCCCAAGCTGTGACTTGTAGCCGTTGCTTGTGTTTTACCATCCGCCGTTACCAGGAAGAGTTTGGTTCCACTGTCTTTGTAACTCTCCTTCAAGTCAGTGTAGGCTGCTGTGACATTCCCCCCTTAGCATCACTTGTCAGACTAAAAAGGCCCAGGTTTTTCCACTTCTTTTCACTGGTCACGTGGTGCCAGGTACCTTGCCCTCTTAGTAGCCCTCTATTGGAGATGGTCTGCAGCTTCTCAGCATCCCTCTTGGTTTGGGGGACCCAGAAGGTGTGGCCCTGCTGGTGCCCAAGTAGGGGAGATAATAACTTCCCTTAGTCTTTTGGCTGTGCTCCTCCTCATGTAGTCGAGGATGTGGCTTGCCCATGGTGGAAAGGTTGAGCACTGAGGGGGCCTGTTGCACAGTGACTGCTCTTCTCTGGCTTTTGTTGACTGGGTAGCAGAAGGCACTTCTTTGCTGCTGTTCCATGCTTTGAAAGCGAAGTGAAAGCAACTTCTTTTCAGAGGTGGGTGTAGCTCTTAGTGTTGAATTGGTGGGGTTTGTGAATTCAGAGTCCTGATCTCAGGCAAGTGGCAGAGTGCAGGCTGTAAAGGGGACAGAAGATACCGTGGCTCTTCCCAGTGCCAGGGAAGAGGGTGAGCCCAGCTGTTTCCCAGTCTGCCCCTGGGATGTTACTGTATTATCTGGGGAATTTCTCTTGAAGAATAAAGCATCCTTTATAAGTACAGGAAAAGACCCCGTCAGTTACAACATGAAGTTCGTGCTATGGCAGCGGAGTCTGGGTTAAACATGTGACTTCCTACTTGTCGCATGAGARCTAGCAGATGAATGTGGCAAGCCACTTCCCAGGGACTAACTCTGAGTCAGTTTGTGTGTGGCTCTGTAGTACTGGTACAGCAGCCCTTTGGGCTTTTTTCCTATCCCTGTTCACACCAGTTAGTTGTGGGTGTGAAAAAATTAAGCAGGCTAAATGTCAGTATTCACATTTCTTCTGAGCACGTACAAAGTACAAAGCAGTGGTGTGTTTGGACCCCCTTTTGACTGTCTGTAAAGCTCAGATAGAATTAGTTTCCTTCTTTTTCCCCCTGCAGCTTAAACCTCAGTCTTGACAGCTTTGCTTTCTTTCCACAGGGTCACATAAGCCTCCTGAAGAACCTGGTATCATGTGATTATTCTTACTTGTGGGTTAGGCCCTCTGTGTCCCGAGAGCAGCTACAAACTATTTCTGCAGAAGTAGATGAAATAGGAAAACTAGTCACAGAGTAAGTGTCTCCTTCTAGCTCCCTCCCTGCCCACCCACCTGTTCACCCCAGAGTTTTACTGCTTGGTTGCTATACTTATATTGGACATGCTCCTAGGTTTTTTTTTGCTTTACTTTGGAATGTGCTGTAGTTAACAACTGGTGAGAAATTCTGTGCATTTTTAATTGGAAGGCTGCTTGCCAGCTTTTGAGAGCTATTAATGCTCTCCAGCAAGGACCGTCACTTATGGATTTTTGTAAAGCATGAAGCACAGTGGAGTTTGTATGGTAACATGATGCTGAACTAGGTTAAAGTTATGGTTTCGCAAGGCAAAGTCTTTAGCACCAATATTAAGTTAAAGTGGTCCCACCTGCCAACCTATGGGTATACCCATATGCATCACCAACACAACTGTGAACAGAGGCAGTGCCATGACGCAGAATAGGAACGAAGGGCAGGAAAGTATACCTTAAACTGCTTCCATTGCCAGAAGATTTTGCAAAATTGTTCTGAAGTAGCTGGTAGTCTTCTAAGACATTTGCTTACTTGCATTCAGCATTTTCACTGGGATAAGTCCAGCTGGAATTCCTGGGTAGGAATCCTCTGTCCTATATGTCACCAGATTGTCAGGATATCTTCTTTCCTTAAGGCTCATGACAAGGCAGGCAGCTGTTTTGACTGTGGAGGAGTTGAGCAAAGATCTGAAAAGCCTCCAGAAGCAAACTAGAGAGACTAAGTACAGCAGCGTGATGAAGCTCCTTCGCTTGGCACTCAGTGGAAAGCAGGTAAAAAAAATAAATAAAAGTTCTGAGAGTGGGACCTTCTGATCTTTTAGCAGCCATTTTTTCTGTGATTGCAGAATGTTAGTATTTGGTCTGGACATCTTGCAAGAATTGACATCAGCTGCTGTTATGGATTAATGTACTGATGTAAAGAAATTCTGAAAGTTTCAGAAAGGCAGAAGTTACTAAAGCATGTTTATGCGGTCACAAATCTGAAGTTAGAAAACCCCCTGGATCAGCTGTAGAGAGGGTTGGCAAGGTTATAGGCTTTGGATAGAACTGGGTCTTTGTGTGCGATGCAATGTGTTTCTCTGTTTTTACAAGCTTCAAAACCAAGTTTTATGAAACAAGCTTTTAAAAGCCTAACTCTGGCTTATGCTGTGGTATCAATCCTTGTGGTTCAGTTTGACCCATACTGAGCATTTTACTTCAGGGGTGAAAAAGAGAAATTGAATCTTGTCTTTAAACCGCTAGAAGAATCCTACTCTTRATCTAACAGCAATCTGATAGCTAATCACTCTGTCATTTCCTGTACGATGATGCATGAACTTGTACTGAAAAGTGTAAGTTTCCATTTGTACAATGACTTCTTGTAATTTTTCAGCATGGACCAAGTGTTGCTGAAATGATGGTGACTTTGGGACCCACAGAAGTGTGTGAAAGGATGCACAAAGCACTGTCTAGCTAATAAGAGACAGAAATGACACCAGCAGCCATGCCTGGGATTCAGATGATGTAGGGCTCCTCGTGTYGTTGTCCTAGACCTGTATGTTGTTGTCACAGTATGATTATCTTTGATCAGATGATTTGGGCTTTGGACCAGGCAGGTGTCACCATGATGTTTCCAGACCTGTATCTATCTACACTTAAGCATAAGCCAGTTTGTACAGGAGAGGAACTAAATACAGATTTAGATCTGTCCTTGTGCTTTCATCCTGTAGAAGTAGCCTGGTGTTCAGGTTGGGATAAAGAGACTTTTATCTGCATTTCACATTCAGATCCAGACCATATGGACAGAAACTAATGTTATTTCTGATCCCAGCATGGTTTGTCCCAAGCAATCGGTGTCTTTTTGGAGAAAGCCTCGCAACCAGGGGACCTACAGTCACAACTGGCAGGTCCCCAACAGGTGGTAGACGGAGAGGCTTCAGGGTGAGAGCTGATGCCCTCTGACCGCTGCACAGTACCCTGCCGGCCTGAGCGAGGTGCTCAGTGAGAAGGTCCCTATACGGGAGAGCCCTTGGCTGCTTGTCCCTGTGAACTGCGTTGGTCGTGTGTAGTTCAGCTAAAAATATCCCCAGCAATAGGTTTGTTTTTCCTTTTTTGGATGAATGATGATGGGTGTCTCCTTTTTATTTAATTCTTTCCCCCATGTGTCCCTCTGCACAGTTATGGAGGAGGGAAAAATGCAGGGATATTTTACAATGACATTCAATATCACTAGTCTATAACTCCGTGCTGTAATAAAACCCGTGGGCTTTTCACCCGGTGTTTGAGCGGTGYGAAGGAAGCCATCCGGGACTCCGAAGTCTCGTCTGCTTTTCCTCAGAAAACTATTTTCTGGAAACGGGTGCGTACGTGTGCTGGTGTCCTCATGAGCGCTGCGTTTGCAAGTGAATTTAATATTCACGTATACAAAATAAATTTATTTTAAATATATATATTTAAAAAACCTTTTTATTTTTATTTATATATATAAAAATTTACATATAAATATATAAAAATTAAAAATAATAACTTGTGGAGTG
>NW_020447408.1:791792-868786 GCF_003343035.1 Apteryx rowi | reverse complement strand
GGCGCGGCTGGTCGGAGCCCCCTGGCCCGGCCGGGTCCCCCCTCGGCCCGGGCTACCCGAGGGCTTGGGCAAGGGTTGGCGGACGCGCTGCTTGGTGGCATCCCCGTGGGTTTGGGCGAGGGTCGGTGGCATCCCCGTGGGTTTGGGCCAGGGTCAGTGGTATCCCCGAGGGTTTGGGCCAGGGTCAGTGGTATCCCCGAGGGTTGGGGCAAGGATCATCGGACACGCTGCTTGGTGGCATCCCCGAGGGTTGGGGCAAGGGCCATCGGCCATGCCGCTTGGCAGCATCCCTGAAGGTCTGGGCAAGGTTCGGCAGCATCCCGGCGGGTCTGGGCGAGGGCTCAGCAGCATCCCGGCGGGTCTGGGCAAGGGCCATCAGCCGTGTCACTTGGTGGCATCCCGGCAGGTTTGAGCAAGGGCCGTTGGCCGTGCCGCTCGGCGGCATCCCCTTCCCCCGCAGACGACCCTCTAACGGTGCGTGCCTGCTGTGCCCCTGCCCGCGGCTTTGGTGTCGCGGGTGAGCAAAGGTGACACGCAGGCGAATGCCTCCTCCCACCACTTGCCATCGGCTCTGCTGGGGGGAAGTCTGCTCTGGAAGTGAAAACGAGAGCTGTGGCCRTGCCGGCACCTGCCAGCCGCGCTGCTCCCCGCGGCCGCGTGGGCGTCGCGGGGCCCTGGCAGCAGCTTGGGTGCTCCGGGCAGCGCGAGCAGGCTGTGGAAGCGGCTCAGGATGGAGGAACCGCGCGCGGGGGCTGCTGGCTGGGTAACCTATTGCCTGGGGGGCTGGATAGCTGGGGCTTGCAAAGGGGATTGCTGCGGTGGGCCCCGCTCCCCCACGGAGTGATGGGCAAGAGGCGGTTCCTGATGTTTTGCCCAGTTTGGCTGGCGGGTGGAGCTGTGCCCCCTTGTACAGCTGTGAGCCTGGCTGAGAAACAAGAGCCTGCTCCGACCAAACGGGGCTTTGCCGGCCCTGGAGGTGTGTAAGGCGTAGGGGGACCCCCTGGGCAAGCAGCATGATAGTGTTCGTCTCCTGGTGATTCGGGGAAGAGTCTCTCTCCTCTGCAGAGCCAATGAGCCTACGCGCGTGCCAGGAGGTGCTTGCAAATGCTGACAGCACCTTAACCGGCTCCATCTCTCCCGCTCCCCTTCCACTCGTGCTGCCCCACCTTGTGCCTGTCCTTGCCCCCCAGCCCTAGCACAGCTGTTTGCACACTGGGTTGGGGACCTAATCCGGCTGAAAACAAGCATTTCCCCTGAGTGAGCTGTGCGGGCCCAGCGGGCACCACCCCCGGGAGGGCGCAAGCGGCTTAGCCCTGGTCCCAGCAAGGCGAGGTGTGTGGCCTACCCTCGGAGAGCTCGGCTGATGCCTCTCTTTGACTCTTTAAGCGTGGACTCCGTGCTGTGTTTTTAGGCAGATATTAGTAATAGCTGTTTCCTGCTTGTCCTGCATCTCCTATTTGTCTCTTTTATAAAAAAGGTCTAAAGCAGCTGATAGCCAGTCTGAGGTCTAAGCTGTTTCCTGCCTTGTGCCACTCACTTGTACACCTCTCACACTGAGACTATTTTTCTTTTTTTTCCTGTGTAAGATAAAGCCACTGACCCAAGTATCCCTGAGGAAAACTGGGAATGCATCCAGCGGTTCTGTGACCAGGTGAACACAG
Source organism: Apteryx rowi (assembly GCF_003343035.1). Classification (NCBI taxonomy): domain Eukaryota; kingdom Metazoa; phylum Chordata; class Aves; order Apterygiformes; family Apterygidae; genus Apteryx; species Apteryx rowi. The sequence goes on along the minus strand of NW_020447408.1, from coordinate 867,125 downwards.
ACATAGAAGGGTAAGGCAGACAGACGGTTCTTTGTATTAGCACTGTGCTGTGCATCTGGTCTGAGCTTATCTCATTGCTGAGTGGGGGAAATGAGATCTGTAAACCGCAGTTTTGTGAAGCCTGGAGAGACAGCTGGCAGCACTCACTGGTCCTTGTGACTCTTGAAAGTGTCTGTACAAGAATGGGTAAATTACACGCAACGAGGTGTTTATGACAACATGGTAAGAGGTTAAATGTATAGGAATGTGCTATAACTTTCATAATTGCAAGGCTGGATCCTCTCCTTGCAATCTTAGTGGTGGTGGGTTCTACCTTCTGTGCATTCACCAGCCTGTTTGTAGAAGTGGGTAATGATTTTACCTGTGGTGTTTGCAGAGAAGTCCTAAGTGACCTCAGGTACAGCTGTGGCCTTAGTTATTCCTTTCAGAGAGGCGATATCTCTGCTGTGACTTTCCCCACCTCCAGTTGACAATTAAGTCTTTGTGAAGGAGCAAGAACTGTGGGGTAGCCCAAGCTGCTTGAAGTCACGTCTGTCTTGCCCCTTGTGCGTCTATACCCCAGGTCAGCCCTATGCCAGATGAGAGTTGTCTGTGATGTGGCATGTTGTGAATCTGGCAGTTGCTCTTCTCTGCAGGGCAAAATTAACAGCATTTGGTTTTCTTGGGAATCTGTGCGTTGTGTGACTTGCTTCTGTTACTCTCCAGCCCATCGCTTGCACCAAGGCTGCTGGCGCATAAGATACAGTCACCTCAAGAGATGGAAGCTCTGCATGCTCTAACTGTAAGTGCTTTCATCCACATGCAAGAGGGGCAGTGATAACCTGGAAGTAGTTTGTGGGGTAGAGTCTGTGTCTGTCTCTTCTAACCTTTCCTTGCATGATGAGTATAGAAACTAGGGTATAGCAGAGGGAATAATTGCTATTCTTCCTTCCCTTGTAGCTCTGCTGAGGTATTTCAGTGGTCTGCAGCTCTTGCTGTTTTGTCTGTGGTCTGTACACAGGGTCAGTGGGTTCAAAAGTTATTAGTGATGGGGAGAACAGAACCGTCTAATGCAGAAATATGCTGCTTAAGAAATTTGGCCAAAGGAAAAACGCACGTTCTTGCTACACAACTTTCCCAGTATCTCATGTGTGTTTGTCTGCGTTGTGCTGCCAGAAAGTTCTTAGGTATAATATCTTAATAGCAAAATTTAAAAAAAAAACTCCTAAGAGTTGTGTGTACAGTTTCTGTTTGACACTGGTTTATTTTCTGCAGGTGCTGGAGACCTGCGTGAATAATTGTGGTGAAAGGTTTCACAGTGAAATAGCAAAATTCAGGTTTCTGAATGAACTGATAAAAGTGCTTTCCCCAAAGGTAGGTGGTTGTGGTTATGCTGGATATAGCCAGTATGACACACTGTTTATTTCAGATGGGATATGAAAACTTTGAATTAATTTCACAAAGTAGAGCAGAGTTGTTCTTCTGTGCTTCCAAGCACGAGGATTGGATGTAAATCTCCCTGTAAATGATGCAATAATTTTTTTCTCCCTTTAAGGTTAGCAAGGAAAGGGTATGGGATAGGGAGGAAGTGGAGAAACCATTGAATAATATCTTGCCACAGTCTCTGAAAATGTGAGTGTGAGGAAGGTGTTTTGTGTCTTGTAGGTCATAACTGCTAACTGACTGAATATAGCAGTATTTGCTCTTCTTTCTCTCCAGGAATTCCTCCAGTGGAAAGCTTTTTCATTTGGTTTCTCCCAGCTCTGCTGGGACAGTGAGGGATTCTAGAGGAGCCTGATACTGTTCTTGTTACACCTTAGCCTGTGGCCCCTTTGCCCTTCTGGTCAGGGAAATGGCAGAGGATAGAGATGACAGGAGCAGCTCAGGGAGCCTCCCATGTTTTCTTACCATCTGTCCTCAGACTSTTGTGCTCAGGCTGCTATTCTTACTGCTTCCTCATGCCAACAGTTAGCCTGAGTTTGGGTCCTGTTCCTTGGGCAGGATCAGATTAAATAGGGGAAGGGGGGGACTGGGCTTCAGCAGCGCTTGTGTAGCACTTGCTCCATGATCATGCGATAGAGCTGTGCATTTGCGCAGCACCCTCTGGGGTTCTACTGAGAGCGTCGAGCAGTCAGGCGGGAGGCTCTGAGCCCCCACTGAACGTGTCCAGGGAGTTACGGCACTGAGTGAAGAGCGAGGTTGGAAAGGATCACCTATACCTAATGTTGAACCTGCCAAGTCCCTTCCTGCTGCTCCGCTTCCCGGCTTGGAATACATTCATTCCTGCTGCCTGCTGTGGAGCACTTTGCCTCCTGACRTAATCTCTACCTCCTGAGAAGAGAAGCAACGAGCAGAAATGGGAGCTTCAGTTTGAAAAGTTAAGCAAGCCTCGAGTTCAGAGTGAATGCGCTGTGGTGCTCTGATAGCTTCTTTAACAGTGAGAAATGCAGCCCTGTTGCATCAGAGACTGCATGATCTTCACACCTCTCTCTTCTTTGCATCAAATAGCAGAGCTGGGACTTTTTAAAATACCCTTTTAAGCAATTCAGTAACTGATTTCCTTTTTAGTGAGTATGGTACGTGTTTACCACTTAGGCTTCATTTCCCATTATGTTATGTCAGCTCAATGGCAAAGGAGCTTCATTGATTTGGGGGAAATGAAGCCAAACAGTAAAAACTCTTCTCTTGATCCCATGTTTAGGAAAGGTATTTCAGTGAAATAACAAAGTTTAAAGAGGGAATTACTGTGGAGGGTTTTGCTTGCTATTTTGACAGAACAGGTGTTGTTATATGAGTTTAAAATGCTTAGTGATTTTGAAATTCATGTGTGATTTTTATCACTCTTCCAGATATTTTTATAATATATTAAAGTGGGTGCTCACAGGCAGTAATGAGATCAGAGAAAATATTCAGATGCTGAAAAAAGACAACTACTTTCACTTCTAGGTTTTTTCAGTTTTCATTTGCCTGGGTCTGGCTGAGGCCATTGGTGCCATTTGCATTGCAAACAGTTAAGAGAAATGTTTAAAGTCAAGCACAGAACTATTTTCCCTGAAATCAAAAAAACCTACTCTTAGTTTCAGTTTCAAATAACTGATCAGGGAAGCTTTGAAATAGTTTCATTTTGATTGTCATATAATATCTGCGTAACTGTCATACACTTGTAGCATTCCCCTTATTTACAGCCACAGCTCTACATACTATTTTATCTACTGCAAAATAATGCAGTTGACAGCACTGTGAATAATGCGTTAGGAATCCATTTGCTACATGATCTCTGCTTGTAAGCAACTTGACTCTAGACCTGTATGTCTCATCTGGCACTAACTGTTTGGTTATGAACTTTTTTTCTTTTTTAAATTTTTCATTTTCAGTACCATGGAACCTGGTCTTCAGAAAAAGTCAAGTCAAGAGTCACAGAAATAATATTCAGTTGGACAGTTTGGTTTCCTCAGGAAGTTAAAATCCGGGATGCTTATCAGATGCTGAAGAAACAAGGTTTAGTTCTGTTATTTCAGTTTCCTTTTTAGCCTTCAAAGTCACGTGGTTTCAGACCACAGATCTCTCTCCTCTTTACTTTTGTGACTCAGCCTTTTCCATAAAATATTATGTGTAAAGAAGGAAGGACAAAGGCCACACTTACAAGGCTATTTGGGTACTTAAGGATGCACCTAACTGTTTAAAGAGATTTACCGAAGAACTACCTTATTGAGTCAAAGATCAGGCTAACCTTGTGGCCTCTGTTCACACAGGACTCGCCACTGTTGCTTAGGGAAAAATTACAGGACAAATTCAGAGTGATCTTTGCCCTGGAGTAGTCCTCCAGGCTTATCAGCTATGGGTTTAGAGAGATCCTGAGCCAAATTTCTCATCCATACAATCATATTTAATAGTCTTCAATGGTATTTTCATCCATAAGTTTGTCCAATCCCTTCTTGATATCTCATGTAATAAATTTCATAACTTAAGAAAATATCATAATACTTTCTGTGGTGGTTCAGGGGAATTAAGCACCTTGTTTAGGTGCTTCCCACTGGTTTTACTGTGTGAATCCTTAAGCATCTAAGTGGCTTTGCAAGTCTTCCCCTGAACCCTGCTCTAGAAAGCTTTCTCGTCATGATTGCGGTTCCTTTGTGCAGCTGTTGTCTGCAGGTTGGGCCACTGCTGTGACACCAGGCACCCGTTGTGTGCGGAGCGGAGCAGGGGCAGGGGAATGCTGGCGCTGCAGTGCTGAGCGCTTGGTGCAGTAGGCCTGCTGCTGCGGGCGCTGTGCAGAGAGCGTGCTCATCCTTGAGCCTGCTAGACTTCAGGGAAGGTCAGGGCCTGGGATGGCTAGAGCAGAATATGCTGCTGCTGGCTATTTAGCAGAGATAAGGAGGGGCTGCAAGATCACGCAGTGATGTAGCAGGGTCTGCTCCTGTGTGGCTGTGAGAGTGAGGCAAGTGACATGTCTGCTGAGACCAGAGGAATCATAACCTGCCTGGGAAGTGGCAGCCAGAGTATCTTCCAGCTGACAGTGCTGATGGCCAGGAGATGACGGTGGAGCGCTTGCCGARGGTAGCTCAGAGACTCTGGCCCAAGACACGAGGACCGTGCGTCAGTCAGGTGACTGGGCAGCACAGGTCTGATTAATCGGGAGGCTCCTGCTGAGTCAGCCAGGCTCATGCTGTGGTCTCGCATGTGACTGCCTGCTGTTTGCAGCCCCTGGCGCAATCCGCCGTCAGTGCAGAGGGAGCCTGCAGGTATGCGAGAGGGGGAGAAAGTCACAGAATCACTGCTGGCGTTAAGGGTTCCTTTGCTGCTTGGCTGTGTTAGTTTGTTGCCCTACGTTTTATGGCCACGCGGATTGTGACAATTGTACATGCTTGGAGATAAATACTGCTGTGCTCCCAGTGCTCTCTCTATGAGGAGATTCTAAAAATTCACCCAGAGGGAACTCAGCACATCCTTATTTTATTTTCTGCGCTGAAAATATCATTTGGCCTTTGCTTAATTCACAGAAGAGAGGGAAGTCTTTTTGTCTGGGTGCTAAGGCAACTCTTTGCTTCAGCATCTCATTCTCTAAAATTTTGGAGGGGGTTGGAGGAACTAAGTGCAAAATCCCATGCACTGTTGAGCATTGGTATTTTAACAGCTCAGGCATCACTGAACAAATGTTATTACCCATAACAGGGATTGTAAAAGAAGATCCCAAATTGCCAGAAGACAAAATTTTACCTCCCCCTTCTCCGAGACCTCAGAATTCTATTTTTGACACAGATGAAGAGAAATCCAAGGTAAACCTTAAGCTTTTCATGTCTTGCTTTCCCCCTGATTTTTACTGTTTGAGAAAACTCACTCAGTCATATATTGGAGCTTTTGCTGTTTCAGACAGAATATATTCAGAATAATGCTAATACTTCTTGCTATACAAGGGCTAGTTATTAGAATTGCTTGAGAATTCTTTGATGCTTTGTCAGAAAATTTTGCTTAGTCAGAAGTGAAACTTTTTGTAGAAATAGATCAGTTTCTCTTAAACTTTCCAGAGGGAGGGTTTCTCCAGTCCCAACAGAAGTACTGGAGAGACAAAGTTCCTATTCCCATGTAGCCTGTTAGTTAGAACGCTCATGTGCAATACCTGCGTTCAGGTCATTCTCTGCCTGTTTCTCCTAGTAGCAATAATCAGCTTTTGGGCTGTTCCAGAAAGGGTTTGTTTTAGTCTCTCCTTTTGAGCTGCTTTTTTTTGTATAAGTAAATCCGTGTTCAATACAGGGGCTTGAGCTTACGTCTCCTGTATCCTAAGTGAATGCCTTAACCACTGGGCTGTGGAGGGCCCGGTATGTGTGTATTCATCGTTCATGGAGGACAGACCAGAAGAGAGAGAGAGACCAGTGGTACAGTCTGAGCTTCTATTCAGGACATTCTTAGGAGTCCCCATGGTTCAAGAACTTGCTTATTTTCCTACAGCTCAGCTTTTACTTTTTTGTGTGAAACTTCAGGAAGTCTCAGATTTGTCCCATGTTAGGATGGTAACATTTTGAAATCTTACAAATAAAAAGTCAATGTGAGCAAGTACTGAGGAACCAGAGGACTTTGGTTACTCTACTCTTAGAAATGGGGAAATGCAAAGGGTTAAGGAGCCCTTCCGCAAAGGGAGAATCTCTGTTAGATCCAGGTTTGTTTTTCCTCCGAGCCTGACTTGTAGGTATTACCTGTTTTGCTCATGCACCATTGACTTTTGTTCTGCTGCCAGTGTGTGCAGGCAGCTGCAGGAGGCAACAATATAATCTTGATTAAATTCAGACATGAGCCCACGTATTCCTAGGATTATAAAAATTATTGTGACTGTGGGTGTCTTTGAATATCTTTTCTTAATTGTTGTGTGTCTGTAGTATGGTACCTAGGGAATGTTGCCCACATTGCTCTCTTATGCTCTCCGTTCAACAGCTCTTAGCAAGACTTTTGAAGAGCAACCATTCTGAAGACCTGCAGGCTGCCAACCGCCTCATCAAGAGCATGATTAAAGAGGTAGGTACCAGGAAGAGCTGACGGCTCCTCGGGGCAGAAGCTGTGTTCCCAACAGGGGAGGAGGGGAGGTGACTCCACAGTTCGGTTTTTGACAGTGGGCCCTCTATATATGATCTGCATAATGTCTGTCACCGTATTGGTGTTAAAGGGAATACCAGCAGGTGGGTTGTGGGAACCTGGCTGTGAAGTCAGGTGAATAGTTTAAATGCCCCAGAGGAGAGGCCATTTTCCGTATTTGCTATTCCAAGGTCACAGTGCAAGACTGTCTYATTTTGTGTTTCCCTAAAATATACCGTTGTCAGGAAAAGGGAGTATTTATACCCAGGAGCCTGTATGGTGGGACATTTTTACTCTTAAGAGATTCTGGCAGTAGTACTGCATTTGTGATAAACCCCCTGTCAGGAAGTTTCCCCAAAATAAACTGAGTTCTCAGGTGGAAAAGCCACATCTATACAGAACTGTTCTTTTTTTGCAGGCACTGGGTGTGTTTGCATCTGGTGCCTCTATTTTTATTTTCCATCTGAAAGGGTACCCTGCTTCTCTGCACAAATAGGAAATCCCTGCAGTCATTTTGAGACTTACTGGGACAGTGTCCTTCTGTATAGCAGAAGTCACCAACTCCTACTTCTAATTTTGAAGACTTGCTTGTGCCTTTGAAATTAATTCTTTATGCCCACTCTGATCAGCATGCTTGGGAAAGCGCAGGAGGTGTTCTGTCTTGACCCTTGACATTTAAGTGTGGCACAGCCCTGGTGCTGGAGTTCTTCATGGAGTGAGTTTTTACCCACCCTGCTTTGTGCTACCTTGTATCTGCAGTGACATATTAATAGGAAACAACCCCCAATGAGTGTGATTAAGTGACACAGCCAAGCATGTGCACTGGTGGTGCTAACCAAATCATTTGCTTTTATTTTATTTTGCATCAAAGGAACAAGAAAAGTCAGCTAAAGTTTCCAGAAGAGTGAATACAATCAGTGAGGTTTCTGAGAATGTTAAACTCATGGATGAATTACTGGACAACTACAAGAGACAAGAATTATCCAGATCTGACCGTGACACTCTACAGGTGAATGTTCCTTTTTCCTGCATAAGAGAGTCTTTTGGCTGACTATAACTGGGAGAGCCCAGGGCGACAAGACTCAAAGGGTAGCAAGGTGCACTCAACTTCTGCATAGGCAAGAGCATTAGGACAGCAGAAATAGCTTCCAACAACCTGGATGAATAATAGTACTTCCCATCTGACTAATAGAAGTTGAAATGGAGCTGTTTCTTGCTGTGTCAATTTGGTTTTTTCTTGCTGTGTCAGTCTGAGTTTCTCTCCAGATGAGCTGCTTTTATTGTGGTGTCTTATGGGGAAATGGTTCCAATAGTGGAGTAACACAAGGGAATTCCCTTTAGCCCAGTCTTGGTTAGGTGGATGTGATCTGATCTGATCAGAGAACCTCAAAGCTGTGGGTTCTTCAGCTCCTGCTATGGTTTCTGAGATTCCCCTTTTTCTGCCCAGAGTTCACTGGTCTACTTCTGTGTAAAGGTATTACTAAATTAAGGAAACATTTGATCTAGCTAATGGGACTGTCAGAATAGCTGTATGGTCTTCAAATACCTGAAACTCCACTAGGATATCCACCATATTCTCAAATTAAAAAGTTGTAGGCAACTAAATTAATGTAAGAAAGAACTTCTACTGTGGCTGTGTGTGACTCGCTGTATGCAGCAGAGTTTGGAGTTAGCTTCCTTTGGGAAGGCTGAGGCTGTGGAAGGTGGAAGAGAATATACCTACAGATGGAAAAAAGTGGCTGCCACCATGCCGCCTCCTTCTTAAAATGTTGAGAAAAGTACAATAAGGACTTTGCATTCTCTGTGTTAGCTGAAATTGGTGGTTGTAACACTTGCTTCTGAGTACTGTGATTGATCCATTCACTCCTGGATACATCATCTTTTAAATTGGGTAATTTTACGCTGGTCTATCTTACACCCGTATGCACAGAGAGGGTGTGATTGCTGGGGAGATACTAGCAAAACCTCTTTGTCCCAGTGGCTGTACTTCCAGTTCACTGTGGATTTTAACAGTGCTGTAACATGCAGCATTGGTAGTCCCTGTCTGGACCTGAGCAGAAAGAGCATCTTGCTGTTCTGGGGGTAGCATCACTTACAGGTGGTCACATGGGCTGAGAAAAGTGTTCAGAGTATTTGGGATCTCTTGAGCAAGTGACATGAAACATTTTCTTCCACAGAATCTGTTTGAACGCTGTGAGAAGCTCAGGCCGCTGCTCTTTCGCCTTGCCAGCGAGACAGTTGATGACGATGAGGCTTTAGGTAATGTTTAACAAAATATGGTACTAAAACTCCCTTCTTTGGTCTCTGCTGTCCAAATCCTGCTGTTCACTTAAGGGGTATTAAGGCCCACAGAACTGTGCAAGCTTGTGACAGTACTGAGCTGGGCTGGTACCCCTCATTCCTGAGCAGCAGCTTCTCTTGCCTAACACACCTAGAAAAGCCCACATCTTCAGAAGCCCATCTCATTCCATAGCTGGCACACTCATCCCTGCTATTCCAGTTCCCTGCAATGCCAACCCTTGCTGTTCTGGGCTTGCACTCTGCATTTACTGGGAGGAAAAACTTTGGAAGGCTGTCATTTTATGAGACGAAAGCTGACCCTCAAAGTTATTTCGCTTAGCCTTAAAGCTAGATTAAACCACTGGGTTTCTGACTGAGAGCCAATGCTGTCCCTGGRTTTCTTTGCAATTAAGTTCCTCTCTCTTTGTTTTGAGAAGTGGGGTATTCCTGAGGGTGAGAATGCTTTGGCACTTGCTATGGTTGTGGCAGCGCTTCCCACTTTCACTTTTAAATCATGCCCATGGAAAGCGGCATAAGACTCCTCCCACCTCTCCCCTAAGAAGCTATTCATTTTCACTTGGAGTCCAAAGTTAAACAATGAATCCAGTTTCTTCCAGCTGAGGTTGTTTCAGAGTTTATGAAGTTCTAGTGTTCAGAGAACTGAAGTCTTTTGGAGTATTTTYGCTAGAGGTATTGAAGTTTTCCCATCACATAAACACAGAAGAGAGAACAATGTCTTAGAAAGTTTTTGATTTTTGTAGATACTGTAATGAGGAGAGCCATATGAGCAGGATATGTGCATTCCACAGTGGTGAAATTTAGCCCTTCCCAGAAGATTGCATTTCACAATCTTGTGCGTCTGTTTTGAAAACATAACTGAAGTGTAAACTTCGCTGCAATGATGCCTTGCTGAAAATGCAGACATCTTGAACAGCAGTCATGAGAGCTAAGCTCTTGTTGTGCCCCAAACCTCTCATTCATACGCGCGAATGCCAGGGTTCTTCAGTTGTACAGTGTTGGATTGTAGGCTCAAGTACACTTGTAAAACTTGCACAGAACAAAGTGCATAAGAGATGGCAGGGACTGCAAGTGCTTTGGAGGTTTTGGGGCAGCAGGAATGGGGTGGGGTGGGGAGGTGTTTCTTTTTTTTTTTTCTTTTTTTTTAAAGTCTTTGCTTGTTTGCTTTCTTCCCTCCTTTCCCTCTTGCTCTTTTATGTCCTGCAGCTCAGTCCTTTTCTATGTGCTTCTTGATTGTTGCCTGAGTTAACTTCTTCCTTCCTAATCATCCTTGATTTCCAACCTCAGCACAAAAATATTAACAGGAAAATTATTAGTAAGACATGGGTGATGGTCCTGCTGTACTCAGCACTAGTAAGGTCTCTAGTGGAATTCTGTGCCTAGTTTGGACACCACATTCCAGTATGAACAAAATCCATAAGAGCATAACAAGAATGCCAGGAGCTTTGGACTATGTTGCTTATGTGGAAGGGTAGAAAGAACAAAAATGTTTTTAGACCAGAAAACACGCCTGTTAAGTACATGCTGATGGATGTCTCTTATGATAAAATTGGTTGCTGATTTGTTGTCCTCCAAAACCACTGTGGAGAGGACAAGTAGAAATGGGCTTAATTTGCAGGAAAGAAAAATTAAATTGGACCAGAGAAAAACTTTTGACTACTTTGGTGAAATATTTCTTTTTTGGATGTGTTGAACAAACGTGTGCATTGTATCAGAAGAAGCTGTCAGTGTATGGCTTGAATTTTGAATTTTATTTATTTGTATTTTGAATTTTACTGTCTCTGGGTCTGAATGAAAAATCACAGTGTTCAGTCTGAGAGAGAGCTGTTATTAAATAGAATCTAGCCAGTATCTTAAGCCAGATTGCCCCACGGGACTTTGCTCTAGGCAAGTTCTTAGGTGCAGTCTGGCTTTCTCACAAGCAGTTTGGAAAGTGCCGTGGAACTGACCCTTGTGCTAGAACATTAATATTTTGTTTCTTATCCTGTTTTCCAGCTGAGATACTGCAGGCCAATGACAAGCTCACACAGGCACTCGGACAATACAGGCAGACTGTAGCCAGCCATGAAGGCAGTGGTGGAGGTTCGGTAGCCAGCTCCACTGATGCACCAGGTAAAGAGAATCCTGCCACGTTCCATGACAGCTTGCATCTGTATATCATGTATGAATGGACCTTAGAAGGGAAGTGATTCTCGGAGACTAAATGTGCAGAAAATCCTAAAACAAACAGGAAAATATGTTTGGGTCTTGACATCTTTCCTCCTAGCATGGGAGATTGCTAGCATAGAAGATGTTCTGGGAAAGGGAACAGATCTTTATTTGGACATTCCCTTGTTCCTGGTGAAGTAGATACATAGATATCTAATTACTCTAGATATCTCTGTTCTCTTTTGCAGATTTGTTTACGTAAGTACAATCTAGTTTGTACCTTTTTCATTCCTCTCTTATAAAAAGATATTTAATAAGAAATTCCAGATTGAAAAATGGCATGGTAACCATAGAGTACAGAAAAGAAGGTATCACCAAATCCAAAGGTGGAACTTGAACACCCATCCCTCTTGAGTCTTTTAATAAAATCTGGGAAAATGGGACTTGATACTCTTGRTATCTGAAAGACATGAAACAAGGACAAAACTTCCAGCTTTTTCTGTTCATCAAAAAAAAAAAAGCGAGAAAGAGAAAAAACATAAGAGAGAACACAGTTCTTCAAAGACTGGTACAGGACAGCTCCTTCTGTAGAGCAGTGGCAGGATRTGTTGTTCACTTCCTCAACCCTGGGAGGTGCAGTACCAACCTGTTATCTCAGCTTTCTCTGTAGCAGGAGTGTTACAGGTTAATGCCAGCAGTGCACTGGGGCACTTTAGATGTAGTGACAAAATGCTGCCCGACTTGATATACCAGGAAATAACTGTGTTTCATATCTGGCTCTTGAGAGAGCTTTGCTTTATCCTCCTAGCCAGCCTGGACTTAGGTGAAAGAAGGATAATCTTAGTCACATTTCAGCCACCTTCAAAATGCAGTTTTGAAATATGTTTCACAACTTAGCTTTGATAAAGCTGACAAGCTGTGGTGGTAGAAGAAGAGGTAGTTTCCTTCAGTTAAACTAATGGGTTCCACAATCTGAGACTTTATCAGGGGGTCTGTAATCATCACTTTCTTTTACATATGTTGACTGAAAATGTTCCTGAATTCCTTCACCTGTGAGTCCTTTAGGGCATGCTTGAACCCACACATAAACTCTTCCTTGCAGGGCTAATCTCTTTAATGCTTTTTGCTATTTTCAAAGCATGTCAGACACCCCCCAGACGCATGAAGAGCTATACACTGATTGACTTCTCGGAACTGGAGGCAACATCCCAGTCTCCCACAGACCAATTTGCAAAGACAGTCCCTGCCTCTCGGCACAGCAGCACAACCTCTACCTGTCTGCTCGATGAGGAGTTAACATCACTAGGTTTGTATATGCAGCTCAGTACAGTGTTATCCTTGTTACCAGCGTTCATAGTATTTAATGAAGATAGAAGAACTTTGATTTTAGTATTGGTCCTAAGAGAAGGCAGAACCTTTTAGCTAAGGCAAGTGTCATAAGTTTTCAGGAATCTAGTTTCTTTAATGGTGTTAGACTGCGGTCTAACTGCTATTAGACGCCACAGGAAGAATGTGGTTAATGGAAAACCCTTGCCTTCTGTAATTGGTCTGTGCTTTTGGCGTTTTTCTTAGATTTCAACAACTCTCCCGTTGTAGAGAAACTACCACATGATTTTGTCTTAGCAGAGGTGAGTAATCCTCATATACTTTAGTCCCTATGGTACAAAGGACAAAAATTGGATCAGGTTCTTGATCTCATAGCTTTCACTGGCTACCTTGTTTGTGCCACTCTATTCTGAAGGGAAACCAGAATTCTCCTGCTCTACAGTGAAATTCTGCTGCAGTTTGCCACCAAATTAGTCATATTTATTCCTAATTTAAGTTCTGTTTAAAAACAAGGTTCTTTTCAGTTGGGACAGGTCTGATTTTTGCTGATATTATCCTAGCATGAACTAGAAGTGCCTTATTTTTCAGGCTGCTGTACACAATGGATATAGTGAAATTGTAAGTGCCGTGCAAACATTGGGTCTGAAGGAGAGCTGGGAAGACAGCTGTTTAGAGAAGAATGAATTTCAGGGCCTGGCTGAGCAGCTGTCTCCACCTTCCAGGACGAAGACTTTATCCTTGTAAGCAAGCTCTGTGCAATACAGTCTGACCTTGGAGTTCAGGAATACTCTTTTACATCAGTGAGGTTTAGGAAAATCTTTAAATACAACTACTTAATGAAGGCAAGCTATCCATGGACACATCAGCTCTTAAGCAGCAATTATACACCTGTTAATTCTGACCGCATAATTGCACACAAGGACCTTCCAGGGGTCAGAAACTTGGGGGAACAATTCCTGTGGATTAGTAACAAGGTGCTCTTGAGCTAAAGGAATAAAAACTTTACAGTCAGGTCTTACTSTAATAATTTGTGACTCAAAAAATACTTTGACCAGCTTTCTTCAGCCTTTGACAAAATAGTTTCCAAGGCACTCAGTTAATAGGGGATGACCCAAATTAGTCATCCACAGAGCTTCAGAACAGGTGACTATTATGAGAAGCTTATCCAGCCTTCCATAATATAGGCCCAGAATTTTTACTGGAGATTCCTAGCCTCTTGCATTGTCTTTGAGCTAGAACATATTTAATCTCACTGATTAGAGCTCCAGAGCAGCTGCATATGGGGAGAGTAGACTTCCAAAGCCCTGGAAACCAAAGTCCACCTTAATGAACGCTGAAACAGCAGCTTTTTCCAGGTACAATAGGCACCATTTTCAAATTTCGCAAGAACACATGGAGGTTAAGCTTGTACTTTCTTTATACCTAAAAGGGATGAGGGATTAGGAATGCAAAATGGACACAGCAGAGGATGGTATATACCATATAGTCTCCCCAGTTAATATAAGCTTTCTACATGCTTTTCTTTCCAGGGATTTATCACCAATGAAATTGCCCTTTCCAGATCTTCCAAATAGCTCAGTGGCAGAAACTTCATTCTCCAGCCTAGGCTACGAGCTGAAACCTGCTGCCTCTTTGCATCCAGCCTCCCACGATGCTTCTCTAGCAAACCTTTTTGTCCCTTTAATTTCAATTACACCGAGTAAGTGCAATGTTTTTTGTGCCCCAGCTCTGCTTAATAGAGCTCTTCTGTGATTTTGCAGGGGAGCAAGCCAAGGTAGCTTCATGCTGTGGGGGTCAGCTGGACAAAAATAATGACTATTCTGTGAAGTACTTGCTGCATCTGAGAATTTCAGCAAGTGCTAGGAATCGTGCTGTGGAAACATCCTTGTCCTCGCTACTCAGTAGTCAGCAGTTTCCTGCCCTTGCTAAAGTCTTTAGTGGGCTTCTGAACTGTTTGGCCTCAGCACCTTTTTTCAAGTTTCAAGCAGCTCTTCTCTAGGGTTTTAAAAGATGTCTATGGGTGAGAGTTGTCTCACTCCCTAAAGCAGAGCTGTTTTTTCCACCTCTGCTTTTTGATTTAACACTCTGTGGCCCAGCCCCGTGTCCCCCTGCAGAATATTACCCTGGGTGCGTAGCAGCACAGTGTCTCATAGCAGGATGTGTCCTATTAAAGGAGGCCTGCAGAGCCTTGGCCATGGTTACTCTTGGAAGAGAAGGACAGGTGCAAAGACATTCTGACTTCATTGGCATCTGACTTCCATCTCTCAAGTGAAGAATTTAGCAGATTTTTGGAAAGGCTGGATGGTGATAATCAGGTGTGGATTCACCAGGCAACGGCAATAAGGGGCTAAGTCTTGTAATGTGCTGCAGAATTATACTTGGCCTTTCACATTGTATCTCTATTAGATCCTTACCTGACATCTCTAATTGACTGTTAAAATCTGAACTATTAGTCTCCCCATCTCTATTTTAGACATTCAGAATTCCCTTCTCTGCCTCAGAGGCAAAATGTAAATCACAGACAAGTGTGTATGCTGCTTGACCTATGAGTTTGCTGGAGAAAGTAAAAGTTTGTATGAGTGTTTCCTTTTGCTGTTCCTTTATCCTGTCTCCACTGTTCTGCCTCAGAAGGGAGGGGCAATTCCAGGCTTTGTGCCTTACCCTCCTTTTGTCTCCGGCAGGCAGTATCTGTCCACTTACTGTGTATGATCAAAATGGTTTCAAGGCTATGCTCCACTTCTCCAAAGACCCAGCTCCTGGCCGACCAGATGTGCTAGTGATGGTTCTTTCCATGCTGAGCACATCAGCTCAACCAATTAAGGACATAGCGTTCCAGGCTGCAGTCCCAAAGGTGAGAAGCCTGTGATGAGTAAAAGAGAATGGGACTACTCAGAAAAGTCCTGAGAAGAAGGTTTGCTATTTCTTGCTTAGCATTTGCCTTGTTTATTGGAAATTGCATGGCTCATTTCCTCTGAACTGTGAACCTATTGTATGCTGGTGCCTGTGGCCCAGCTGCCTGTTTCAGAGTATATCCCAGGTCTTGAAAGGAGAGAACTGAACAGGGCTCCGGACACGCTGCTTTAACCCACTGCATAAAGCCTCTGTGTGTGCAGCATGCAAYTGTCTAATTAGGAATATCTGCCTTTAGATGTAGGCCATGGAAAGGGATGCATTTCATTGAACCTTTTGCAGAGTTGATTAAAGGAGCCATTGATGCAGCTACATGCAACCATTTGTCTTAACCATATGTACTAGTAGCAAGAACCCAAAGGCAGAAGCAGAACTTTTCTGGAATCCCCATGCTTTTTGGACAAAATTGTGATTTTTTTCATCCATGCATGAAGGGTGGTTTCAACAGAGCAGAACAGATAGCTCCATGGCTGTTCCTTTTAGCACTTAACTGCACTCAGGGTACGCTAGTCTCACTGTAAATGAGAAAATCTGCTTGACATGTCTTTAACTAGCTCTGTGGTTTGGTAGTGCCCCCAGCCCTTTTTTGGTGTGGATCAAAATGCATTCCCTTTGTTTTCTCTTTCAGACTATGAAAATAAAGTTACAACCAGCATCCAGTTCTGAGCTTCCTGCCTTCAGCCCTTTTCTTCCTCCAGCAGTGATATCCCAAGTCCTGTTGCTAGCCAATCCACACAAAGTATGTGTCAGTGCTAACGCTGGTGGATCGCTTTGAATGTGACTGTAACGGGTGGGGTATTTGTATGAAAGATGGGGAAAGTATTATTAGTGGGAAGRTGCAGGGGAGAGACAGAGCAGTCTGGGCTGTGCTGGGAAGAGACATTTTCGCCACTGAAACAGCTTTTCAAAGCTATAATCTGAAGGGTGAATGGCACTTGCTGGCAGACACTGTGCAGATGCTTGCAGCTAAAGGAATGTGAGGCCACCCAAGGCACAACCCATGCGTGGCAGTTCTCTTTCATTGACGAATAATTATGAGATAGAAGATGGGTGTAAGGAAGCCTCTGCTGCTGAGGAGGCTGGCCAGGCCTGGGTTTCCAAGCATGCCCCTGTGTGGTTTGCCAAGTCTTCCTCCCAGTTGCTCCTCTCGTGTAATGATGATCCAGGCCCTGTCCCATGCAGAGCTTCTGCCTGGCTGAAGTGTTACGCTCCCCTTTCTGAGGGTGATTCACTGCAGCAAAGCTGTGAAAGATGAGAGGGAAAGAGACCCAGGAATCTGCAACATAACATGCCCCTCTCCGTTTCTTTTTCTCATAGAATCCCATCCGACTAAGATACAAATTAATGTTCGTGCAAGGTGCGCAGCCCTTCAGTGAAGTGGGAGAGGTGACTGGCTTCCCAGAAGCAGAGCTCTGGGGCCGAAGCTGAACTTCATGAGCCTTGGACATTGCCATATTGCCTTACAGCAGAGGATGGGGAGTGTGGGGGGGGGAGGGATTGTGTGCCAGGAATGCCAGCCTGGGCTCGTGAATGGCTCCTTTCCTCAAGATCTGTTGTCTCCTTCTTGCTCTTGGTTTCTTTGCACGTGTCTGGCAGGAGGAGTGTAAAGTGGTCGCTTCTGCACTGGCCTTTTTATATAGCTGACCCTGCTTTACAGGAGATAGTGTTCTGTAGGGCCCTGCAATGTGGGAGCCTGGCTGCTTTTTTCATACAAGTGTGTCCTTCAAGTGTTTCGTGCTGCTTTCTGGGCCAATTTTCCCTATTTCACCTTACATGTTTTTCTGAGTGAAAAAAGATTAACAAGAATCAGACCTTTTGGCAGACTGCTTAGCACTAGGAAAGATTCCATGTCAGGGATCTACCCACTGTGTTTTCACTAGGGTCTGTATGCTAATGTGCAAACAAGAACATAAGAAATGGGGTGAGACTGGGCTGTGCAGACTCAGGTGGATGTGGTTTATATGGCCGAGTACAAAATAGAGAGTTGAGAGTAAATACTGGGAGGGCTTTTGGGCCAATCCATGAGACAAGCCTGCCAAGCATCACCAACTTCTGTGTTGCTAGGACCTAGCTCCAAACCTGCTCTTGCCATGGCTTCTGCCTCTGGGCCTTCTCAGCTCGCAGCGTTTCTGGGGGCAGCCAGGGGATTTCTCCTCAACAAAGCCACCTGCTGTATGCGAGCTGAACGGGTTTCGTGACTGCATAAAACCAAAGTTGTTCTGAGATCTTATTTGCTATTGTTTTTTGTTTGTTTTTGTTAAAAGTCCCTTGAATTTCCAGTTGGGGGAGTGAAGGGGGAAGTTAAGAGTTGATTTATTATGTTGGCTGAACAATGTTGCCCAAGCGTCCCCTAATGATTAAGAAGGGAAAATGTTTTGAGGAGCGCGGCAGGACAGTTGCGTCCCAAACTACCTATTCTCTGGATAGAGGGGGGGGAATTTATTCTTCCTGACTCGGGTCTTTGGGTGCGATAGTGGATGGAAGCAGCTGTTGTGTTCGGTTTGTCCTGGGTCAGGGTTGCCACCTCGCTTTGCTCTCCACCCCGCGGGGCCGCCTGGGCTTCCCCGAGAGCCGCTCGGCCCGGCCGGGCCGGGCTGGGCTGGGCTGGGCCGGGCTGGGCCCCCCTCGGCCGCGGGGCTCCCTGCGGGCCTGCACCTGGCGCCTAGCAACGGCCTGGACTCTGGCGCCTAGCAACGCCCTGCCCCCGGGCTGGGGACGAGGCTGCGGACGGTGGCYGCCGGGTGCCACGCTCCTTCCGCGCAGCCGGGTACGGTGGCCGGGAGGGGCCGAGCGGCGGCGTTTCCTGGTGGCGCCGTGGCCGCCGCTGGGCCGGAGGGTGAGCGTGGGCCGGGCTGGGCCGAGCTGGAGGGCGCCGCCGGGCCGGGGCAGCGGGGAGCCAGCGGGGCCGCGCACCGGGCGTGGGTACCGCGGCGGCGGTGGGCTGCGGCGTGCGCCGGCGCCCGGCTGGCACAGGCCTCCTGCCGGGGCCCGGGGAGCGCGGCGGGCCGGGAGCGCAGCCGGGGATCCCGGCTCGGGGCGGCCTCGGCCACCGGCTCTCCGCGGGGCGCCTCAGCGCTGTCTCTCGGCGGCTGCTCAGGGCCCTGCCGCAGAGGCGAGGCGGGGGAGGAGCGCGGGTGCCGCCATGGATTTCTCCAAGTTCCTGGCCGACGACTTCGAGGTGAAGAGCTGGGTGAACGGGGCCTTCAGGGCAGTGCAGCAGGATGCGCCGGGAAAAGTGGACGCCCATGCCGCTACCCTGGTGATGAAGCTGCAGCTCTTCATCCAAGAGGTCAACAACGCTGTGGAAGGTGATGCCTCTGTCTGTCGCTGTGTTTTAACGTAGCGCATGTCAGCTAAGCAGGGTGGCAGATTTCGTGGTTGATTGCGGCTGTAGTGCTAGTTACAGCCAGGCATCTTGGAGCTGTCAGCTCTGTAAATGCTAAACGCGTCAGTCTGGACCTGCTGTGTCTTTTGTTATTTCTGTCAAGCTTTTCTCTCTCTCTGTAGCAATAATTGGGTATTCGTATTCTTAATGTTATCTATATGTTATTACAGATACGTTTTAAATGCTGAAAAATGATTGCTTCTGCTATGCTGAAAAATCATTTTAAATAACTTTTTTTTTTTAAACTGTCATAGTTCTTGATAAGTTTGTTCATTCATGCAAGGGTTGTTGGTCCCTTTTCACTGTATTGCTTTGTGTTTCTATAGAAACAAGTCATCAGGCTCTCCAGAACATGCCTAGAGTCCTCCGGGAAGTGGAAGCCTTGAAACAGGAGGCAACATTCCTGAAGGAGCAAATGATCCTTGTTAAAGAAGATATCAAGAAATTTGAAGAAGACACAGCTCAGTCAATGCAGGTAGATTCTTGCCTCACTGAGCATTTATCTGCAACTTGTGAAACTCTTCTATGTGAAGAGGTATCAGTGAACCCCACCCCATTTAGGTTAGACTTTTCAGTGAGTGGTTCAGTTACTGCAATGGGAGATCTTGGGTAGCCTGGTATTGTTTCTGGTACAGGGCTTGTTAAGGGTAGTTGGTGTTTGCTTACCAGTATCAATTAAAAAAAAAACTTTGTGTTTTCTAGGTCCTACCGGAATCACAATCCCAGGTTCTAAATTTTCGGGCCGCTGTGCTATTGATAGTACTTGGGTCGGTTGGCCTGATTTTCGACCAGTGCTACCTAGTTTTTTAGATCATGCAACTCTTCTCGTAACTCCGAGAAAGGATTGCTAGGCTTAGATTCTTGTTTGTTGTCTTGTGAGCTGGGTGGGGCGGATGGCAGAGTCGCCCTTTTTGCTCGTTCCAATTTGCTCACTATCTGTTCTATGTCTTCTGTTTTCTGATTATGTAGCATGGATCGTGGGACACCAAATGCCAGGGCATGTCGCCACAATCTATTTCGTTTCTCCCTGTCTTCCTGTTTAGTTCCCATTTCCTTATTGTGCCGCCTGGGGGGGGAATGTCCTCTCCTTGGGGCATACGAGGCAGTAGCCTGTCTAATGCGCTTTTCCCGTGGTTTGGTCTCCATCCCCATCTCTTGTGCTGTTCGATGCGCTTCTAACAAGTTATCCGCCCATGTCGGTATTGGCATGGGGGGGGCATTGAGGTTATTATGATTGTGTGCCTCTGCAGCTACATGCGATCTTGTATTGCTTGTAGCTTCAGCTTTAACACTGTAGGCAATCCCCSTATTAAAGGTGTTAGGCTGTTTGGGCTTACCGGGGCTTGCAAGGGGACGTCATAGGCTCCCCTTTCATATATCTGCTGTACGCAAGCTGCCTTTTGTATGGCTTCTGTAAGCTCACTGTGGGTATTTATACCTATTCTCAAAGGTTCTCCTCTGTTCCTCAGGTCTTGTCCCCCTGCCCAATAGGCTACTCGGGAGGTGAGGGAGCGATTCCCAACTCTACCBGTCAGGAAAACTCCTGGTCCCCAATATCCTGATCCCTCCTCTTCACTTAGTATTATGTGATCACCTCCCATTAAGGATACCTGCCACAAATACTCAGTTTCTGTTTCTGTAGATTGCCTGCAGTATTTCTCTTGCAGTTTTCCCATCTCGTCTCCCAAGTATGGGGTAGTTCTAATTGTGGTTCTAGCGTTACCCCCATGGGGTCCTGTCACGGTTTCGGTTTTTACAATTGGCCGCACATCCAGAGGTGAGGGTTCTGGAGGGTACAAATCACCATCGTCCTCTGAACTACTGCTGTTTCCCCATATATTTCCGTCCCAATCGTCCGGGTCCTCCACCAACATTTTTCTAATCTGAGCTGCTGTGGGGGGCTTCCTTGCTGTCGAAAGGACGAGTTCTAATTCGTTTTGTAATTTCTGATTTCGCTCTTTCTCTAATTTCAATTCTCTTTCAAGATCTGCACACTCCTGCACCTTTTCTTGTAACTGTTCCTTAGTTTTTTGATGGGTACGATTGGCTTGTTGGACCGCTAGTAAACAGGCCCCTAAGATGGCACATATACCACCTTTTCCTTTCTCATCTCTTTGGTTACCTCTGATTTCTTCTGTCTTACACACGACAGAGGCTTCATTTTCCCAATTATCATTTGCCCAGTCAATCCCAGGGCTTGAGGGTCTGCTTCCATGTCTCCTCAATAACTCATGCAGCGACATAGTTCAAAATGTTTCTATCCGGTTACCCCAGCTTATGTATCCACTAAGTCTGTATCCTGTCCTATCCTTATCCTGTCCTGCCGACTACGCCAAAACTGTTGCACTGTCATGCTATGAAGGTTCGATAGCAAYGACTGAGACAGTAATATAATAATAATAATAAATGTTTATTTTCTCACACAAGTTCTTGGATTAATAACATCCATTAAAATAATGCGATTACTAATTTAGAAAGGATAACACAAAACCATCAGTTACTAATTTAGAAAGGATAACCCGAAACCGTCGATTACTGCGCTATTAATTGGAAGGACTGCTTATCCCTACCTGAAAGCTTTCTTGTTCACTCTCTTAGTGAGAGGGCTCTCAACCTCGAGGAGTTACCTTAACCCAGCGTCCCAGGAAAAGGGGAGGGGGGGGATACTCACAGTCCAGCCGGAGAGGATGGTCAGGTCACGTTCCCGTCCCTGCTCAAACTCTCCTAGCTCCCAAGTCTCTTTTTATACGGCTGGGGCTCTGGGCAAACAMYGCTTTTGCTGACTTTTAGCAAGTTTCACAATCACAGGACTGTTGGTTTGTCTGCTTGGGAGGACCCTGCTAGCGAGGCAAGACCACAGGACCTCCGTGTTGTTTCTTCCCTCCCTGGGGGTCCGTGCAGATTCCAGGTGGCAAACTTCTTCAGTCTTGTTAATGCTTCCATTCCGCAGCCTTGCRCRTGTCAATCCTTGCGCATATCGGTTGGTAGACTTCTTTAGTCCTGTTAACTCCTCTGTTCAACAGCTTTGCGCACACCAGTTCTTGTGCATATCAGTTCTTTTGCATGTCATTTGGCAAATTTCAGTCCTGTTAACTCCTCACTCGCCCATCAGAAACTCTGAGGTTTCTGGACTTGTTCATATTGAACAATCTTGTAAACTCAAGATGTATGAAAATGCTCTCTTAAGCACTGATAGCAGTAAAGGTGGGCAGGGCATGGATTGGCTCCATCTGCATTTCCTTACCAACAGCTGATTATGTTTAATTCATGGTTGCTATTACATAATTTTTAACACTGATTATCCAAATTTTTGTGTGTTCTTGTCAGTATAGGGGTGCGTAGCACTTTTCAGGCAAAATCAGTACTGATTATACAAATCCAGAATTTAAAATAACTTTGTTATTTGACTTTGGAAGTTGATTTAACATCTGTAGTTCTTTCAGCCAACTTCTTCCTTCTTGTAACAGGCCTGACTTTTTCACACATTTTGTAAAATCCAAACCTAGAAATAACTCCTTTAATAGAAGTATCCAGACAGTCGTCTTTTGTTTCAATGGGCAACAATTCTTTCTCTTGTTCTCAGGTCCTTGTAGAGATTGATCGGGTGAAATCTAGAATGCAGTTGGCTGCTGAGTCGCTCCAGGAAGCAGACAAATGGAGCACATTGAGTGCAGACATTGAAGAGACTCTTAAAACACAGGTAGACCATATTGTTCTTTTTGATCTTTGGGCCTTTGCCTTTCTAAAGAAAATGTATTTAAAGTAGGTTCTTCAAGTGACTTTGAAACATGCTCCTGCTTGTAAAATGTCATTGTGGAGCATAGGTATTAATGCTTTCTAACATTATGTTAAGCAACCTTGTTGATTTTTTTTTGGTGGCAGGATGTATCTGTGATTTCTGCCAAACTCACAAGCATGCAGAGCAGTCTGGCCATGCTTGTGGATACACCGGATTACTCTGAGAAGTGTGTGCATCTTGAGGCTCTGAAGAACCGACTGGAGGCCATGGCCAGCCCTCAGATTGTTGCTGCTTTTAATGCTCAGTCTGTAGGTCAGTAAGACTTGGTGTTATTTACTGTCAGTGCAAAGTTTATCCGTTTTGAAAGGTAAAATGTTGTTTGGGTGGGGAGTGTATGTCCTGAAGGCTCCTGGGGTGGGATTATGTGCTCTTTCTGGTGGAGCTAGATGCCATGAAATGTTATGTGCTCTGCAGCTGCCTGCAGTCCAGTTTATCTTTGATTTCCTATCTGCTATACCTGTTGCCACTAAGGGAAACAAGGAAAGCATGAACTGACTTTGTAGGCTGCATAGTTTATGTAGATATTTGAAACAGACTTGCTGAGGCAGGACTTTCCTGCTCTTATAGTTCAGCTTTGCTGTGGACACTCTCCAAATGGGAAATGCTACTCAAATAGGGAGAAGGCCTCTGTTTGCRCATTGTCACAGTGCTGCTGGGCATATCTGTTAGTTTGGTGTTGTAGTCAGGGTGGAAATTTGTTTAGAAATGCTCTGACTCCATACTGTCCTGTAAAAGTTGCTTTATAAACTCTCCTTTCTTTAGAACATCATTTGACATTTTTGGTCTGCTCTGTGTGCTCTTCCCTCCCTCTCCTACTGTCATAGTACTTCTGGAAAATGCTTATTGTATTTGTTGCTTCTCATCTGTGTGCACCTAGAGATCCCATTAAGGATCCAGTGCTATTGTGCTATTGCTGTGCAACATTCCCTGGAGTTCACGTCTAAGTAAAGGCAAGTTATAGCAGCAGGTGACTGCAGACAGCCGGAGACAGAGGAGGAGTGCTTTTCACGAATCCTTAATCCTTTGCACGGATCTTTCTCTTCTCTCTCCCACTCCTCTTCTGGCTTTTCTTCTTTGCACAAGCCCCTTTTTCCTTAGGCTGTGCTCATCAACTTTCACAGTTGGTCAYATGCCTTCCTTCTGCTGTTGCAGTGCATTGCCTTTTACAGACAGATTCAAGACAAAGGATGATGTTTTGGAAAGTTTTCTCTACTTAGGATTAAAGTAATAGGATATTCATATGTTCTGTGACTTCTCCAGCAAAGAAACTATATTGGTGGAGAAAGCTGCTGGCGGCAGGTATGCTGATACATGGTCCTTTTCCTGGGCAGACTCTTCAGAATAATTCTCTTTGAGCATTGTTTGCGTTTGCTTTTTAAAATCTGTTCTGAGCACATGGAGACATGTGGTTTTTCTTCTCTCATTTTTCTGGGTTTTGTGAAGTCATATTTTTTCCTTATGTCCCAGTTCCTACAAACGCAATACAAGTCAGTAAATATATCCCCAGAGCATTTGTATTCTGTGACTTCCAGAGTTGTGGAGAATCCAAGTTACTTATGATGTTCAAGTTTCATAGTCTCCCTCTGGGTCCTGTTTGAAAAACAAATAAGGTGTATTACTAATTTCTCCGAACCCAGATATATTTTGTGGATAGAATTATAGTCATTGCCCAGGCAGCTAGGTTAGGTATCAGTTTGTGAGAAATGGTGAAAACAAAAATGAGGACTTCATGAGGTATGTGTTCTGGTTTTGCAGATCGTGCTCGTTTCTGGAAAATAATGATTTCCTTCTAGGAAATGTCCTGCTTTTGTTTGTCTTGCATGGGAAACATTTACCGGTAAAAAGTTAAATTCATTCATCGTAAGTCTGATACCTATTCTCGTTTGAGTATTGGTTTTAGGCAGCTCTGCTCTTGAGAAGACAAGCAAACAAAAGATGACAGTTCTGTCTGTCTGTATGGACCATGGTGCATATTGCCTTAATAGAAAGAATTCTTTTGCTCAGTTTGGGGTATGTTCTGTCTCACCCTCAGCTTTGGGCCTGACCTTTTAACTGTCTGTTATTTATTTTATTTAGATCAGGCAAAAATGTTTGTTAAAGTCTTCACTGAAATTGATCGGATGCCCCAGCTTCTTGCTTATTATTATAAGTGTCACAAGGTAATTATTTTTTCTCTCGATAATATTTTAATGTGGAGAAATGAAAAATTGAATTCTTGCTTGACTTAGACTGTAGGGGGTGCTGCTACCTCAGGTATTCTACCTTTCGTATTCAAAAGAGGATGGAAACTGTTCTTTTCCATATTTCATTCCCTGTCTTCCCTTTCTGGCTCTTCACAGCTTTGATTACTCCCCATGTTTTGAGAATAATTTTCCATTGAGGGCTTTGTGTTCCTTCTTAAATAGTCATAGGATATGTGCGTTCTGCTTGGTTTCTCCCTGTGCGTTATAGTTGTTCTTGTTCCACTTTTCTTGGATGTGGCTATGTCAGTAATAACTTTATTGCTGCAACTTGCCAGCTGCTGACTTCTGTAAACTCTTTTCAGGTAAGATTAAAGGTTGGAATTCCAGACAGTTCAGTAGTCATAACCTGATCCTCAAAAGTTCTCTCATGACTGTGACTTTTGAGGATTAAGTTCAAGGCTAGGGCTTGCCAAGTATTTCAACTATTATGTGGGGATATCAATTACAATCTCATTTTATGAGTAAAATACCAATGTTAATTAAATCTTTGGATCAACTAAGAAGCCCCTAGCTTGATGCTGAAAGTCATTTCCTTCTGAGGTGCCAAATTATAGCAAAGAGTTACGTTGAAATCTGGATAGGGGAGTAAGGATGGGCATTGTGTTTCAGCGAAAGTGATTTGCATGAGAAGTTCCTGGTTCAAAATAACAAAACTGAGATCTGTGACCTGTTAGTTCTGCTCTCTGAATGGTTCTTATTACCCCTGCAGGTGCAGCTGGTGGCAGCGTGGCAGGATCTTTGTCAAAGTGACTTAAGCTTAAATCGTCAGTTGACTGAACTATATGACACGCTCCTTGGGACCTGGCACTCACAGCTTCAGTGGACAACACAGGTGCAGTCACTACTTAATTTTGGTGCGGTGTTCAGGAGAGAACAAGACTGAATTTCTGTAAAGCTCAGAATAATTCACCAGTGTTCAGTTATACCCTGTCCCCGGTGCCTGTCCCCTGTCAATAAAGGACAGGGCTTGCAACCTCCGTTCAGGTTCTGGTCTAACTCTTGCAGACAAGATTTAATTTCTGGTGCTCTACCTACAGCAAGGGTGCTGTGCTACTGCCATTAAAGCTGCTCTATCACTTTCATCTGTATCTTAAATTAAATCTAATTTGTTGGTGTTGCAAATATGTTCTGTTGCAAAACATTTGAAATGCATGAATTGTTTTATCACTTGTCCTGGAGGAAGCCCTCAAGATCATGATAGACTGATTCATGTCGCCCTCTGTGAGGTGTCTGAGGGGTTCTGCTGACACCCTTGGAATTTGTGTGCTTTTTTTTTTTTTTTTTTGGCAAGAGTAATGTAGGATCCAAAAAAGTTATTGTCCTTCTTTAGTGAAATGAAGAAATTGATTAATTTTGTCGAGCCTGTAAGAGCCTTCATCCATGAAGGGTAAGAGAGATTCTTATCTTCATGTTAAGAAGCCTGGTGCAAGTGCTAGGCCCATCCTGCAAAGGAGCTCAATGTTTCCTTGAAATAATGTATTTTTTTCTGCTTAATGATTAGATGTGAATTACAGGTCAGATGTCAGCTAACATTTAGCGAATGCTCTTTGAACTGGGGATTGTGAGAGAGAAATGCCATGTGGGACAAAGCTCATGTCACTCAATCTGCTGTGCTGCTTCTGCTTTCTGAAGAATTGTTTGATGTTTTCTTTTCCATGCTATCCGGTATCCATGGTCTTCTTGCTGCAGGAGACTAGTGGTGGTCTCAGCTTTTACAGTGATAAGAGAGAGCAGAACTGAGAGAACAGCTGACCAAAGAGCTGCAGTAAAGGGCCATAAAACGTTGCGCTAGGAGATTTGAGGGTGATGCATGTAAATAAAAGTTCCCAGCTGATTACAGTCCTTCTAGCCTACTTTCCTGTGCTGACTGCTGCCTATCTGACCAGTGATTTGGCTCGTGATACAGTACTATTTCTTCGTAGTCTACCCATAGATGCATCTTTTTTTTTTCCAACATGCCTGTTTAAACTGAGCGCTCTGTTTTCAAATGCCCTTTTCTGCCAGATGGTTGTTTCAGTGACTGTAGTGCCTACATTCCGTTGGATTTAGTTTATGACGTATTTTCTAGTTTCTCGGCTGCTGTATTCAAAGTGTAGTTTCAATGGTGAAATAGCTATTGTCCTAGGCTTTCGTAATCAGGCTCTCCTGCGTACTAGGTCAGTGAGGTTCTTGCAGTCTTAGGAGACCTTCTTTTTTGTTTTGCTACCCTTTGTGAAGTTTTTCAGATTTGTTTTGTTCCCTTTTGGCTGGGATTACACATCACCTGAAGAATCTGCCTGTGTACAGAATGTGGTGTTCTTGATCTGTGTATCCCTGTCTCTCCTCAGTAGAGAGAGAATTTGTTTATCCTTTGACAATTCAAAGAATTATCAGCTAAACCCTGTTTTGGGGGATGCTTTAATGTTTCTTGCATTTCTGCAAGGTTTTCAAAGTTCTTGGATAGTTTCTAGTAATGAGGGCCAAATAGCATTAGCTGCTTCTGTGTCCACTGTTGCCAGTGGTCCAGTTTTCTGTGCTGGGCATGAAGAAGTTGTTATGGGGCTGCTGCAGCTTTTTCCCCTGACTCTTTACTCCCAGCTTACGGCAGCCTGCCTCTCTGCTGACAGCATTCGCAAACCCGTCTGTTCTCCCTCTTCCGTCCCGCCTGTTTCAGGAGCCCAGACCTCTGTGTCAGGTGCGTAAGGGAGACTCCAGTGGACATGGCTGCCCCTGGGAAGTGGTGCTGCTTGTGTGAAGGTTGCTTCTGCCAGCGGGGCAGCAGCACGTGTTCAGGAGGGGTGAAGAAGGTATCAGTCTCTCAACTGACAGAACTTGCTCAGTTTGGAGTAGGACAGTTTGTCAGTGTCTTTGCTGAGACAGTGACATGCAGGTTGTCTGTTATGAGGATCTGTTTGCAAGCTATCTGCCGCTTGTAGCATTCCTTTGAGGTAGCAAGTGCTTTTGCTAATAGCTTTTCTTTTACTATAGGTTTTCAAGAACCCCCACGAAATTGTGACTGTGCTGTTGATTCAAACTCTGTCAGCCTTGGTGCCTTCCATCCCTGTCTGCCTCAGCACTGCCATGGAGAGAGTAGGCCAAGAAACCAAACTGAATAAGCTGCTGGAGCTCTATGATGCCACCATCCACTTCGCAAAAGGGCTGGAAATAGCAATGCTGCCAAACCTGAGTAGGATTCTTGCATTGAATTTTCTCATACTGTTCTGTTTTGTCAACGCCTTTGTAAAGTTCTATTGTGCTATTTTTTTTGGTTTTACATGCAAGGTGTGTTTATTTCTTTTATAGTATTTGCCAGTTATGGTAAATTCCAGTTATGTAGCATTTGTGCCTTTCTGTGTGCGTATATGTATATATCTTTCACTAAATATATTGACACAATACTGAATGAGTTTACTGAAGCAGAGCTGTTCTAGCCTGCTTGCTACCTTGGGTAAATAATATTTAGCACTTTTCCTTTTACAAGCATTAGAATATCTTCTATCTAACAGATGAGGAAATGTCTCTAGGGAAGCTATCTGTTAAACCTATTGTGAAAGATCACAAAGAATAAAAGTTCAGGAGTTCCCTGGAATTAAAGCCACACCTTTCTAAACAAGAGAAAGCCTGCTTGGAAGCTACTTCCACTAGATTTATAAATTTTACCTGCAGTTTTTCCTGTTGATCTTGGATTATGTTTTAATCAAAAGAAAATGCAGGGCCAAACATTATTTCTCATCTGTGCAGTATATTCCCTCACAGTATATTAGATGCTTGATTCAAAAACTAGCCTACGCTTTCCTTGCCCTACAATGTTTGTCATCTCATTTTGGTCACGGCTTGATGAATGATTCCCGCAAACCACAAAGTAGTGAGGTGCTGTGTTTACGTAGTTTTATGCCTAATGTGAACTGTTGGCTATTTCTAGTGTTTTACTAATTTGATTATGCCCCTTCAAAGACAAGGTATAGGAAAATCCTAAATTAAAGCTAATGGAGCATTTCTAATGCTATGTTTCCTGTGTTTGGTTCTCCGTAACATTGTCTTGAGCTGTTTAAACTCAGATTCTTACTTGATTATGTAAATTATGATTGCTGGGCAATTTCAGGGAGTGTGACTGTCATTCTGTTTGTCTTTTTTGTTTTCTTTGTGATTGACTGTGCACTCTTGGCAGTCATTTTCTGTCCTTGACTTGGCTTAATTTGTGGTTGGTAATAGAAATGATTAAAAAGAACTTGGAAAAATAATGTCAAATTCTAGAAAATGATGGAGTAGGAAAACAGGCACTGGCTTGTTAATTGGGTTAAAAAAAAAAAGAAAAAGAAAGGTTACTTTCTGTATTTATGTCTCTTGTGCTGCGAGGTGAGATGTTTGGGAACAGAAGTATCTCAAGAATGGAAGAGCCAGGTGACTCAGAAGCACAGGGTCAAACTAGTTCTTATGTGTTTATGTGGGGGAGGGTTCAGTTATGAATCATAGGATAATTCAGGCTGGAAGGGACCTCAGAAGACCATCTAGCCCAACCTTCTGCTCAAAGCAGGGTCTGCTGTGAGGTCAGACCAGGTTACGCAGGGTTTTGTCCAGTCTGATCTTGAAAACCTCTGAGGATGGACATTGCACAGTCTCAGGACAGCCTGTTCCTGTTCCATTGCTTGACTGTCCTCATGGTCTAAGAGTTTTTCCCTATATCCAGGATTTGAGGTAGTTCTGGTTTGGTGCTAGTTTGAATTTGGCAAAACTTCATGGTAACACCTGATGTCCACATCTGGTTTGACAAATAATGGTTCAGATATATCTTTAGTTTGGGTTTGCTGCAGCTCCCAGCTCAACAAAATGGCAGTGAGATGCTAAGTTCATGGTTTGTGTTTAGCTCTGGTTGATGAACACTGTGAATGAGTAGTCCTAAGTGAAATGAGTTGGTGTCAGTTATTTTAAGTGTGGACCAGGCTCTTTGCTAAATGAGGCTTGCCCCTGTTTTAGCTTGTGCCAGTTACATGTTCGCTTCTCAGATGGTTTCCATATTTTCCCTCTAATGTAGGTTGGAATGTTTGATAGATTTTTGTCAACCAGGCTGTTTTAGAGCAGTTTGTGATAATTTTCCTGAGGCACTTGTTGTGGTAGACCATCTTGGTTTTAAGAAGCAAGTAGAGATAATAGCCTTGTTTAAAATAAATAAATAAATAAATAAATGTGTACTTGAGACTTAAAGCTGTTGGGCAGCATTTCAAGGTTATGCAGGTAGCATGCTCTAACTGAAGAAGTCTTGCATGTTGTTTAAAACAAGATTTTTAGTAGTACATTCATTTATTTTTAAACTAACCATCTGATTCTTTGTAGAGGAGCAGAACCTGGTAAAAGTAATGGAACTGGTAGAAGCAGTGTATGGTCCATATAAGCCCTACCAACTTGAGTATGGAGAGCTGGAAGAAGAAAATCTCCTCATTCAGATGAGTGCAGTGCCCTTGGTAATGTAGCAATCTCTGTTGTCTATGTAGTGGGAGGCAGTGGCAGGGGAAGTCTGAAGCTACTGCTAACTGCAAGGGTCTTTGTCACAGTTATTGCTCTCTTTTCTCTTTTAATTGTTTGATAGTATTTCCTGTTTACAGTATTTCTTGATACAGTTGTTTTAACTAAATTTTGCTTCAGAAATAGTTAATTTCAGCAGTG
Source organism: Apteryx rowi (assembly GCF_003343035.1). NCBI lineage: Eukaryota > Metazoa > Chordata > Aves > Apterygiformes > Apterygidae > Apteryx > Apteryx rowi. The sequence goes on along the minus strand of NW_020447408.1, from coordinate 836,833 downwards.
CTGTCAGCTCGCAGGTAACCCCTTTCTTCTGCTCCTTCATCCAGTAACTAGCACTGTGTGTATCTGCTGGAAAAAGACTTTACCAAAATATTACTATCAGCCAAGAGACTGCCTCAAGTTCCCGAGAATTTATTAAGAACAAGGTGGGAGGAAAGTCCTTTGTGTGGAAGATTCTGCTGTTGGAATAAGACTGTTTTTACTTGAAGGCCTGGTAAATATAGGATTAGGCAGTCTGACTTATTCTGACTTATTTACGATCACTGCGCAGGAGAATGGAAACAACCAGAACTGTTCTCTTAAATGCTTCACGAGATGGCACAATACCGAGAGGAAGATGTGTTACACAGTGTGTCTTTATTTTTTTTATTTTATTTTTTTTCCATAAGAGTCTGGACACTCACTGAAAGAAGAGTTGGGCTCAACCCTTCTTCTTGTTGTTTAGGAGCATTGGGAAGTAATTGACTGCGTCCAGGAACTAAACCATTCGGTGAACAAACTCTTCATTCTGGCTTCTGGAGCCATTGACAACTGCATTAAACTCACTGATGGACTGGGAGTGTGCGGGCTTCTTAAGGCCCTGAGAGCTCTGTTCACAAAGTAAGGTGCTTTTAGTCACGTTGCTGCTTTTATCCTAAGGGGGTAGCAAGCATTCAGTTTGTAGTCAAGGACTTTGTAGTTTATGAAACATGGCCGAGTGCCGAAAGTGCCTATAACCAGTATGTATGAATCATCGGATATCCCCTTCTATGCTTAATGCTGTCAGGGACTATTTCTTAGTGGAAAAAAGGAAGTTTTTTATGGCTAAAGGGAAGACTTCTCTCAGCTGCTTTCTATTTCAGTTGGGCTGATTTTCCATTCATAAAAAATACTTTTGGAGGGAAAAATGTTTCCAAGACCCTAATACAACAAAGGTGACCTAGGCTGCTGAAAGTAGAACTTAGTGGGGAAATTTATACTTACTGGGACAAGTGATCTCAATATTCAGAATCTGCCTGTAGTGCAAGATGCCCGAGTGAGTGAGGTTCACGGCAAGTTCTTGTCTTTAAAAATATAATTCACAACCCACTTAGATAGTATTCCAGTACTGATTACCTTCATTTTCTTTTCTGATATCAAAAGAGCTGCTCACAAGGTATAAACCAAGCTGTTACCTAGCTGCCCTGTGGGGATAAGGGAAGAGGAAGGCACACTRCTCTAATCTCAACTTCTTTATAGATAATTACATAGCAGGGCTCATGCCTCCAGTTTATGGGCATTATGTTTAAAAAAAAAAATATTGCGGGGGACAAAATGTTCCTTTCTATACATGTTCTCATCTGGGGAGTAGCTGAGAAAATAAACTCACAAGAGGTTGTGGTTCTATGTTCCTGGCGTAAGGGCCAACTGATGTTGGAGTAGCAGTAGCCTTATAAACTTTGTCTGGTCTCTCCTAGGAGACGTGATTAGTGTAGTGATAACAAAAATGTTTTATTCGTACCTCATCATAGGAGAGAAAGGTTCCTAGTTACCCATATGCAACAAATTGAAGTAGCTACACTGCATCTGTTACTTCCAGGGTAGGCTTGAGTGGGTTGTGGCTGGTCAGTTCCTCACGTGCATTTACTTGTACTGGAAAAACTAGTTCTCTTCTGAACTATTCTTCTTTTATGTTTCTGGTTCTTATTTGCCCCTTGTTGAGAGCTGAATGAGGAGGTCACAGGAAATGTAGTTAAGCTGCTCTCCAACCTATAGTTTTACTCCAGTGCCTGTCTTTACTCCATTTCTCCATGTAGGTATACATCTGACTTTACAAATGCATTGCAGTCTATACGAAAGAAATGTAAACTGGATGATATCCCATCAGATTCACTTTTCCAGGAGGACTGGACTGCTTTCCAAAACTCTATCCGGTAACGGGCATTTTTGCCTGGTTCAGAACTGATTTTTATATGAAAGTCGGAAAGGAATTACCTACGGTCAGTTTACATGAATTCTCATAACAGAATGCAGGGCTCTGCCCACTTTAGCTCCAGTGCTGCTGGCAGTGTTGGTTATAGTGACTGGATTTCAGGTTGCTGTGAGTACAGTAAGTGCTTTGAGGCCCACCCTTGTTTGGAGCAAGACTGCATGTCACATCACTTGAAGTATCAGCAGCTCTTAGAGTTCTTCCCAGTGACACTGAGCTGGCCTTAGCCATGGTGGCAATAGGTAGCATGTGGATGAGGCTGTTGGGCAAAAAATCAGCAGCAGGATGTAATGAAATGGATGCAGAGTTAATACCCAATTAAAAATTAAATACCAAATTAAAAAATATGTCCCCTGTGGGGACGTTGTTGTTGTATTTTTTTTTTTTTTAATTTCCTGAAACTTGTCTGAAATGGGTAGTCTGAGGGGCATGACATTATCTGCCTCAGATTTTACAACATACACTTTTGTTCTTTCCCAGAATAATTACTACTTGCGGTGAGCTGCTTCGTCAGTGTGGAGACTTTGAGCAGCAGCTAGCCAACAGGTAAGCATTGCTGAACTTGCTACATGGGCTGTCAGCACTGGTATCAAGTCAAAAGAAAACAAACCCCAAGGTGCTGTTAGTGTGTAGACCACTGAGGGAGCACAGAGCCGCTGTGCTTTAATAATTGCAAGGAAAGAGTAGAATGATTTAGAGTGCACAGCCTCTCAATCTAGTTCGTGCTCTGCCAAGACTTTAGTGTAACAACAGCCAATATAACATGAMAAAAAAGTCAAAGCAACAATATGAAATATTACAGGATTATTAAGCAAAGTTACAATTGGGAAGCATGGAGCGTGTTTTTTGTCCGCTTTTTTTGTTTGTTTGTTTTTTTGCCTGGAGGCACAATTGTTTAGGGATAGTCTGTGATTTTTTTCTATTTTTTTTTCCACCTCTCTGTCTTTTGAAACATCAAAGATGGGTCGCAGACTGGTTTACTTAGTCCAGGCTCCAGTGCTCTGACCTAGTGATAAGAACCCTTTTTCTTGGACACCTGGCTGGTGTGCCTTATTCACCTGCTGGGCATCAAGTGGACTGCCAGATTGGGGTCAGGAAGGAATTTTCCACCAGATCAAATTGGCAAGATTCTGACTTGCCTTGTGACATGGGGCATGAATCATACGCTGACATGAATCTAGGTGTGCCTCAACTGATCGATTCCCTGTAACTTGAGAAGCCTCAAGCAGGGGCAGCATGTAGATTTCTTGTTGCTTGTAAGCAGTGCACTTTTCAGCCTCTTGCACATCAGAATGCTTTATTTTGACTTGAGTGCCTGTGGTTGGTATAAGACAGTGGCCTGCAGGACACAGGAGGATGGGTTTGTTCCATATTTTCTAAACTTTCTGAGAGGCAGTCGTCCCTTTTTCAGCTCAGTATTTGGGCAGTTTTCAGCTGCAGGACAGGAGAAGTGAGAGTTGGCTGTAATTAGTGCCTGCCACCAGTGAATACTCTCTCCCTTGGAGGAACTCATAGGTAGCATTGATATTTAAAGGCTGTTAGCAGTTCTTGAATAGTTAAAACTTGCAGCTGTTTTTCAGTTGCCTCTCACTTCCCTGCCCTGCAAGAATTAACCTTGTGTTGAATTTTATTTTTTCCCCCCCTTACTAACTCCTTGCATCCCATTTGAAAGCTTTGGTCACCTTGTGGAAGGCAGGAATTTTCCCTAGTAAAGCTTCCACTGTTGGGAACTCTGCTGCAGATCTGAGGAACACCTCACTGGCAAAGTTTCCATATAGGAAGAATTATTCTTCTGCCACAAGCAGCCTGCAAAGCAGTCAGGACTACCCTAGGTACAGTTYTACAGATGCATTGAACTGCTTCAGGTCATTGTTGTCTTTGAAAGGAGAGGTCTTTTCCTTCCCCCTACTTACCTTGTGTGTTTTTGATCCTTCCTTGCATTGATTCCAACGATTTTCTGTAGCCACAAGGTGAGCTGGATCAATTTGCTGATCTGACCAAAAAATAACCTTCTTGTGCAAAGAGGAATGCTTTTCAATTAGATCGACATACCAACAGTCTGAATCTGTCTACACACACACTGGTGGCAGTGCAAAGGATAGAGGAAGTTGAGGGGCACTAGCATGGCTTCTGGTCTTAAGCTGCTCACAGAACCACATTCTGAGCTACCCAATGATCAGATCACACAAAAGATTTGTTCCCCATATCTACTGTTTCTGAGACCCCAAAGCCAATGGTAGCTAGTCTATAGGAGCTTAATTTGCAGTGCACAAGGGAGTGCCCTGACGCTTACCCTTATACTCTTCCCTTCTGCTCCTGAAGCTTTGCAAATCTGGCTTTAAAACTTTCCTACCAATATCTAGAACTGCACAGTCTCTTTGCAGTGTTTTGTGCTAGCAAGTTTTTGCTGTAAATTGATGTAAGTGGCTGCTCGTAAGGGTTTTCCTCTGTCTATGAAGGGCTTACTGGGCCTTGTGGTTCCATGTGGCTCTCCAGGAAACTGTAGAGCAATCTGTGACACTGTCTTCTGGCAGTAGGAGGAAGGGTGTGCAACTGAATGACCTGTCTCCTTACAGGGTAGGGTAGAGCAGTAATCACAGGCCATATCAAGGAGTGACTGAGTCAGAGAGGCCCCAATAGCTCCAATCACTTCTTTCTTTCTCTCACTTAAGTTGGGATGCTGCTGTAAGTCTTCCTGGAAGCAGCATGAGGGCAACAATGCTGTTTTCAGAGAATGCTGTTGGTGACTTTGTCTACTTGCTTTCAGGATTTTATCAACTGCTGGGAAGTATCTCTCGGACTCCTACAGCCCTTGTAGTTTTTCTGGCTTTCAGGATACCAGTTCTGCAGAAAAGAAGAGCTCTGTCAAGAACCCCTGGCAGGAATACAACTATCTTTTGAAGGAGAATCCATCTGAGTATGCCAGCCTTATGGAAACACTTTACACTCTAAAGGTAGCTTTGCTGTCAGGAGAACCTGCCTCTATAGCAGGATGCTGTTTGGCCCACATTTGGTAGATGGGGATTGGATTCCACCTACAGCTGGATTACATTTCATCTTGAGCTGCAGTCTTTTGATGGGCTGTCCTCTGAATCTTCCACAGAGACACCAATCTGCTGAAAGAATGAAATGTCAAAAGCCAGGAAGTCTGGGCTCATTTCATCTCTCCCCAGAACCTGGCTGTGTTCTTTGAACATGCCCATATCAGCTCAAGTGAGACATTCTATAACAGAAAGATATATGGAAGATTTTATTGAAGCCATCTCAAATTCCAGGCCCCATATACTGGCTTCTCAAGACTTTCTTTACCACTTATATTCTGCTGCCATATCCATCCTGAAATATAATTCTACAAGATCATTCATGCATGTATCTGTGAACAGGGTCAAATGGCTAGTTAACTAATCTTCTTGTGGATCTAATTTATGTATGTTTGCCTTCATCAGTCACTTTAATAGTAAAGTCAAGGTTATGAGTTCTGTCTCATTTTCTCAAAGTGTTTTTTAGTTTCTTGAGCACTTAATTTACATGCAACTTGCACAGCTCTGCTTTCAGTATTATGTGATTGACTTTATACCTTTGCTAAATAGTAAAGTTCTATTATATGTCTTTCTTCTTAAGTAGAACTCTTAATTCCATGCAGGGAATCACTTAGTTGTGCCCTTTGAGTGAAAGGTCATATTTGTATTTCTTCTCCTATGGCAAATGAAAATACATTATCTGACTTTTCTTTTAAAGTTTACCTGACAGAGTATAATCAGTTTTCTGTGCTTTTGCCCACTCTTCCCTTCTGTGCCCAAAGAAGGAATGAAAATCTGTGTGGCTGGATTGTGATTTAATTTTTGATCACTACTAGGGAGGTTGTAAAACAGGTGTAGTGCAGTGTGGGACTCTGTCTTCCCGAGAGGCATTCTGGTTGAGTGCATATTGTAAAGGCAGTTTTGCCATCTTCTCAGCCAGTTTCTTTGTATCTAGCATGTACTGGGGCCTGGCATGGCAAGAATGTGATGATGATTCTTTTTCCACATTTCAGGGAGCCGTGCGCAGTTGGTGTCTTGAATACCTAGTGGGAGTAGGGCTTTCTAAAGGAAGCACGTTGTGCCTTTGCAGAGAAGGGCTCTCTTGTGTTAGGATGGCCTAGTAAGGACCTCTTTAGGAATATTAACATAGCTTTTCTGTGGTCAGTTTAATCTCATCTGTATGTAAACATTTTTATGTGTGTTTTAGGAAAAAGGTACAAGTAACCACAACCTATTGTCTTCATCTCGATCTGCCCTAAGCCGCCTCAACCAGCTAGCACACCACTTGGCTTTTGATTCTGTTTTTCTTCGCATCAAACAACAGCTCTTATTCATTTCTAAGATGGAGGTGAGTAATAGTTACACTGATCTGATCTGAACGATGATAAGGTTTACCCATGGCATACCTTAGGGCAGAGTACAGCTCAACGCTGCTCACCTTTCTCCTTTCCAGAACATCAAAATATTTCCCTCTGGTATCACCTTTCTTCCATGAACTGTGCTCAGTGGAAAAGTTTACCTCCCTCCCTCTACAGCAGTCACAGCAGATGACTGTGTTTGCAAGCTCTGGTGTTTGTCTGATACTGTTTTTTCCAACCTGTGTGTGCATGTATTTTCCATAAGGAGCGGTGTGGACAGGGGAAGCAAATCCCTTACTGTCTGTGTTCGGTTTTCTTAGAAGTCTGTTGGTAGTCACGGTTTTTGTCGCTAGGTCACCCTTTCCCAGAATATCCACAGACTTCATGCTCCAGAACTTCATAGACTGGTTTGCGTTTTTTGCCTTACAGGGATGGAGCTCCAGTGGCATTGGCGAGACCTTGACAGATGACCTGCCAAACTTTAGCCTGACTCCTCTGGAATATATCAGCAACGTAAGAGCATGCAAGGATAGTCTCTAGAAGCCCAGTGCTGCAGGAATCTTCTCTGTGCTTGGCCAAGTTTTTGTAAAAATCATAGCACTTGTTGAATTTGTTATTTGATGGTGAGAGATGCTGTCAGTGGCCCAGTCCTGATCAGTTTGATTGTGCCATTCTTTGTAGCTTTTAAGAAATCACTGCTGAGTTCTGGAATAGCAAAGGAACTTTGGGAGCACGAGGAAAGTATCCTCTCTTTTGAACTGCACTGTTTGCAGTATTAATTCTTGTAACAGGATGGAAAATGCCAACTTCTGTTTGTGGTGGTGAATACTGAGCATATCTTAATAATGCAGCTCATGTAGCAGAGAAGTCCCTGTTAGATATGTTGGAGTGATTTAATCATACTGTGAATTTAAAAATGGCTTGAGCTCTTCCCCTTCTAAAACCCATGTGACTCACTGTTTTTTCCTTCTGATGGAATAACAATAAAGTTTCTTTCTGGTAATGGGATGACTTGAGTGAAAAAGGAGAGTGAGCTGTACTACCTTCTGACTAGGTCCTCTTCAATTCTGTGGGGGTGAAGAGCATTAAAATTGCTCTCCTGTTCTCTTGGTTGCTGTTTCACTGCCTAATTTGCAGTTCAGATAGTAATATTAGCTGTTATTGCTCTCTCAATGCAAAGAATAATTTGGCAAAAAAGTTTTTAATGTTCCTGTCATTCTGTGCATCAGACAGGGAACAGTTTTTTCAAGGATAGGCTGCAACCAAAAGCCTTTAGGATTTTAGTTTCCTCTAGTGTATGGCCTAAAAACTGTTATACTTTGATTTTCAAGCCTTTCTAAAGAAATGGATAGTCAGCCAGTTGTGGGATAAATTTATCACAAGTAGTTCTGAATTCAGGTATCTGAGAGACTTTTATGAGCTTTAGAAAGATCATGGGCAGTATGTCAGGTAAAACTTCAGGAGAAGACTGCCATTGAGTTTCTAAGTAAGCTTTCTAATTAATACAGTTCACCAAGAGACCTGTGCAGTTGGTGAGAGACTGGATGTGCTCACCTACAACTTTAACTGAAAGCTAAAACTGAGATATGTATGGTTGTTATTAGCTCTGTGAGGAATCAAAGAGCATTTTTACATGTCCAAGACAAAGAGGAATTTCTGAAGATTTCAGATACAAAACATCTGTTTTCTGATATCTTTTCAGATCTACCTCTTTATCTTCCTGCTGAGTGATAGGTGGGCCAAGACTGAGCCAAGACTTTGTCTTAGATACTCTTGAAATAAAGCTATTGCATTGGGCAAACCCCTTCCAAAAAACTAAAGTACAGTTCAGAAACAAATTGAAGTGGCGTATATGATGTGTAGAAGAGAGCACAAGTGATGTGAGCTCAGAAAAAGCTATGAATGACTATGCTCCTTAATGTGGAGGCAGAGTATTCTGAACTGTATCTGCACCTAGGAATTCTGTAGCAGCAGGTAATCAGTATATAAACAAAGCAGTGTGTGTTATCTGCTTGAAGTTACGTAGCTCAGGCATGTGAATTTGTGAGCACAGTTGCTATTTGGGAGTGATACGTTTCTGAAATTCATTATCTTGTCACTTGAATCTGTTTCCTTTTCTGTGGTTTTGTTTGGATCAGTCTCTTAGATTCTTTCTAGAAAACAAATTGCCAGGAACACTCCAGAGGTCAAAAATTTACTTAGAGTTAAGATACACGTTTTTGTACAAAAAATATTTTTTCAGGAGGTGAGAGAAGCAGTCAATGAAACAATCATAGTAACAAAGTGTAATGATCAGCAAGAGACACAGTTTGTTTCTGAGCTACTGTAGGTTAGTGAGCTGCTGTCAAGCTTAGCTTTCTGCCTTCAAGTTTGTATTATTGCAATTGACTTTTTCTTCATTTGTTCAGTGACTCAGCTCTTTTGTGCTTTTATTCTAGATTGGGCAATATATTATGTCGCTCCCTCTCCACCTTGAGCCATTTGTCACTCAGGAGGATTCTGCTTTGGAACTGGCATTGCATGCTGGAAAACTGCCTTTCCCCCCAGAGCAAGGTAGCGTGAAACCAGGGAAGTGAAATGTCTGGGGGAAAGGTTTCACATTTGGGCATTATGAGGGTGTGATGGGTTATAGTAAGGAAGCTGTTTGAGATCCATTTCCTACTGTTTATTCATGCTGTTTCTTCCAAGAGTCTTCTGCTGATGGCCATGAGGACCCTCTAGATAATGAATAAAAATTTTTCAGTTTCATTCAAACCAGAAGCTTTAGTTCAGCCTATTAAAGAAGATTAGTGATTATTAACACTGTGGTTTGGGGTGCCAGACCTGAAGCATTACTGCTTCATAGCTGGAGCAGTGTTTAGTTTATTAGGTGTTGTCTCAGAATCAGCATGAGTATCTGATATGCTGTTTTCTTGTCCCTTGAGGATGGTGTGCCACAATTACCGTTGTATTTGGGGTGCTCACTTACAGCACAGTTCTCTGGTAGCTTTAGCTGCAGCATGGGCTGCTATGTTCTTTGACCTGCCTTTGCACCAGTACTGCAGTAGTGCGGTGAACTGGTTCAGGGAATTGATCAGGCCAAAAATGAGGGTCTTGTGGGGTGAGTTCAGTAGAATTGGTTTTCACGCAGATAAATGCCTAGAACCAGCGGCCATTGTCTTAGGAGTCGTATCTGCAAGGAGATAGTGAGACTCTGTTGGTCCCACCCTACCATACCATAATTTTTGCTGCTCTGTAACCGTGGCCTGAATTCTAGTCCTAACCCTTTCATTATTGGGCTGTTTGATACAATGTTCTGATGCCCTGTCAAATCCTTTTTTCTGCTCCTTCTCCTATGGTCAGGCTTCCTGTAATGCTAGAGCACTGGGTATGTGATAGGCTGAAGCAGACCTGGATGGTCCTGACTGCTAAAGGCAAATGAAGTTTTTGCTAAAAGATTTTAATTGCTGGAGATGATAATGGTTTTATGGCACTTAAGGCAAGAAGGAGCCATAAAGTCATCAGCTTTGACCTGTATATGTCAGGTCAGTACATTTTATTCCAGTATCTCTTATGAAGTTCAAAATTAGCATTTAAGCAGTTTGTTGTGTTTCATTTAGCCCTCAGGAGACCAACTTTTGCCCTGCCGGTATGGAGAGCAGGAGGCACTGGGGTACCAAAGCTCTTACATTGCAGGAATTGTGCATGGGTGGTTTACCTAAGTGTTTCCCTCCCAGAAGGTAATGCATACTTGGTCCCTACCGTTATGGACTGGGAGAATATTCTTTCCAGAGTCCTTATCTGACTCCAGCTCTAGTTACTGCTTTGATCTTGAGCATGTGAGCAAGACATACTTACATGAAACCTCAAAAAGAAAAGTTTGTCTTGCCTCAAATCATCTCCAGCTGCTACTAGTGATGCTTCAGAAGCAAGAGAAAACTCACCCAAAATGCTTGAATATATTTTTGCCAGTTATGTAAGAGGGGGAATTCTGTTCTTCCCCCTGCAGACAGTGAGCTCAAGCTCTACAGTTAGATATACGATTGTAGTCATCGTTGGTGAGCGTTTTGAGGGAGAACAGGACTGCCTGCACTGCCCTTTCCTGTACAAGTGAAGGGAGTGAACAGAAAGTACCTGGGGTCAGTTTCCAAGCTCTGAAGAAAACATTTTGGCCGTCTAGCCTGATCCTTCTGTACACAGACTTGTCTATCTTCTGGAAAATGCACTGAAAATATTTGAAAAATTACTGGTTGTCCATGGTTTAGGTTCATATAAAACCAAGTCTTTTCTAAATCTTGAAGACAAAAGAAAATAAATGGAGCTCTTTGAGCCTCACATTGAGACTTGTTTTTGCAGTCCCTGGTCCCTTTTGTGGCTTGTCTTCTGTTTCCAGCATTTCCACGTTTCTTGAAATGGGGATATCAGTATGTGATATCATTTTCTTTCTGTGATTTTACTAATACTGTGTAGAGAGATGAGATTGCTTGTCTAATTTGGTTTGATGGTCATACTTTATACATCATTAGATTACACTGGCCTTTTTGCTACAGCCCTGTGCTGAGAACCTGTGTCAAAGTGAAAATCCCAGTGACGCTGAAGTCTTTCCAGATTCACTGCTTTTTGGGACAAGAATCCCCTGGCTTCTTGGTGTCCAGCTGTATTGGCTTGTATTTGGCAGCATTAAAATGTACTTGGTTTGTGTTTAGTTGTACTGAGAGGTGGCAGGGAGGGAGTTCTGTCCACTCATCATCATCTTTGTTTGAAAGACTTCTAAAGTTAGCTTTTGCTTCTTCTGCCTCTTATCAGCCTGCCCACTGGAGTGCAGGTCACTGAGCAGCTTGGACTGTCTAGTAGCTTGCTGAAGACAAGAGACTTGCTCCAGCTTTGCACTCCTGCAGCACTCCCTTGTGCTGGTTCTGGCACTTGCTAAACCCTTGGCAGGGCCATTTCCTTTCATTAACTGCACAGGAAAATATTAACTTTTTTTTTCTTTTTCTGAGCTAATTTTCTGTCAATAAAGTGTCAATTAAGTGATTTAAATCGACTTTCCAAGAGTTCTACTTTGCAACAGAGTTGGCAGGAGTACACAGCCAGGAATGGGCAAAGAGGAAGCTCATGGCATGTTTGGAAATGGTGACTTGTTAGATTGGCCAACCCTCTTGTTTAATGTCCCCATCTATTTAAGACAAAAACCCCACATCAATGGTTGTACAACAACCCCCCCCACCCTTGCTTGCAGTCTTCCATGGTCTTGTTGAGAATTGCAGCCCCTCCATTTCTTGCTGGGAAAAGAGAAGCCCTTAGCTCCTGTCCTCAGAAATCAATTATTCACTCTCAAGAAGGGTAATAATGCTGTTTACCTGTAAACATCTTATTCCTTTGCCTCTTTTGCCTGAAAATCCAGGAAGAACTATTGTTATTCCCTGTGTGGCATGCCAGCTTGTGTCCATCTATCACAAAGGCTAGGAGCCCAAGGTCAGAAACTGGTCTGCAGTCTGTCTTGCTTTAGGACAGGTTTTGCATCTTTGAGAGCTTCTTTTCTTAAGGGTCCGATCGTGTGTTCTAGTCTCCATCATCAGATTCTCAATAAGGACAGAATTCTGAAATACTGTTTCATTTAAATTCCGTTTTCATCCTTTATTATCTCCAGCTGAAAAACCATTAGAGCTTCACTGCTACTACCAGTGCCACTTGCGACTCTAGTGAGTAGATACCCATCACAATGATTAAATGATTAAAACCCATGGACTGAAGGAAGTGCAGTGGGTGCTGCGGGGGGGGCTGCTCTTTAAGAGACAGCTGTGGCTCCGTTGCCTCTTCAAAACTTCATCCCCAGAGCCCATTTCTTTAGACCTGGGGAATTCTTTCTGGATGTTTTTCCTTAATTTCTTGCAGTAAGCTGAGTTTTGGCTCATATTCATTCTTCAGGTGACTGTCCTTGCTTGTTGTGTCATTAATCCTGTTGCAGTTAACAACAGTGGCTACATAACGCTTTCCAGCAGGTTGGCAGCATACCATGGTTTTCTGTGGTTAATCTCTTCTCAGTGTTTGTTTCCTCTGACAATCAGGGCAGCATAGAGCTTGGTATTTATAGTCTTCCTGAAGCTTTCTGAGAATACCCCCTTTGGTTTAGGTTTTAGCATTAATTGTTTTGTCATCTTAAAATATTTAATGTTTAATAATTCATTAATTTTCAAAACATTGATGAACACAGAATGCCTTTAACACTTGAAAAAACTATGAATCATTGTCATTTGAGTAGTTTGTAAACTAGTGCTGGAACAGACTACATCCTAGAGAACACGCTAGGCAGTGCCCGTGATCCCAGCCTGATCACCTGTTATCCCTTTAGAATTTAGTTACCTGTATGAGTGTTAGAGGGAAGTGTTTTGGTTCTTGAGCTATCTTTCAATGTTATATAGTATCAAGGAAGATAAATTACAGCTTTGATCATTCCAAAACCAGCTGACAAACTGTCTGAATTCCAGTACCTTAATGTTTTGTTGAATAAATTGTTAACCATTTATGAATTATGTCTTGTTACAAAACTAGTGAACGCGGGTAAGTGAAACTGCTCACAGCTAATGAGAATTTTCTGTTCAGGAGATGAATTACCTGAGCTGGACAACATGGCTGATTACTGGCTGGGCTCCATCGCCAGAGCTACGATGCAAACCTATTGCGAAGTCATCTTGCAGATACCAGAGCTCACTGTACATTCAACAAAGCAGCTTGCCACAGACATTGGTAAGCTTGGCACACACATTGTCCTGAGAACTGCTGCTGTAATGCATGGGCTCTTCTTTTATTATATTTTCTTTTAAAAAATTGCAATATGGGTTTCTCCTTTAATCATGGGCATGTGTATCTGATACTCTGCATAGCGAAATGGTTCATGGCTGCTCTTTTGCAAAGTGTTCTGTCACATCCCTCTGCTAGGAAAAAGAGGTTTTCTGGTAAGTGCTTCTGCTTCTTCAAAGCTTTGTGTTTCTGACTGTGGAAGTCAAGGTCCTTCTCAATGGAGAGGATTTCCTTACAAGCCAGTCTTAGCAAGTAAGAGATTTGTATATAATCTTTTTTTAAGTGTGGCGTTTTAAGAAGGCAAAGGGTTCTTTCCCTTCTCATCAAAGAGTGCTTGCACTGCCAGTATATGCTCTATATGGGGTATATGGCATGTGCTGAGTCTGTTGGGAAGGGCTCCAGTGGATCATTAAGGAGGCAGCTGGTTCACTCCTTGTGTCCACTTCAGCACTGTTATTTCTTGCTAGGTATAGGACCCTGGTAGCTAATATAGGAAAGATCAGCCAAAGGCCTTCTAAAAATCATTGTAGAGCACTTAACCAGCATCTTTTTTTACAAAAGCTGTAGGGTCAGCTCCTCTGCCATGGTTAGCTAATGGTGCAAGGTGACTAGTGTTACCTTTAACATGGAGAAATTTTCAGCAACAAAGTGGGAGATACTGGGAAATGTTGTTCCTCTTTACCTTCTCCCATGAACAACTGAGGGACGACTGATGGAAGGTGTTGGGGAAGGTGAAGGACGTGGAGGAGATGGGTTTTCTTATCCTAAGCTGATGAAGAAGTCTCCACAGGACCACTACAGCTGTTGTAAATGCAAGCTGGTCCTTTCTCTGCTCTAAATCACGAATGCTGACTTCACCATGGCCAACCTCAAAAATAAGGTTACAGACAATATTTTCTCTTCAGTTCACCTGAAAGTAAGTTTGAATATCAGGGAATTCAGCCTTGAATCTTTTTTTTTTCTGGTGTGGCATAATAACAAAACACTGGATAAGAGGCTGGTTGCTGGACATTCTTCGTTCCATCCTTAATTCCTCAGCTGACTTTGAATCAGTGATCTGGAACTCCCTCCTACCTTGACAACCATTCACCCCGCAAAAGTTCCCATCTTTGTTGCCAGCTCTTAACTGGCCTTTGAAATTGGTTGTGATCCTTTATCTGTGACCTTGGTGACTTACTGCCCTGAGGAGGTGGGTCCTCCCCACAGATACTGAAATATGGCAGAATGTGCCTCAGTCCTCTGAACAAAACAGACAGTTGTTTAAACTAATGTACTGAAAGCCAAAAATATTTGTCAGTCAGTACAATTAAATTCCAAATACATAGCAGTTTTCTGTGTGTCTGAGCTGGCAGTGACAGAGAGGATTCTAGCTGTCCTGAAGGACAAAGAAAAACTTTTATTTGGGTGCTGCTTGCATAGTATCTGTTCCCTGTTTAAATACATGTTTATCCTTTATCTTTTAGATTATCTAATAAATGTGATGGATGCCCTCGGCCTTCAGCCATCAAGAACGCTGCAAAATATTGCAACACTGTTGAAGGCAAAACCAGAGGACTACCGGCAAGCTGCAAAAAGCATGCCCCGCAGAATGGCCAGCAGCATCGCTGCGATGAGAGGACTGGAGTGTTAGCTGTAATGTCCCCACTGCTGGACATCCTCCAAGGGCTGAACTGAGTTTTCTCTTATTCCCTATAAACTTTCCAAGGACAGTGAAGATGTCTCTGGGGATAAGAGGAATTTATTTATGAATAATTTGTAATAAATGTCTGTTTAGGAAAAGCTTGTTCATTTTTTTCTGTCTTTAGAAATGAGGAAAGGTGTCTTACAACCAAATTTACTAAAAACTGTCTGAATGACCTTGAGTAGGTTGAACAGTGCTGGCTTCTAACTAGAATTGGTCTGCTGCTAGCTGGGAGAGTTCATGCTTCATGACGGTGAGATGACTGGCTTTTTCAGAACAGTTTAATCAATTTTGAATCTAAAATTACGGGGTAGGTGCAACATAGATCGACTGATTGGAAGCTCTTCCACCTGGAGGCAATGGCCATTGCTCAAGTCTGTCATTATTCACCATCTCAAGAAGACAGAGTCTCATCAATTAGTAGAAAACGCATGATCAAACCCAACTCTGAGAATAAAACCTGTTTTGTAGGTTGTTTCTTGTGAGATTAATGTATTCTACTGCTTAAGGCTATGATGAGTCTAATATATTTAATGAAACAATGTTGTTTTCTTATGAAATTTATTAAAGATTGTTATTTAGATCTTTGTAGAAAGCCTTGTCTAGCTTAAGAATGCTTCCAATGCTTCCACAGCTTTTTTTCTTAAGACGAGACTGGGCAAAATGCAAGGAGATCCCAAAACTGGAATGCCAGCTGTGTCAAACCTCATGTGCAAAATCTTCTGGTTTGGAGGGAGTGGGGGGAAAAAAAAAATCTTTGTCTTCCCCCTACCTGTAGCTGCTCCTGCAGTTTTCTCCTTTTGTTCACCCCCGGACTCCTTTGAGTAATTTGTTTCCCAGTTTCCATCTCTCTGCTTCTTTTCTTAACTTCTTTCAGGCTGCTCTAATCAGTGTTTAGCCAGATCCGCAGATTTTTCTGATGTCTTTGCTTTTTGACTGTTTTTTTTTCCCCCAGCAGCCTGTCTTTTGGACAGCCCTCACTCCAGCTGCCCATACTTCTTCATTGCTTCTTGTGCCTGTGGTGCTGCATTTTGTGGTTCCCTTTTGGGACTCTCTTGTCTGATACGTTCTCTGCTGGGTGACCTTATGTGCTTAGTTGCTATTGCTAAGCTGATGGCTGCCAAATCCGTCTTTTTTCTGGGCAGTCCTATGTCTGCTTTTGTCATACCAACATCTTGTGTTTTATAGCACACATGTAACATCCAGATACAAGCTTATGTTTTACCAGCTGTACGCTTTCTGGGTGAAACTGGATTCCTATGCTTTTCTCAGCTGTATGTGGATATTTTATTGCCAAAAATGCAGTTTGGGGAGGTGAGGGGAGCAGGGTACTTGTAAGCAGTTGTTGAGTTTAGCAAATTTTGGCAAAAGAAGTACTGGAGAAGGGAGTTAAAGCATGTTTTCTGCACTTTTTTTTTTTCTTGGTTGTGTTTTCAGTTAGCTGATTACTTATTTCCCTTCAGAGTATGAAAAGTTTAATTAAAAATCCCCAGATGAAATGGAAAATCCTGTACTGTGAGATTGGGGCTTCTCAGGTGTTTCGTTTGGCTCTGATTTGAAGTCTTTTACCTGGACAGCCCTGTGTGCACACAGCTAAGATGAGTCTTCTGGAAGCTGCACTGCTGCAGCATGAAGAAAGCCCAGTGCGCACATACGCTTATCTGTGTGTACCAATCAGTCCATCTGGGAAAGAGAGCCAAGCTAGTAAAGAGCCTAAGTCTAGTACCTGAGGCACTTTCCACTTTATTAGTTGCCAGACACCCTCTATAAACCAGCAATAACTAGAATAGTAAACTGTCTGCGTCCTGCCAGAGTACATGCTGTTCCAATCTACCCTTGGTGTGAAAGGGGTAAATCTCATCGCTGGTGCCTCTCCCATCCTTTTCCTGCCTTGTAACTAGAAAGTGAGGATTTCTGAGGCTGCTCTTTGCCTACTGTTATCGCAGTTCACAGGGCAAATAGCCCTGGGCAGGCACCCAGCTGGGGCTAAAGGTTGGAGGAGTTGGAAGCTGCTCTTCTATTTCCTCAGTCTGAGACCTGATGCTGCATCTGCTGTTTGCTACCGCTCTGCGGCAGCAGGTGTCGAAGCCCACTGCAGGACGTAGCCAGCCTGCATCCTAAAGACTTGATTCCAGAAGTGCCTTGGTGAGGGCTGGCCTGGGATCAGAAATCTGCCTTCCCCTTTCTCATTGCAGCTAACTCCTCACAGATACCGTTACTTCATCAGCACGAGGAGGAGGCTCAGGGCAAAACTTGAGCTGTGGAAAAGCATCTTATGTCTCTTTGCTCGAATGGCTATTTGAATTCCCACGCAGCTGGGTTTATTGGAAGTGATGATGGCAGTGCTGTCTGATGGTGAGAGCAGATGCCCACTTTTTTGTTTTCAGCTTTCCTAGTGTTTTACTGCATAAGCTTAAGCAAATTGCTCTGTTGTGCCTTGTGGAGGGAGCAGGTTTTTTTCACTGTTGCAAAATCAGAGGTCTTTGTGAAGATAAAAGTCTTAGCTTGGTTGCATGTTTTGAGCGTAGAGTTGGTGGAAGGGAGAGTCAGCTACTTGTTTCTGATTCAGCTGTCATGCGGGCTGAAACAATGTCACTTCACAGGAACTGTCCTAGTTTGTGAAGGAGACTTCACTGTGGATTTATTCTGTTCAGTACAGGAAGCATCCCTTTAGTCAGGGAGAAGGGAAGCGAGGAGTCAAACAGGAAAAGTCTAGGACAACTCCTGTAAGAACTGGATTCCACTGTCTTTAGCAAGTTTCCTAACCGCCTTTCATCTGCCCTGTCACTATTGCGGTTGTTTTTACTTGCTTGCTTAGCTCATGATGTACCAGGAGTAGATTATTTCCGTACTGCGCCTACTTGCACGTGTTGTTGGTTGTCCTGAATAGCTGTGTTCGCAAGCTGCTGGTTGCTCACTTTCGCAAATGAAAACCAACTGACAGATGAGAATCTGGGAGTAGCACAAGGACTTTCTGAGAAGGTGCTCCCTAAATTTGGCTCTTTATTACTTATATCTTTTATTTACTTTAGATATTCTCTGGCTGCAGACTTACTGTAAATTACCCCTATTTTTCCTCTCCTCATCCCAATCAAAATCAGGGACAAATATATTTTATCACCAAGATTAACAACTCAGCCTTGGAAGGTCAGTGGTGAGGGATGAGTTCTGTACACTTCTGAGTTTGCTGGGTATTTACTGTTCAGATTAATAAGAAATCTAGTGCTGAAGGATTAAAGTGTCATCTCCTTTTCCCAGTGTAATGTAGCAAGTCTGCTGTTCATATATGAAAGAAAATCATATGTTGTTTCTGAGGCAAAGCTTCTTCTGGAAGAATCGTTCCAGATGCTAAAAAGCCTTTAAAATATTGATTGGTTCAAGTAGAATGATTAGGAAGGTATGCGAATGAAAGCTCTACTTCGCCAAGTGGCAGAACGTTAGTTTCTAAATAACCTAATTATTTTGTGGTTTTAAAGCAGTGGCAACTAAAACAAATGCAGCCTTCGGCTCAGGAGGTCCATAAACTGCTGACTGCCAAGAGGCCAAACCAGAGAACTGTTCTGTGCAAGCCCTGTGTGCACGCTATTTCCTGTGCCTCTGATTCCGATCACTGTCATAATCAAAAAGCTTCAGCCACGTGGATTTCTGAAGCACTGATCAAGAAGCAATAGTGAAAGCTTTGCACTGTTTTTAAATCCACTCTAATGTGTGGCTCTACAGGATTTGTTAACTTACCCATTTTTGAACATTTTTGAGTACTCCATGGATATCTACCAAACTTACCTGATCCTCATCTCTCTTTCTGAATAGCCAGAGAAACTTGTAACTCTGGCTCCTGGGATTGTTCCATTATTTTAAAATCTAAATTTAACTAAAAGAAAGTGTTTAAGTTTCTTGCTCTTGTGATGACCAAGTAAAACTGGAAAATGTGGTCTGTAAAAATTCAGATATCAGAACACCAGAAGTAATAAAAAATCTTTTTTTTATTTTAAGTTACCAATATTTTTTGGAGCTAATCACCAAACTTAAACTCCTGAATCAAGTTTTATAAAATATTCTAGCTAATAATTATAATTGTAAATGCAGCAGTATTAGACCAACTATACACCAGTAATTGAAGGTTTGACTTTTTCAAAAGAATTTTGAACACTGAAGTTCCTTACAAAGGAGAAGTGGGTAGTAACAATGAAGACTAATTCAAGAAGTCATTGTCCCCCTAAGTTAACCTGAGTAATAAGAGGTAAAAGTTCATTCTCTCATAATTATAAGCTTCCTGTGGAGTAAATGGAATAAACCAAAACAGGGGTTTGATAGGTTTGATTTTCCTTTTCCTTCTGTGACATTTGGATTGGCACAATGAATCTAATGAAATTAGATCTACATAAAAAAGATGCAAAATTCCTAAAAATTGTCTATGATATTTGTTTGTTTTTAATATAGATATTCCCTACAACTTTTAGGACCCTTGCTTAAGCCCTTAATACCCATTGTGAGTAATTTTAAGATAGTTTCCTGTGGTGAAAGGCTCCGGAAAGTGTAAATGATCAGACAAAAAGATCACAAAGCGCAGCCCACATTCATTTATCACTGAAATTCTTGAAACTGGAGATTTGAGGCTGTCTAGTCCATTAAGTAGAAGAAAGAAACTCATGTCATAGAAATGACTTGTAATTTCAATGGTTAAGGACTTTATGTTCTAAACAATTATTTGAGATAAATCTGTTGCTCTGTATCTTAACTCTGTTTGTTGATACACACAAAAAGGAAATGCAAGCAAAAAGAAAGTGGCCAGCAATATCTGGTTCTAGCCCAGGTGAGCGTGCTAATTTGGAGGACATTCCTGCTTTAAAAATAATTGCCATGAATGTCTCCAGGAATTCAATAAACTTAAAGATTTTGCTTTCTTTTTTTTAATCTGTGCTTTCACCTGTGTGTGTGCAGGACATGAAACCTTCCATCTGGCAAAAATGCATAAAACAGGCTGCACAAATGGCAGAACACAAATGAGACCAGGCACTTCCATTTCTCACCCCAAAGGTGGAGTCCTCAGGAAGATGTTCACATCCAGGCTAGAATCTCATCCCTATTGAGGCAATGGGAGTCCCTCTGGACTTTTGGGGGGTCTTGGGGAATGCCTTATTTATAACTGATTTCTACCTGTGTTACAGGGTTACATCAAATCTGCTTTTTCACCAGTGTTCGAGCATCCTTCCCAGAGCTCTGCTGCTGTGACCAGTGACAAGGTGTCAGCAGGATCCAGTTCATGGGGATGGATAGCACATATTCAGCTTTGATTCTGTATTATCCACAGTTTCCAGACAGTTTGTTTATTGCTTAGCGTGCATAGGATCAAGTGCTTAATGCCAAATGTTTATATCTGAATGTGAGAAGAAGACTGGCCCATATGAAAGGAATTTGTTGCTGTTTGTGCTTGTGGGGCAGCGATGGTATCTTAACAGGCAACATCTAGTACTCTGAATCCCAGAAAAAGTAAGTGGTGCAAGAAAGATCTTACACAAGGCTGGGCCCTATCAGCAAGTTCCTAAGTCCTGTTTGTCGTGTTTTTTAATAACTAGATTCACTAATTGTATTATCGCGTGTCATGGTTGTGGCTTCATGAAGAATGAAGGGACCCTGGGCAAGCTGTCACTTGACAGCTTAGTACGAGAGCACTATGTGCTTTGAGAGCTTTATACAAACAGAGAAGCATGGACCCCTCCTTGCCTTCCTAACCCCAGGGTGTCACTCCACCTACGGAGGAGGTGCTGGGAGACTGCCTGCCCAAGGCCACGTAGCCAGGGCCTGCCAAGCTGGGACTAATGCCCAGAACATCTTGTTCCCAGTCTCATGATTTAACTACACTATCATGTTTCCTCTTGAAGTTTTGCAAAGCTACTTCAGTAAAACAGATCTTCAATGTGGTTATGAGGGGCACTGAGCCTCCTGGGAAAGCCGTGGTCCAAAATAAACCAAAAGCCAAGTGAGTTAATTGCTTTGGTCTAAGTCCTGCTGGGAGCCTGGTTATAGTAAGGAAACAAAAGCCCTGACCTCTGTCAAGTGAAATAGCCAGGTTGGGACGAGCACAGCACTCGCCTGACTTCTCTCTTCAGAGAAGTCTGCACCTTACCTTGTTCCAAGCTACTGCTAGCAGCCTTTTACCAGCACTAAACTTCACCCACTGCCAAGAGGAAATTCACTAAAGGTGACTTCTTTTTTTTTTTTTTGTGCCAAGAATGGTACTGTTAAATGACTTGGCACTTCCTCCATGCACCTGAATCTTTATTGGAGTCTGGAGTATTTATTTCTGACACATATTAACAGACGTGCCCATCTGCAGCAAGGGCATTAACAAATCCTGAGCAAAGAATACAAACAGAGAGTGCAAGGGCTCTGGGAACCTCCCCCACACACACTCTGTTTATGTTGTGGTCATTCAGAGGCAAAAATGCAGAAGTCAAAAGTAGTCTGGGACCCAACAGTTCTCATTCAACCCATGAAGCAGCACAATTGCAGCACAAACTCTGGTGTCTTTTAGCGTCCAATAGGCCATGACAATATATCTGCTCTTGTGTCTTAAGGACTTCCTAGTCTACTCTCAGCACTACCTGCCTTGTAATGTTTCTTTTCTTGTTCTTCTGCTTAACAGCTTCCTGCTACCACTGGTACAGTATTGGTTCTGATCTCCTGGCCATATACCTAGAAGCATGATGTTTTCAAAGCTGCTCTCTGCCCTGCACTTCTTGCTGGGAAGTACTTTCCACCTACAAGTAAGCAAAACTACTTGTTAAAAAGAATTAGTGATTTATGATTATATAGCGGTATTGATTTACACAAGCTCTATATACTAAAGCCACAGCCTGATGCTGACTCCATGAGATTTATTACAGGGTTTATTAGAAAGAGCTTCTTCACAGTGAACATTTTACATTGAGGTGGGGAGGACAGTGAGGGCTTTTTAGTTCCTTCCTGTTTTTGATAAAGAGTAGAACATAGCTCAGTAAGTGACAAATTAAGCACAGTGATAGCAGGTCTGCCATCAGCGGCCATTAGGAGGTAATGGGGTGCACTGCTTATTCAGTTTCTGCATCACTGTCCAAGTCAAGGACATCCAGAGGCTGTACGCGGAGGGAGTCATAGTTAGGCGGAGGGGTGCCAGGCTCAGGGGGCAGCACTTCATTAAGATGAATTTCATTTCTGGGAATAGGACTGGAATCTTCATGCTGGAACCCGAGGTTCGTGTGAGCTTCCACCAGCTCCGACACTGTGGGAGGTGCATCTGGGTACCGTGCCTGGGCTCGTTTCTGCTTCAGGCCCTTGCACCAGCTGATGATGTTAATAACGGTGATCCACAGAGAGTCGATGATGATTTCGCCAAACTCTATGAGACACAGCACAGAGCCCCCCATCCAGAACCCAAACTGGCCTCCCAGGCTTGACAGCAGCCAAACGATCTGCAAACGGGAAAGGAGGACAGTGAGGTAATGCAGACCCAGTCTGTTCTCTGATAAGCCCCAGGCATTTACTGTGTTTTGATGTTGATCTAGGGCAGTACAGGTGTTGATATTACCTAGTAATGTTTCTGCTGAGTCCCTCATTTTGCAGGTGCTACTCTGTAAAGGTTGCATGCTCCTGCGAAGATGTCTGACACTGCTTCTCAGTGACCTGTCTCAGACTGACAATGGGGAAGAGAGGTGGGAGGGAATAATAAACAAGGGGCTATGAATTAGCTGATGAAGGCTACTTCTGCAGCCCCTTCTTTGCAGTGGATAGGGGAGGCAGCAGCATAGAGGTACTCAACATTGTCCTTGTGAAGGGCATCTCCAGATATTCTAACTAGTCTCTCTGGGAAGCTGACTACCCTTCCTAGGCCTGCGTGTGTGACTTATTTCAGCATATGCTTGCTGGGTGTTGTGTTGTGGCATCACACAGAAAGAGCATCTAATCCTGCACTCACGGTTGTGGCAGCAGACTCTGAGATTGTTCGGTAGTTGTATTCCTGGAAGTAAATGTTCAGCTTGATGATTCCATTTCTGTAGGAAACAAAAAATGACTTAAGAACAAATTCAAGCTATAAATGTCCCATGTATGTACTTAAATGCTTGTATGTTGGGAACAGCTTCTCAGAGCAGTGCTGTAGGGGACAGTTCATAACCGTTTCCACTCAAATTTCTGCCTGTTAGGTGGAAGAAGTAAAAAAAAAGCTACTGACTGCAAAATACATGCTGGAAGAGGGAGTTTGTTCTCAAGTACTTCACAGCCTGAATCCTCCTGAAGAAAGACTTGCGCATCTGAAGCTTCTTTGGAGCTTTTTGCTTTGTGTTTTCCAGCTGCCTCAGTTGGTCTAAAAGGGCTACTGCCTCTCCCTTCAGTACCCCACTTCTCATATTCTTGTGTCCAGAGACAGAGCGGCTGTGTCATGAATGACTGCTCCAGTCTGCCAGGAACAAATATGCATGTCCTGTTTAACCATCTTACTCTGAGTTCTGTCCTGGAAGCAGAGTACGTCAGAGAGATTTTGGGGTTTGCTCACTATGAAGAACTTGAGTATCTTTTTTTGTTTTTTCTTTAAGATCCTGGTGTGAGGGAGGTGCTGAATTACAGCTTTGTAGCTTTCCAGAAGGTTGTTTTGTAATAAATGGCTTAATATTAGGCTTCTAACATTAGCCTTTTGTGCTAACACTAGGCTTCTAAACCTCCATGAGAACTGACTTTTCAGACGTAGCGAGCAACTCGCAGTGAGTGTCATGGGAGCTGTCTGTGCTTCCCTAAATCTGGTCATTTCTTATTGCCTAGATTTCTCGGTGCCTAAATTTAGCATTGAAA
Organism: Apteryx rowi; assembly: GCF_003343035.1. Classification (NCBI taxonomy): domain Eukaryota; kingdom Metazoa; phylum Chordata; class Aves; order Apterygiformes; family Apterygidae; genus Apteryx; species Apteryx rowi. The sequence goes on along the minus strand of NW_020447408.1, from coordinate 813,226 downwards.
TATAAACATTTTGGCCATTGTCTCTTCTTATAATCCTCTGTCCTGGTGCCTGTTTCTGCCTTATTCTCTGACATGCTTTTCTGACAACAATATTATTCTAGGGTTAGAAAACTCTCATAGGAGCTTTGTTCCTGGTTCTTCTGTTTGATCCAGAACTTGGTCTTTCTCACAGATGCTGTATCTCTTGCTCTAAGTGCTTTTATTTTCATACAACTCCTCCAACAGCATTGCTGTTCTGCTGATTCTGCTCATGTCTGCCAGATTTCTTGTGGTCAGCCTCTTGTTAATGCTCCAGTTAGCACAGGACCAGAAAACTGGTTTGTGTGTTCATCCTTGGGCAAATGGATTGCAACTGCTGACACCCTCCAGGCCCTGCCTTGGCCAGCACACCTCATTCTGGGTACCTAGGTCTAGACAAACCAATTACCATAGAGTTCAGGATTACAGATCTGTTCAGGAAGTAATCCTGACTTCATTTCTCACTGATACTCGGCCTGACGTTCCCAGCACAAGACTGTTATTTCACATTAACTGCACGTGGGTTAAACCAGCAGCCTCCTCATTACAGGGGGTTTAGCATTTGCAACCAATATTTATGAAACTGTTTCCTGTTTCTCTATTTTTTTTTTCCCCTTGGGGAAGATGCCTCTTCTTTTCCCCATGTTTCAGGGTTTAGGTTATCAAAGGATAATTCAGTCAGTGTCAATTTTGTTGACACTGTGTCCAACCTATTGCTGCTGCTGCTGTTGGAATATTCAGAGATGTAAGTATAAAAGCATGAACATTATGATACAGGAGCTGAACACTGGAAGTTCACGGATTTCGTAGCTTTAAAGCCTCCAAGCTCCTATATGCAACTGATGGGAGGTGCTGTGTTTAATGTTCATTTTAGTTTAACTGCACATCTGGGTTTTTGTCTTACCTAGTTTGTTACTATGGAGAATACAGAATATGCATGAAGTGCATTTGAGATTTACTTTACGTATCTTCCAGGAAAGCATGTGCCAAGTCTTGTTCTCTCTCCTGCATAAGCACATGTGTGCTCTGGCTGATAGCCAAGGTTCATGTCAATCTAATGTTAACAGGCTCATTAGAGAAGATAAAGTGGTTGCTCCTTTCACTTACCTGTCCAGAGTCACATTTGTTGACAGATCCCTTTCATAAGACAATATATGGAAAATCCAATCCTAGGAAAATAAAATTTATTCAGAACTGAGAAGCATCCTCTCTAAGCACTTGCCTGGGCTGGAACCCCAGGAATAAAAAATCTGTGCTGAACATTCTTTAATACAGCTCTATTGGATTAAGAACACTCCCACTATGTGATTTGTCTAAGAGTTACAACAGGTACCCACACTGCCTCGATCTGCTCTGTGCTTGCATTCACTGGTGATGTCGAGTGCAGAACAGCACTGCAGCTGCATTTTCCATCAGTGCAGTGAGTCTGTAAGTCACACATGCTTGTTTACCCACTTGTAGCTCCTACATTTGGCAACTTGTAGATGCCTTCGGACAAGCACGCTTTTGCTATGGCTGCATGCGTGCTGTGACAGCAGTTACCCTGGCTGTAGTTTTACCAATTCCAGTATTAAAGATTAAGTTTTCATGTAAGGGATATGTGTGAAGTCCTTGGTGCTAGGATAAGTTAGATCACCATGCCTGTTTAAAATCTCCTTTGAAGTTGATTACAACCAGTGAAGTCATGAGACCTACTGTACCTAGTAGGAGATGACATGGGAACACTGTCTGCACAGAAAAGGATGTCATACCTTTATCTATGATGCTGTAAGAATACTGTGTGGCAAACACTTAGCAAGAGAGAAAACAGTCATGCAAGCAGTCCTGTAATGTTTATGGGTAAAGAAAGAGAGGTAAGACTGCATGTGTAGCTTTGACACTGCCTAATCTTTAGCATTTAATGAGTGATCCAAATGGAGTATTCATTTTCTCTTTAGCGAGCCCATGAGATCTTATCACATCTTATCTGCCTCAGACTACGCTTGTGTGTACAAAGGTGGCTCTGTTTCTGGTTGTTCTCTACTCCTGAAAGAGCATGAAACCACACAGGTGCCATATTCCTTCTCAGGAAGTTGTCCTGGTAAGTGGATTAAACAAAACATACTGTGACTGTGAATTAGGCAAAATTTATAATGCAACAATGAAGCTAAGCACTAGTTCTCTATATTTTGGCCAGCAAACTCATAGAAAGAAAGCCTATACCGTGCCTATTCCGTATTTGCATTACATGGGAACGTGATTACTCATCTTTGGGTTGTTAACTGTTTAGTGCAAGACCACAAAAAGGAAGTGCCAATGTTGGGGGGATGCCACTCCTTGTTTGTTTCATGCACTGGAGCTAGTCTTTGTATGCTGAAAATGTATAATTTAGCAAAGAGGTGCTTGCTACCTGAACATTAACTCTAAAAATACCAAGTGATTCACGTGGTTAAGAACATCTAATTATTAATGAATGTTTTAAAACAAGAAATTGGTGTTACCTCTGAAGCTTCAGATGGCCAGTCTGCCATAGAGATGGTCATTTTATATTGTGTGTCACTAGAAAGCAGAAAGAGGAATATGAATCAATACAAAATTTCCCCTTCTCCAAAGTCATTGGAACTTTAGTTCTGTTTCAGATAAGCAACCCCAAAAGATTTGCTGCAGTTTTATAAAGGTCAGAATTGATGGGAGACGAAATGCAGGATTCCCTCCACCTTTAAAGCTGCCAGAAATAGTTTGTGTACTTACTTGCATGTTTCCTTACAAGAGTCAATACAAAACTGTCTGTGTCTTATACTTGATCTCAGGGATGAATAGCAATATGCTGTTTGGTGAAAACAAAAAATCAAAGCGTCTGTTTAGATGAGAACCCAGCTTATCTGGATTATATTATTTGTATTTAAAAAAGAAATATTTTAAGTATGAGCCTGCTGTGCAAGTTTGCTTTCTTCCCCTCTAACCTTCTTTTCCTCAAAAATTCAGGCAAAGCGATTAGACAATTTAATACTTTTCTGCAGATAGATAGCTTTTACAGAGAATCAGTATTTTAGGTACAACCTTTGCCAGTTCCGGCAGTATGATGGTCTTTTGCCTATATCAGAGTATTGCAATGCAGCTGGCATTTTACATTCCTTTTTCCATAAGCTGCTGTTGCGAGAGAACGAGACCTCTCAAATGGTCTGTCCAGAGCAAACATGACTGATTGCTGTTAGACTCTGTGTTTCCTTACAAGAGTCAATCGTGCCTACTTATATAGGGATGGGCAAGTTTATTTCAGGACCTGAACTTTTCATGCTTGGTGACCTGAAGTACTACACATTTCTTTCTTTTTTTTGGTGTCAAGAAGTTTCTGCTATCTTCCACAGTGCTTGAGCCAGCTTGAGCCAGCCTGTCTTTCTGGGAGAAACCTGAACTAAGCCAGTATGGAAGCTGAGATCCCTTAGCCTTTGGTCAGCGCCAAGAATTCTCCTAGTCTATCTGTCACTGACCCTAACAGGCAAGGGAAGAATTTATATAAGCAAAAGCAATTCACTTGTTGCACTTGCAATACTAATAAAACATGCTCCCTCCCTTCCTGTGTGCCAATACCTTTGGGAAGGCTGTATAATTAGTTTTGTTCATGTTCTTACCCCAACCTGGGTTATCTTCATTATTGCAATAATTTACCCCTTCAGGTAAAGGAAACATATAGTGACCACATCCACAGATTTCAACCATGCGATTTTGGAAACAAGAGCGCAGACAAGCCTGAAAAAAGGGAACAGGGAGCTGCTTAGAACTGGGATATACTCTCATGGTGATCTCTGTGTTGCACTATGTTGCTGATGTTTATATACTCTATGAGAACCTAGATATCTTCCTCTCTTTTGCACTGAAGAGATGTTTTTTGTAGTTACACATTGAGAGAAAACTAAAGGTGCTCAGGGAGCCAGTTCTGCACAGTGTGCTACACTGCATGACTTGCTGTTGCAGATGGAAGTGAGCATAAAGAGAGCAACTTCTTTCTTCAGCTTACACATGTGCATCTCTAAGTGCCATGAGAGGCTATGGAAATAAGTCCCAAATGACACTGGTTTTACAGTCTGTGATTTCAATGGACAGATGATGGAGGTAAATAAGCTATCACGTTTACAGTTGCACTGCAATTACATTTTTCTTTACATTGCATTTTTACTACTGCTCCTCCAGATTTCAAAGTATATTGTAGTTGGGAGCTAACTGGGGGTGATTCACCTTACAGAAGTCACAGAGAACTAAACAGCCTGCTCCCAGTTACACAAGAAATGCTCATTTCTTAATTATTTTGGAGTTCCAGGGAAATTGTATGGAGTTTCCAAAAAAAAAAACCCAAAAACTTTTGTTCTATTACACCCATAGACACTGCTGTTGTTCCCAGGCTTTATATGACATATTGACAAAGGGCTGGTTCTTACTTTAAAAGGCCAGACTTTAAAAATACTTCAACATAAAGAGCAGGTTTTAGAAATCCAGATTATCTTATCTGTGCATCTGTTTCTCTCCATGAAAGGAATACAGCTGCAACTTCAACAGCATATGATCCTGGGCTGCAACATTATCATTAGCTCAGTGAGGCATGAAGTTAATCATCAGATATTGGAGTGGGATTTTTGATGAAACAATGCACAAAGCAATAACAAAGCTTATGAAAAGATAATTAAATTTAACAGTGTAAGCTGGGTGGAAAAATCAGAGAGTTCTGTGCACTATGAAATGCTTATAGAATTCACTATAATCAGAGAGTGATGAAAAAGTTTGATTTTGTTGAGAGGTCTCTGAAGTGACATGAATTATGTGGACATAGAACCTGAATCAGCATTCAGCAACTTCTAAGTAATAATGCAATCATTTCAAGTATTTGCTTAAATATTATACAAGCATCTTAAAATGTAGGGTAAAGTGGTCCAATTGTTATAATTATATAAAGGCAGAAATATAAAAAACCTGGCAGACCAAAACTCTTCACCTTGCCTGAGATTTATTCTTCAGTCATTTGTAAATAACCCCAAAATTTTTTGATGTTTTCTTTATTGCCAGATCTCACCCTTAAGAAATTTGTCTCCATTGTGTTAAAGCCTTTGTTACAAATTAACCGGTGCTTAATGTCTACACTGTATTTTTATTACAGATTCAAGGTTACAAACACTCAATTTTCTCATCCTAATTTTGAAGGGAAGAAAAGACAAAGGTATGTTTTCATTCCATATCCAAAATAAGCATGCATTTTCAGTGTTTAAAAAAAAAAGACTTATTTCTCTTAAAGAGAAAAGGATTACAAAAGAACTGAAGTATTCAGGTGAGAAATACCTTCTGTATATTTAGCCCCTGTCAGAGCAGTAGCAATATTGCTTGTGTGCACAAAATGTAAGCTTCTTTGCACATTAGAGCAATATCATGGTTAAAACAAGGAGCAGAATAGTTATCCAGATAGTTTTATCCTCCCAGAGCATCCAGAGCAGCAGGAAACATCCTATTTTATGAAAAGTTGTCACATTAAAGTCTCAGCAAAAGCTTTCTAGAATTGCAGTAACCGTTTCCCTTGCAGGAAGGCTCTTGAGATTATTCCACACTGAATAGCTTTGCTATTACAATTACGGTAGTGCATGAAGTTATGCTGATTGCTCAATAATCCCTTGAGTTTAAAGAAGTTCTCCTGATGAACATAGGTAATGATTAGATGTCTACCTCTTGCCAGTTGATCTACAGATAATTAAAAGATTTCAGTCAATCCCCAAAACTGCAAAAGCTAAACATATTCTCACAGTTGAAAAAGAAATTAATTGCCTTAATGACATTGTATGATCAGTTACTCTTTTAAAGGAACCCTGAAAGGGCAAAAACTGATCTGTAGCCTATTGCTGTGCAGGTGGGCCATCTGAAGTTGCTTTACAGATCCCAGGTAGGGACTGGGAGCTCTTCACTCTAAACTGACACACTGGAAGAAATACTTTTCTAGTTTTTCTTAAGATACTAAGGAACTGGTATGAGCCAAAACTAGTAAAAGTTTCAGCACGTTTCCAACACTCTCAGGTCTGCCTTTCTGGATACGTAATTCTAGTTCTCTAATGGTCCATAATATCTCCTAGGGAAACCAGTGCAGAGAGGACATGAGGAGCCAGGCTTGATGAGTGCGAGAGATCTGATTAGTTATGTTTAAGTTTTCATCCTCTTAGCTGAAGCAGTAACTGATCAAAGCATGATAATAAATCAGGTTGCTCAGTAAGCCAAAAGAGGGGCAAGCAAGGTTGAAGAACGCATCAGGGGAACAGAAATGGATGTTTTAAACAGAGGGACCAAGTTCACCCTGTTGTTGCTTTGTTTTGTTTTCAGGATGAATGGGAACCCTCCGCTTTGGGGAGCTGAATTCTGAGGCAACAGTGTGCAAAAAAGGGACCAGCATTAAATAGTGATCATATGTAGAGGTAAAAACATTTTGCTTTTTCGTCTGCAAATTATCACTTTGCTGGTAYGTCATGCATACCGGGATCCCATGCAACAACAGAGACTCTGGGAGATTGCTGTGTTATAGGCTTTGAGAAAATGACAGAAAAGACCATCTTCATCCCTCTCAAAATGAAAGAAAACTTCATACCTGCATAAGGGAAAAATAACTATTGATACACATTCCTTGCATATGGAGCAGTTTTGATGCAAGAATGAAGACTGAATACTATACTAAACAGTGCTGTCTGCCAAAGCAATATTCCTCATCTTTTGATGTAGGTTTTATTCCTTACATCATTAAGTTTTGATCCTGCAACATACAGGTATTTCCATTGGATTCAATGGGATTGTTTCCAAACCTGAGGCTACTGAGTGTTCAGACTCAGGTCTTGATGCATTGCCAGAAAAAAAGAGTTCCTGTGCTTAGGTTATGCGTTCTACTTTGTTTGCTGATCCTCTAGTAACACTGTGTGCTAATAATACTTTTAGTTGCTTTGAAGATTTTTCCTAAACAACCTTGTTTGATTTGAAAACATGTTTTACCTGTATGGAATAGGAAGTATTATATTCACTATATAGGTTTTTTACTGGGACATCAGACCCATTCATAGTGCAGTCACTGTAGGGATAACCCATTCGTTCCAGTTCATCCTGAAAGAAAATTGAAACAGCAAACTTATGTATGTTTAAGTTATTGCTCCTCCCTGTGTCCTTGGTCCTAGTTGGCCAGAGGTTCTGTAATTCCTGTATTCCCTGCTGTCTTTGTGGAAAAAAAATCAAAGAATCATAGAAGGAAGAGCTGAAAAATGCCTGAAAAGATACAGCTATTCCACCAGGCCAGATCAAGAAGCTATAACATAGATGATGTATTCAAGGACACAGTATTTAAACAGAGTTGCAGTTCTGTCACATACATTTTCTATGGGAGCCATTTTCTACATCAAGCAGAAAAGACCTTTTCATTCTGCTTCCCTCCTCCCAGTGATTTGTCTCTTAGAGATGAGTGATGGACTCGGGCTGTCCAGCCTGCCCTTGTCCTGTCGTAGGTGCCTTTCTGGCCATTAACAAGTGTAACCGGACATCTGCAGGGAGGAGTTGTTGTGGCAAAAGCTGGGTGAGGTACAGCCCGCAGAAAACATCAATAGCTAACCAAAATATACACCATTTTATTCACAGAATTTGAAAAAGAAATGTGATACATGCTGACTACATGTGCAGTTCCAGGAAGAAAATGGTGACAATGGTAACTGTAGTAGAATATCCCAGCTAAAGAAAAGGTTCTCTTTTCAAGTTGACTGTACCTCTGGGAGAACCTGGGGGTCAAGAAAAGGTGCCCTAACCAGAGGTGCCAGCCATAACTTGGGTCTAGTGTGAAATGTCAACAGCATGTTTTAGCAATGAACCCTCTGACATACTACAAGAAGAAGGAACAGTCACTTGAGCTCAGTATTTTGGCTTTACTAAAGCACTTTGCCAGGACAGTTACATAAAAGTTTCCATAAACTGTTCCAGTCCATAGCTAGCATATACCTTGACTCTTTTGGTTTGAGCCAGTTCAGCCAAGACTGAAAAACTTGGTTGCAGTCCCATCAGATAACATTATTCTCAGACAATTTGCTCTAGAGGAATGCCACACATACCACTAATACGCCAATAGAGGTTTCCGTCCCAGCCATTGCATAGATGCCCTGATCCTTAAGAAATGGGAAGCTCTTCTGTTGATGCAGCATTAGCCTAGCCCCAGCAGCTGATGACAGGTAGGGGATATAGTCTTGCTGGCTGATGTCCAGAATTAACTTCAGCCCTGTGACACCAAACATAATATTCAGAACATGAAATGCAGAATTGTACTGAAATGTAAGTCTTTGGAAAAACAATGAGAATATTTTCTTCTCATCGTGCACAGAAATCTCCGTTCCCTGGGGGAAGATACTGTCTGTTATGGTCAGTGTTACATGTGCATAAGTATGCATGATGGCAAATGCACAGAATGGAAACATCTGATTGTTCAGACATTCTCTCAGATACTTCAGCTATGTGGATGTTTTTTAAATGTCATTACATTTCTACTAATTGTAGTCGTATTACTTTTTTCTGTGCAATGCATTTCCCTTTGGGGGCTTTATTCCCTTCTGGAAAACAGTTGTTCCCTGTTGTAGTGCTCTAGAGAAATAGAAATCATAAATCTGTTATATGTTAAAAAAAAAAAAAAATTGCTGCTGAGAGACAGAATACTTCACAGCGCTTCTGTTCCTTTAATTCCTTCTTCTTCAGCAGAGCTTTTTCTTACCAAACTCAGCTCCAGGGTTGGAAGAATTCAAAGCCTCCTCATCCATGCCCCAGTTAAAGATGTAGCAGTTCCCATGGTCTGGATGATAGATTTGGGTGAAATTCCTGAAAGAATCATGCATATAAAACTATGACACTCAGGGGAAAACTAAAAGGTTATAAAATAATGGCTCTAGTGGGACAGGTTTTTGGCAACTTGGTCTAGGATTCACTTTAAATTGCTTAACTTGTTAAACACCTGTATTAAAAATTTCAGCTAATATAATTTCAATCAATCTGCTGTTGAAAAACAGAGAAGCAAGGTACTGGCATGTTCTGAGACACAGCCACTGAGGGTAACGCTTTGTCATAATGCAAAGGAATAGTCTGTCACAGGTGAGACAAAAAGAAATAATTGCTTGATCTGAGCTACAGTAACAGATTTGGTTGGTGTTGTATCTAGTTCTTTAATAATTGTGTTACATTCCTTAAAAAGGTGATATTGCTTGCAAAACTTTCTGCAGTCTGGGCTGCTGTTCTGCACTCACATTTCTCAAAACTGGGTATATAAATTTGCCATTCACAAGAAACAGCAATGGGTTAAATGCATTTCTCAGAGCCTTGTGTAAAACGTGATGGTGTAACTGAGGGCTGTACTTCTACGCAAGTGGTACACTGACTCAAAACCTGAGCTGGCAGCTGGTTATCACTAAATATTCAGTGAAGGTCTCACTGGTGGTGTTAGTCTCCATAGGTCATGAACAAAATGGTCCATCCAAAATTAAAATTGTCTTATTTCTGGGTCTTGCTCTGATGTGCAAAGTAAGGGGTGTATTGTCTTATCTGATGGTCTGAATAATCTGGCCATAGCTCTAGAGGAGCCAGCCTCACGGCTAGAGCTCATTGCCTCATTCCAAGTTCTCATTCTCATTGCTAGACTCACTGACCCAAGACTCTGTGAAAGGCTAGCTGGAGGATGAAGAACTACAGCAGTCAGCAGTGTGCTGTGTAGGGGTGTCCTGCACCAAAAGATAAGGAGTGTATGCCCCTGTAGAGAAGCGTATCATTAGTGTGTTTTGGCACGCAGTTTCCCCTCAGAAAGAAAGAGGGGAGAAACGTGGCCCCAAACTCTTTCTGAAAGAATACACAGATCAGTCACTGGTGCCCAGGTTTCTTGCAGACTGACTCTTCATTCATGAAGAGTCATTGCTGTCAGAAAAGCAAAATAAACATAAACATGACTTCAACTATTTCAGGGCCTTTCTTCATAGGCAAAGGCATCAACATTGCATAGATTCTCTGTTTAAGCTACAGAGACAAAACTACATTATATAATGGGGCAAGTTCTCAGGTCAGAGCCCCACAAAAAAAATCTGCCATTTTTAAGCCACCAACAACTCATCTTCTGACAGCAACAGTAGTGGATAAATCAGCATTACATGAGACATTTTTACTTAATGCAAATGGAAGAAATAAAATTAAAAAGATCAGAGGCCAGCCATATAGGTACAAAATGCATAAAATTCCCGCAGACTTCAAGGGCTGTCAGTACTAGCTAAACTACTGCTGACCCTGCAGTTCTTTAATATATTAGATTTATATGTCTTCCATAGCACGTCTATCAATTAATAAGGAAAGGAGTTAATAGAATTTTGCCAACAAATTCCTTTGTCATGCTAGACACACTCTCTCTAATTCAGAATAAGACTGGCAAAACTTCTTGTGAATTTATCTGCTGATTGTGAACTGTTTGCTAATAAATACAAACATCTAAAGTAAGATTCCCATCAGAACTTCACCAATAAAGTTTTCTTACTGGCAAGTAAGAGCCTATGACCATTAGCATTTTAAGCAGGGAAAAGTGAAGAAGTTCAAGCTGATTAAGATGTAACTTGAATCTGCTTCCAGAAGTAAACCTGAACTAGCTGGTAGTAGTACATGGATGTAAGCAGAGGTTATACGAGCCCACTCAGAAACCAGATAAAGCTTAGGTAGCTTTTCTATCTAAAATTAACCTGAAGTCTAAAACTCGAGCCAGCTCTATCTCAAAATACACCATTTCAACCAGCATCACATCCAGAAACCCTATGGGAAATGTTGTTAGATTTAAGAACAAGCAGAAATCTTTTTATCCACTGATAATATACCTTAAAAAGAAAAAAAAAATGCTGCCATCCCTTTAGCTGTAGCCGTTCTGACACGACAGGAAAAGGCGAGAAGTTCGGTATACACGTACTTGTAGTTGCAGGGTTCGGCCCCATAGAGACATGCTAGGATCATGTCCTCTGCTTGGTAGCCCATCCTAATTCTTTCCTGCAGCGGGACTTTGGAGAGGATGCTCGTGGACTGCAGAATGTACCACTCAGTCACCGCCTGCGCCGCGCTGGTGAAGTTCCTGTAGATGCAGTCGTTGGAGCCCTGATGGCTGCACTGGAGACACACAGGAGTTAGGCCTTAAATGGTGAGCTGGCTTCGAGAGAAGACAACAGGAAAACAAAAGGGAACATACAAAGAGTACTTCCTTTCCTTCTATGCCTTCAGCCAGCCCTATCTGCTTGCTCTTGTGGAACCGAAAAGAGGTAAGGCCAGAAAGGCACTGCGGAAATGGCTGTCAATCACTGTGTCTGTTCACTTCTGCATGAGGAACTTGTTGATCTTACTGAAATCATTATCTGTTTTGCAGCTACCTAAATTCATCATGCACTAACTTAACATGGCTCCTGGCTGGGTTCCCTGTTATATTTAGGGCACGATCCTGCTGCAGGCCCCACATGCAGAATCCCAGCAGCTTCGGTCAGATGTCTGGTGTGCAACCTGTAGAAGGATCAGGACAACCCCCCCCCCCCAGTGAAATTTTAAAAACTGTTAAAACAAAATACCTCTATGCTGCCTTGTTCAATCTCTCCTCCCTCCAGCCCTGAAGCCTTGAAATAAGATACCAGAACTGGTAAACTGCCCATGAGTTACATGTCCCTGTACTGCAGAAGCTGCTCACAGGCACCAGCATGAGCAAGAATTCCCTCAGCTATATCATCTGTGCATGCCAGCTCGAGCAACAAGTGGATATGAAACTACAGTGCTCCTCGAGCAACTGCCAACTGAGACAGTAAGACTGTTCTTGCAGGGATGCAAAGAGCCTTGCCTTTGGCCAGGGCCCTGGGCGAGCCGGCGCTGACACACGGAGCAGGCAGCTGGGTATAAAGAGACACCTCGAGGCCTGATCTCCGCATTACATTCCAGCAGGGCTTGTCCAACACACCCTGCCTGTCCTTCCTCCCTTCCCCTCTTGCTGTTTTTTGCAAGATGTATAGCTGCTCTTGTTACCATGGGACCCTCACTTACCAGTTTCACTGCCAGTTTGTATTTTTTTTCTTCTGACGTTGTGTTGGATGTGACAGGAGAAGTAGCAGTTTGGTTCCCTGGGCCAGTCTGGTTGGTCTCAAAGATATCCACAATGACAGGATGATCTTTGTCGTGCTCGTCAATGAGGACCAGAGGTATCTGGTTCCACAGCCTCAGATCTAGTGTCTGGGAGATGTTCTCACTGCTGTTTAGTGGCAGGGGCAAGATAGAGTCCCCTTGCGTGGGCTGGAGGATCCTTTCCAGAGCTGCCTCAATGAGTTTGTCTAATTCTTTCAGTAGATGCTTCACCTCTGAATATCTGCAGGACAAACAGCAGTTACCAGGTGGTGTAATGGTGGTAGCAGCATGAAACAGAATTTGTCATGCTATTAGACTGGACCTCAGCTTGTTTCAAAAAGATTTATTGGAGAACAAAGGGAGTCTCCACGCAAAGCACAACCAGTTTGAAAATGTGTATCCTAGCAGCCAGAAGTGGGGCAGCAACCAGACATAAAATTAACTGGAAGATAAACAACAAGTGCTGTCCTGATGAACTTGCTGTACTTCACAGAACTGACATTATTGCATTTCAAACAATTCACTACTAATTTACACAAAATATCTCTAGCAAGGAGAGAGGAAAAAAACCCACACTTTCCTGTGTGTCAGCTGTAAGCATCTCATTTTGGACTACACTACTGCATGGATATAAATCTGAAGTAACTCTAACAAAATCAGTTACTCCTTTGAAGTTATTTTGGAGTTATAATACTGTAACTTGGAGCAGATACTAGTGTTTAACTAGCTCTTAATGACAGGCGTATAAGTGATAAGAGATATGTTCATGGAGAGGAAGAAGTAAAGAAAGGAATTGTGGGGAAAGATCAAGAGACTGATCTTGGCTGTGACAAGTTAGTCGTAACTTTAAAGTTTTCTCTGAGCCAGGCAAAGTTTACAGGGAGGCAATAACCATTATTGGATTATCTGATACAATAAGGAAAAACAGACAAACTTGCAGGTACAGAAGCCTTTCTTTGGATATGAGCCATTCATTTTTATATTGTTCTGATTGTTTTTTACTGCCAGTTGGTGCCTCAAATGATAATTTTCATTGATGCTCCTAATACAATATGAGACAGGAACCGATCTACAGCATCTTATGCTAGCAATATAATTCAGTGTGTTAATGCACGATTGGATAAATTAGGCAAAGGAAAAACTCACTTGAAAGGGTTGGCGTTGCAGACTGTGACTGCTGGGAACTTCATAGTCTTAAATCCAATGGAGAGAGATGAAGTGACATTATAGGAGAGGTATGTGTTAATGAGGATACCCCATTGCCAGAAGACCAGAGATGCAAAGAGCAAAGTCAAGAAAAACCAGATGAATTTCTTCTTTGGCCCCTCTTTGATGATGCGTTTGGGGCCATGTGTGTTGGTGTTATCACAGTACCAGACCAGGAGCTCTTTATATGTGTAGCCAGGGCCTTTCTGGAGACGGTGCAGTGCTCGAATGAAATACTTCTTCAGGTTCATGTTGGTGTCTGTAAACATGAAAAAAAGATATCAAAACATCAATTTTAAGAAGCAGGAGTTTGTATTATGCCAAATGTATTTGTATTGTCAACAAAGCAAAATTGGAATAATTATATAATAATATGACTGTAGATTTATAAGCTTGGAGAAATTTAGAGCAGATGTTCTTCAGGGTTATGCAGTACTAGTGAAACAACACGGAGCCCTTAAATCCTTGAGAAGGTACAAGCTGGAGATTTCTGCCTTGCAGTTTCAAAGTGGCAAATGTTTCTGTCACTTCCTTTTTGGTGTTCCTTCTGTTCCCATGAGGGTTAAGTTATTTAGACCTGTTTGAAATTTCTGTGCCTACCAGTTAACTTACAAAGTGCTAGCTTCCAGGCCATTTAGATGTTACAATAAATAACAATACACTGCAAGCTTTTTAGGAAGTGGATGTATTATGTGAAAACATGTACTTCTGTGCCTACAGCACATTCAGCCAGAAGTGGCCAGGAAGGCCAGGCAGATCATGCACTGGTGAGGGTGGGTGATCTGGGTACTGTGCTCCTGCTGCAATATGTTATATTGTACAGCTAATGGAGAAAACAAACGTACTGAGCTCTTGTGCAAAATGCCTTGGGTTCTGCAGCAGACTGATGTTCAGAGTCTGGTCTGCTGTACTGGCTTTTGTGCATCCTCCCATGAATATTACTTTTTAGCTGTTAAAGTCCACAGGACAGCAACTTTGCCTATACTCTAACGCTTGCAGTGCGCCACCCTTGGAGAGCCTGGAAGGAGCTTTCCAGTTCTTCCTTCATGAGAGAGTTTTGGCAGCACCTACCATGCATCTCCCCAGAGCTAGGGCTCCCTCAGCCGTACTGAGAATCCGGCCCATTAGACAGGGCTGATCAGACATATAGACCTACATGGAAAAATGGCTTAGCTTTTACTATTTAAAATTAGTCTATAATGGGATTCTTTGGGGGAAGGGACAGTATTTTGCCTCTAAATAAGTTTCATGTCACTGTAAAAATAATCATAAGTGCTGTTGCTACTGTAGACTAACATCACCTTAAATCTTTGTCAGCACTAGCTGGATCAAGCAGTATAAACACGAACTGTTTTCATGCAGCATTTAGGCTAATAGTGTTTAGCATTCAGGTTAGCAGGCTAATACAGGGTTTAAGAGAAATTTTCATAAAATGGATGAGGAAAAAGTATTACAGTGTAATAGCACATCAAAGGGGGCAGGAAAAGAAGATTTAGAAACAGTAGTATCTTTCTCAAGACTAAGAATACTGTTGAGTGCATATTGCCTGCCAGAGGAAGAACAATAGTTTGGTTTTTTTTCCCCCAAATTCCTTTGTCTTTAAGATAATATCGGTATGTTTCTATTGCTCATGTGAGGGATGCTGCATATTTTACATTCATATTGTGAGTAAATAGAACATTTTGTCCTGCTACTTCAAGTGAGAATTTGTTACTAAATCTTAATATCCTGAGGCAGGATTTCGAAACAAAACAGTTGGCTATTAAGAAAACTTTTCAAATTTAAAATGTAGGAGAACAGAATTAAAGATTAGCGCTATGCATAACGCAGCATCCTGGAAGAGAGACTGCTGAAATAATATGATAATTTCAGTAATCAGCAATGCATAAATTAGATCAACACAAAATTACTTGTAGATAAAATATCAAATGTACAAAAGGCCTGTGTTCGCAGGCCACAGGTGAAGAGGTAGCAACAGTGTCCTTCTGACTTTTCCAAAGAAAAAAAGGTAATACTGCTTGGTTTGGTCTGATTAGATGCTATTTTTCTTTTTTGCTTAGGCTAGTTTGCAGTATGACTATATCAGCACATGGAGCAAACGAGAAGAATTAATTCTTAATGAAGACCTTCTGAAGGATCTTTTTTTGGTGGGAGGGAGGGGAGTACTTTGGCTGAGAGCAAGATCTCCCAGTTAGTAAATACAAAGAGTTTGCTAAAAATATAAAATTAATTGGTTTATGATGTCTCACTCCCTTATACAAAGAGAGAAGATGATTCTCATTGCATTTCCTGTTATGTATATGACTCTAATACAGGGTTGCCTCCTTCTACTTAAAATCAGATACAGTTAACATCACGAGGTTTTGATTGCTTCCTGCATAAGGAAAGACCTGGGAAAGTAATTTAGAAAGCAGAAACTCCAGCTGCTTCACATTACGTGGATTTCCTACAAGATGTGAGGGCAGAATTTACTCTCTTCCGAGAAAATAAAAGCATTTTATTTCCCAAGGGAATGCCTTTCCTGGGACCTGTACCTCTGAGATCTCCAACACATCACCTCATTGTCAGCCTGTCTGCAGTGGATGCAGTGTCACAGCTGTTCCCATCTGCAGCTGCCTGCAGAAGGGTTTATTCACAAAAGAAGCCGTATATTGCATTAGATGCTCACTGGCTTTTGTGCAGGAATATAATGAGAACAGGAGCAACTACATTACCCTCTGTTCAGATAACCATGGCTCAAGGAAAGACTTGCAACATATATGGGCTTTTTACCCTAGCTCTCCTGCTGTTAACTCTACGAACACTTAGTAACCTGAAGTCAGAAACCTCAGGATTGGTCTTTGTTTTATAAAACAATATAGCCAAAATGCATTTCAATCCAGAGAGACCTGCAAAGCAAACTAGTAAATATTTCCCCCTTTAAAGAAATCCAATAAAAGATTTAGATTAGATTAAAATTTAAAACACACCTACACTTCACTGGGCAAAATCCAGCCTTGCTGGACCTGACTGGCTGCATGCCCTGCAATCTGTGTTTGCTCTATTGCTTACAGGCTCTGCACTGGCTAAACACTGAGAATTTGGGGTTTGTTTCTGAAATCTGCTACAGAAAGGATGCCAGGTTTGTCTGTACAGATCTTTGTCAGTTGCTCATCACCTTAGAACACTGGAAGGAGTAGTTATTTCTTTTTATATTATTTCATGAGGCTGAATTTTAACTTTTTTTTTTTCTGATGGGTATGTTGAGACAGATATTTAGGGTATGGGGAACATGCATGCAGAATAAAAGCTTTACTTTCATATCTGAGTAAAATAAAGGAAAAAATTAGCAGCTGAGTATTCTTAATCTTTTTTCACAATTTTGCAGGAGCCATTCATACACTTATTCTCCATCTTGAATTTATTTCCATTTAACTGCCTAACCTGAGAATGCGCTTTGCAAAGTCACCGGTATCTTGCTGGTGATAGCAATGGTAAAACACTGTGATAGGAAAGGAAGACCTGCTTCAAATCAGTTTTAAGCACAGTTTAGAATGCCTTCCAGCTCACTTGACTGTTTAGCTCACTAACCCTAAAAACAGTGTGCTGAAGGGCAGCATTTTCACATTTTTAACTTATGTTCAATCCATGCTGTGGAAAACAAGATTAAACTACATTTAGATATGTTTTAAACTGATTCAAAACATTTTTTTCCTCAATGTCAGGTGTACTGGAATCCTTCTTTGCACGAGTTTTACCCACCCAACCTTTGCTCCATCACACAGACACAGCAGAGTATCTACAAAAGGGAATACAGGTATTGGGACTGGGGGTTGACTTATTAGTTATATTCTAAGAGCTGAGTCACACAGGATGCATGCAGGATTTCTGGCTCTGTCGTGGTAACACACTGATCACAAAATTAAAACAAAAAAAAAAGTTAGCAAAGTATGCAGGCAATACAGCCAAGCTAACAGACACAGTCTTTTTTGCAAAAGACTTCTTAACATGGCAACAGAGTGAAATATCTAGGTTTACCCCTCCTTCAGGCATAATCAGTGCTTTTAAAGGAATGTTTGTTTGATAAACAACATTAAGCAAAAGCTGAACTTTACCATACTTGGATGACATTTTTTCAACATTGTCCTCATTTTAATATTTGTCTTCTTACCTTTATTTCTAGAATGTTTCCAAATAGACATTTTTGTTTCTCACTGCTGGAAGCTACTCTGTCCTAGGTGCCTTGCCACAGATCTCAAGCCAAAGCCTCTCTTGCTCAAGAGGCTCCGTTTGCTCCGTGCACACAGGCTCAGAGTTCAAACGCATTAGCTATTCTAGCGGGGTACCTCACCGGTTTCAGCGCGAGCCTGGAGGCTGCTCTGCACTCTCCCATCAGCAGGCTGTACCCGGAGCAGACAGGTGACAAATGACAGAAGACAAGACCCACCCACCATCGCTGCAAAGACCATTTGTGACCCCTTCCCAAAATCCCAGCCTGAGACAGCAAATAGAGCCTGCAGTAGGACAGGGGCCAGGAGGGGAGAGCTGAGGATTCATAAGGTGATTCCCACTAAATGGAAGCTCACAGTCCGACTCCTGCGGTAGGGTCACATATAGGGCAGTGCTTGTRGTTAAAAAATCTGTACTTGCTGCCTTCCCCAAATCCACCATTATATACAGAGCATGCTAAGTTGGAGGTCCTAGAAACTYGGTAGCTCCCAGCTGCTGCTCGCTGGTTTCATTTCTTGCTTGGTTGTTCCACTTTCAAGGCCCAAATTAGGGCAGAGGAACACGCGCCCGTTAGGCTCCTTCATTCCTTCTCCTCATTTGCATTTTTTCTCATCACACTGCTCAATTTACAGGACTTGTCTCTAATGTACTGGTAAGAACTGACTTCATTTTCCTGTCTCAATAAACTGTAACAGCGCACTGCTGCTTCTTTATAGYCCCGAGGGTCTCTGCGGTACCCGCAGCTTGCAGCGCACTCGGCACGCACGGACCATACCAGCTCACACTGGATCCTCTCTGGTGAGCCATCACTGCTTCCATCGCTCTCCAAAGACTGCTCACTTTGCTCCTGGCTGGCCCTTGTCAGCAAACTGGTATCACCTAAAATTACTTTGGGGAATCAATCCGAGGGTCACAAGACCTCTGCAGTGCAGGGGTTGCCACGTGTACTTTCTCTGGCAGCATGCACGTCTGCGTGATGACCAAAGCCATCCTAGAAGTACTTTGTGGCTGGTTCTAACATGGTTTGCTTTACACCGTGAAGGAAGTGTTGTCACCTTCTTCCAAGGGCCATGACTCCAGTCTTACTCCTAGCATCATCCCAGGTGAAACTCCTCCACCTTACAGGTGAGATCAGACTTCCACGTTATGAAATTACTGTGTTGACTGTGTTTGGTGTCCTGTGGAGGTTTGCTAGTGTAGTTCCCATTCAAAGGAAATAAGTATATAAATAAAACTCAGCACACTCCTGCCAGGCGTGTGGCAGAAGACTCCAGGGTGGTATCTAGGCCGCTAAAACCATTCCAACACTTACTACTTAGGCCCGTAGTTCTGCGATTATTCAGTATTTTCTTTACTGAGCTACACAGTAGCCATTCCTCTCTGATCATATGCCATCTCCAGAGCCTTATGAAAAGACTGTAGCAAAACAACCAGCCTTGTTTTCCTAGAGAAGACATTTATACTAGCTAATAGTACTTATGCAATTTAGTGGAAAGTTTTTTATTTCATCACAAGTTTACAAGTTGGCAGTTAAAAAAGTGAAGCAGCAGTGTATATTGTGTTGCTGAGCAGTGAAAAACATTTACTGAGTCTGTGGGGTGCAGAGAGCCCAGCAGAGGCTTTGCTTTGCTGGTTCTGTGCGAAAAGACAGCAGCCGTTGCAGCTGACTGCCCGTTCGACCGCCCATGGCCTCCCTGCCGACCTGCGCAGGCACAGGTGCCTGCCCGTCTTTGATACGGATGAGGGATGCACATAAAACTGGAAGACTTTTATTTAAAGTCAGGAATTTTAGAAAGCGTCTGACTAACTTTCCGATCTGGCTGACAAACCCTGCGTTTCCCATCGTGTCTCTGTCACCCAGAACAATGAAGAACCCACATTCCTCACATGCCAGCACAGATGGTATTGCTGAGAGTTAAAACCGCTTCTCATGCAACGAACAAAATGAATCTTTGAACACGGAGGAGCAAAACGTTCAGCAACTCCCTCCCCAAGCACAGCTTTCCTATTCTGCAATTTGCCTGTATGTCCCAGAGAGGGAGCATCCTTGGACGTAACTCCAGGAGGGAGCAGTTTGGGGCGAGTGGTGCCTTTCCCAAAACAAAGGAAATGGACAGTGAAATACTCAGAAAGTCACGGTCTGCTTCCATACCTTTTATCAGGGAGATTAAAGTATGAAAGTCTATGTAAACAGAGGTTAAATAAGAACGACTACACCTGACTGCACAGTATGCACATTCAGAATACCGTACTGGCATGAAAACTCGCACGGTTGTTGCCAAAGCATGAAAAGGTTGGATGACTTCATGTCTGCACCAGTAAGTTAATTACAGAAAGACACTATGACTGAATGAAAGGTTTCCATTCCACAAAAAATGTCAACAAAGAAAGATACTTAATTATTTTTTCTCCTTCTATAAATGATTTCATGGCTTTCAGGATGGTAAACCACATGCTTTACTGCGAGGGTCAGAAATCCACTTGGTAACATTCAAATTCTGTCATTTTATCTCATCCCTGGAGCTTCCTACAGTCTTGCTTTAAGCGCTAGCATAACTCACTTGTTTCCTTCCTCCCCCAAACAATATTGCGTGAGGAATGTTTTGAAAGCTCATACATGCTTGTATGCAAAAAATTACTTTCTCAAGTGAACAAATTTGCAGACCGAGGTCTTGATTTACTTTGCAATGACATTTACACTGCGTCTGTAGCTCTGCATTCCTCTTCTTCACATGGCTTATCATTACTGGAAGTTTCCTGAGCTGCAGATTTCTCTACTAGCCTCTATAAAATGAAATGGATGTTGTGGCTCTGCCAGGAGGGTCTTTGGGCCGTCTGCATTCGTGCACGAAGTGAAGGAAGACGGTAACGCGAACCTCAACCAGAGAGCACTGCTGGTTGTTCCCAGTACTCAGGCACTTGACAGCTGTCAGGGCCGAGAGGCGAGGTCCAGGCTCGGGCATCCCGCGCCGTGGCAACGCCGGAGCCAGAGCCGGCGGGGGGGATGCAGGTATCGCCCCCAGTTCGGCCCTGCCACAGCCGCTGGCAGCTCGCGGCTCCCCAGCCCTGTGCCTCGCCTTCCCCTCGCAACACGCGGGCGTCCCCCCGCTCTAAGGCGAAGGTAACTCACTCAGTTCTAGTTACTGAGGGCAATTCATTCAGTTCTGTCCTACCCTGAGGGGATGAAGGCGCAGGGAAGCGGTTGTGCCCTGCGCGGCCGCCGGGTGCGAAAGTGGTGCCTCAGGGATTCCCCAAGGCCCCGTGAGGTCGTATGGGCGCCAAGGTGGCGCCTCAGAGACGCCCTGATGCCCCGCCAAGGTGGCGGGGGCCAAGAAAGCTGACAGGGGCCAARGCGGTGCCTCAGGGACGCTCTGAGGCCCCGTGAAGGTGGCAGGGGCCGAGGCGGCATCTCAGGGGTGCCCCGAGGCCCTGCATGGCCGCCGGGTGTGAAGGCGGCGCCTCAGGGGCACCCCGAGGCCCCGCGAAGTTGATGGGGGCCGAGGCAGCGCCTCAGGGACACCCTGAGGCCCCGCACAGACGGTGACAGCTGCCTCAGCCCCCACAGGGGCACCCCAAGGCCCCATGAAGTCGATGAGCGCCAAGGCAGCACCTCAGCGGCGCCCCGACACCTCACGCAGTCAGCGGGGGCCAAGGCGGCACCTCAGGGACGCCCTGAGGGCCTGTGCAGCCGGTGGGGACTAAGGTGGCACCTCAGGGACGCCCCGGGGCCCCACGCGGACAGYGATGGCTGCCTCGGCCCCCGCAGGGGCGCCCCGAGACCCCGCGAAGTGAATGGGCACCAAGGCAGCGCCTCAGGGGCGCCCCGACGGCCAGGGCCCGGCCCCCGGCGGCGCCGCTCGCGCTGCCCG